>NC_081410.1:239049532-239398698 GCF_030272615.1 Cryptomeria japonica | reverse complement strand
TTCAAACCTCGGTTGAGGAATCAACCTTGAATGAAATGTTGAAAATATTGAAATAAATAATAGAAAGATGTACCTCAGATTTGCAATGACTGATAATGATGCTTTTCTTCTTGAATGTAATCACATATGTTGTATGAAATGACATGAGCATGACAAAACCCTAATCACACACACATGCTTGCATAGGAATGATGCAAAGTCACTCCACAATAGATAGATGAAGAATATGAAGCCTTTAAGACCTCTAGAAATGCTTGATGATGAATGCTTCAATACTTGAATGCTTGATTGCTTGTGCTCCCAATTTCACCATATATCCAAAATGAGAGGCGAAGACCTTATATACATGCTTGTCGGGAAAACATGTTAATTTTTCGACATAGGCCAACACAAAGAAAGGTTTCCAACTCAAATTTGAGATAGGGCAAAGGGTTTAAAATAAGGCCCACTTAGGGAGGGCCATGACATGGCGCCATGGTCCCAATGAGGAGAAGGGCGCCACTCCCTGGTCCTACCCTAATATGGGGCTAGGATAAAGGGGCAATGCAAGGTAGGATGTGATATTAAGGCCATATTTTCATGATGCAAATAAATTGGTCCTATTCAAGCATAGGGATGCAAACACTAAGGTGAGGGCCCCAAATGTGGTTTGAATTGTAAGAGGGTATAATTTAGGATGCTACATTTAGACCCCACTTTAGCGAGAGTATGAGCTTATGCAAATACTCACAGTAAAGTAGAAGAAAGAGAATGCGCTTACATAAATACTACTGTTGGAACTCCTATGATGACTGGTTGCAAATTGTCTAAAAATGACGAATCTCCAAAAGCTAATTACTATACAAATCTATGGTTGGTGGATGCTATATCTTATTCAGACTAGACCTGATATTATGCATGCTGTGTGCATGGCTACCAGATATCAAGCTGATCTAAATGAGAGTCATATCACTACTGTAAAGAGGATATTCAGATACTTGAAATGAACTATGGATTATGGTTTGTGGTATCCTAGGAATGATGATTTCATGTTATGTGCTTACACTGATGTTGATTGGGCTAGTGATGTTGATGATCGGAAGAGTGCCTCTAGTGGAGCATTGTTTTTACTAAGTCTTTGCCTACAGATACATTTGTCTATTTGAGAGACAAGTTAGGGGTATCTACCCCTCCTGATTGGAACTAGATGCATTGAATTGCATCAATCCGGTGGACTTCACAGTCTTATCCTTTTGTCCGGATTGATGAGTTGGTGGTACTCCTTTGGTGGAGTAGTTTGTTTGAGGCTGAATTGGTTATATGTTTTAGGGGGAGAGAATCATGATTTGTTTATTCAAAGGGGGAGAGTGAGTTTGGTTTTCTATTTTGAAGACCTTTGTCATTGGTGTCAAAGGGGGAGAAAAGCATGTGAAAAACTGTTTTATCTACTTGATTTAAGGGGGAGTTTGTTGGAGATGTTTTCTTTCTTTGCATTGATTTTTTTTCACATTCATATGTTGCCATCAATACCAAAGGGGGAGATTGTTGGACATTGTTGTTGCTAGGATATGTTGTTGTCATTGATGTCAACATATTCTTGTAACTCATTGCTCTGGTGATTGCAGATTGGTTTATTGGGAACATGGTTTGGTGTTTGGAGTATTCCTAGTATCAATACATCTTTTCTATATTGGTTTAAGTGATCCAAGAAGCTTAATTGATCATATCATATGATCCGGTTTGCAGTTTGGTTTTGCTAATAAGTGCTTTGCAGAGTTCGGTATTTTCCTCCGGTATATTTCGGTGTGATCAGATCTTGAGCAGAGACTTTGGGATATTGGTTGGGATGTTCTTGTGTATCTTCATTTTAGATGGTTCATGATTTGGTTCTCCGCAAGGTATCTTTCTTCGTGATAGTTGCTACTATTTGAGTATTCTTGAGGTTCAGATGTTGATTGATGAAGATTTGATAAGTGGTATTGGTACAACTATTATTGATGGTTCTAACGTTCTTGTTGCTATTTCCTAACTATGTCCTATTTGTTTTGATGATTCGTGTTGATCGTTGTGCAAATTTTTGGTGATTTTGCTAAACAGATGATGTTCTTCGTGTTATGTGGTATTCTTGGTGGTGTAGCCTGTCGCGATTGATTTTGGCATGATTTTTGATGGTGTTGGGTAATTTTAAATTCGATTTAGGTCCATGTTATGTCATGTATATCATTATATTTTTCCGGTGATCGATCTTTGTATCGTGTAATGTAATTTTGTAATTAGGTGTTGAGGGCTTAGCCGATCTTATGGTCAAGGTTGATAAAATGTATAAATAGGTGTCATATTCATGTAATTTGTGTATGGGTGTGATGTCTGTATTATTTGAGAGTGGAAGAGGTGTGAACAAGTGAATAGATCCTTCGACATTGTGATTAGATTGAAGTGGTGCAGAGCAGACATATGTGCTTAATCGGAATTGTCATCATGCATTTGCAGATACTATTATTGCAGTTCATTTGATTCTGGATTGGTGTCTGAATATTTTGTAAGTCAGTGAGACTTCCTTGTAAGGTAGTGAACCTTCCCTAAGGGTTGTATCCTTCCGAGTTATTATATTTTGAGCAGTGAGCTCTAGGCAGTGAGCTTGAATGCAGGTGCATTCCCCAATGTAATATTTACACATACTACTTCAAAGTATCATATTATTGTGGGTAGGTTCCCAACATGGTTTTTCCCTTAATCGGGTTTTCCATGTCAAAATCTTGGTGTTGTGTGATGTAATATCAATTTGCTTATCCTTATTGTTACTACAATTTATTAGATTTGTGATTGTGGTTACGTTTGTTAATTCGATGAAAATTGATTCACTCCCCCTCTTAGTTTTCCTTCATTGTTGTTTCTATCACGGAAAACAAATACATCCATGGTTTCAAGGACATCTCGTGTAAGAGTTTGTTTTCTCTGGTTTCGGGAATATATACCCCTGTGTAAGGCATATATCAATGCCGCATCTGGTTTCAAGTGTGAAGCATCTCATATAAGAGTTTGTTTCCTTTGGTTGCGAGAATGAACTCCCCATTTAAGACATGTGTAATGCCCTGCCAGGAAACCCCGAAGGGATAAGCCAAAACACAAGAATAGAGTGCAATAATTTTATTTTTTTAAAAAAAGTTACACCACATAAGATACAACAAGATATCAAAGATTCAGATTACATAGTGGAAGACATCAACTAACACCTAAGAAGTTTCCCAACGAGATTACTTAAATTTCACAATTCACTTAACTCACACAATTAATCCAATAAGTTGATTACCTTAATAACGAGATAATTCTTAATCAGGATAATTTCTTTCAGAAGATGGAAATATAAATCACAAGCAAAGATTCATCCATTAAGATCTATTCATAATCTTCATTCAAGCTTTTCATAAAAAATACAAGCCATACATCTAATATTCTAACACACTAGAATTTCATCATAAACATATGAGATCTTTTCAAGCATACTTAATTTCCTTAACAACAACTGAATATATTCCATTACTCTAAGTTACATTCTTTCATATTCCAATTTATTGCATTTAAAAGATGATTGCATACATGCATCTATGATAAATCTCATCTAAACCACTTATGCATTCGATCAAAATGGCATTCAAGAAAGGACTGCATATAAGCATTTAAAGTTAATTCCATTTATCCACTTATCCATTCTAACATAAGCTAATCATACAAGATAAAGCTGAATAAAGGAAACATAAGAGAATAACATCACATAACACCATAATGATCTCGGAGTTCACCCCTAAAAGGCTACATCTCTGGGTCTACTCAACTGCAAGACCCCTCTGATAAATAATAAAGTTAAGAATACATGAGGTTACACCTTTACAATCTGGCCATCAAGGCGAAATATAAACAATATACAAACGACCACATCGGTCAATTAATACATAAATGATCCCGGAAAAGAAAAGGATCCAGCTGAACATAATCAAAGCTAATACAAAGGTCCAGGAGAGCATCCACAAAACTGAGTCATCACCACCCAAGGTCTAACATGAAACCAAGAACTTACAAGGGCAAAGACAATAGGACGACTGACAAAAGTACTCCTAACAGGAACAAAATGACAACACACTAGCGAACGTAGGGACAAGTGTCATCACACAACCTGGTATGGTTACCATGGCAACTCTTCATAGGTCCCAGCCCCATACACTGGGTTACCCTGGCAACCTAATCCGAGCTTCCGGCCCATCCAAGCCTCATGTGGACCCACACATCCTCTCATGGAGACAAGGATGATGGTTTGCCATTTCA
The DNA here is from genome assembly GCF_030272615.1 of Cryptomeria japonica. Classification (NCBI taxonomy): domain Eukaryota; kingdom Viridiplantae; phylum Streptophyta; class Pinopsida; order Cupressales; family Cupressaceae; genus Cryptomeria; species Cryptomeria japonica. Next base: position 239,394,399 of record NC_081410.1, on the reverse strand, counting down.
GGCCTTCTCACAGCATGTCGAGCCTATGTTAGCACTTGTCCCATGTGTGAGGCACATTATCTTACTTAGAGATTACATTCTAATCTATGGATAGGTTATCACTTATTAGACTCACTTTCGACGGGTTACCCAGCAGCCACTTTGGGCGCGGCCCCCAATCGAAAGCCACTTTCCCGTACGACACTAGACTAAACTCAGACGAACTCAAAAACCAAGGAATAGACATGGTCAGACAAACAGAGTTCAAGAAGGAGGAACAACCATCTGGACAAACACGAATCATCATTCGACACCCACACAAAGGATATGACCAAATACGACACTACCACAAATCAACAATCAACTCAGAACCGAGGATGAAAACAAGTACCCCAAGTCAATCCATACGACAGGGACCTATCAAACAAAGCACGACTTGCCATTTCATAATCAAAAGCAAAAATAGAAATTAAACTCACAAAGGCAATATTCAGCAGATACAATCTTTTACCAAATTGATTTAAACATTAAAAGTTGATCAAGTTTTCTAAATTGATCTATATTAGATTGCAGTTATCTACCTCATCTAGGTATAGGTTGTTCTTGGTTTTCTAACTCACTGATGTTCATTACATCGAACATACAAAAATACGCCATAATGAGTTCTTTAACCAAATTCACAAGGATATAATTTAAACAACCATTAACCAATTAATTAAGATATTTAATCTCCAATTAAAACATCATTGACATACTGGTTCAAAACCAATCTCTACAGTTTCAAATTTGTCAAGCTCAGTTACCCTATATAGATCAAGGAAACATAAATATATACGGAATCCAAATAAAGGTAATCATTTTCAAAATCCAAAAATTACTTCCTTACGCATGTATAAAAGAATCCAAAATTGACTGTTAATTAATGAGTATATTTACCAATCCACGATAAATAAAATATACACAATTAATAACTAATAGTGCACAATCACCCAGTTAGTTATTAGTTAATATATAATTATTAATCTTTGTTAATAAAATATATTTTACCAATAATTAATGCATTGCACATATTTCAAATTAAATATCGATTAGTTTATACATATATATAAATTAATTTCCATTAATATATATATATATATAATAATAATAATTAATTGAAAACTTTATTTTAAACAAAAAAAATACTTTTAATTTAATAAATTTATTTATTAATTTTTTTTTTTTAACTAAAAAAATAAAAAATAAAATAAAAAACAAATTTAAAAAACTGGGGGGGGGGGGGGGGGGGGGTTTCCACGTGGTCCCCCTTGGAAAGCTCACGCAACCCCCAAAGGGGAAGCGCTGCTTCCCAAGGGAGCACGCAGCTCTCCCCAAAGGGAGCGCTGCTATTCCCAAAGGGAAGCACGCAACTTCCTTGGGGTGCACTGCTATCCCAATGGGATACACAGCTCCCCATTAAAAATATATCTTTTTTTTTTATATAATAGATTTTCATTTTTTAAAACAAAACTGTTTACTGTGTAAAGCACAGTCTAAAAAAAACAGTCTTCCAGACACTAACATAAATTATTTATATTTTTCTTTTTAAAACCAAAACCCCATTGATATATTTTTAAAATACCCAGAACAGGGAAGGGGAAAATTTCTCCAAAACCAACAGCATATTTGCCAAATAAAATTGATTAACATTCATATATCACCCAACAGGCAGATATTTCTGATTTAAAACTTGAATGAGAAGGCATTAACTTATAATTTTAACAAATTTCATTGAAGAACAACCATTCTCAAGTTTATTTTTTTTTAATTTTAAAAACAACCAGAGCAACCATAATCCAGAATTGAAATGGAAATAGAACAAGAAGGGATTGGATGAGAATTACAAACACAACTGTATCATTTTTCCCTAATAGCTGAGATTTTTATTTATTTTTAATCTCCACAAACAGATTTCCTCAGAATCCAAAACAATTTCTGATAAGCAAAGAACCAAAATATAAACCAGAATCTTACCTCTTAGAGCAATCCTGGAAAAGATTTAGTGAGGAGCCCAACCTGTAGGCTCAAGAAGTTTCTCCTCCTCCAAACCCCCAAATTTCAATCCAAAAATATTTTCCAACCAACATTTTTCCAAAAACATCCCTCCTCCAAAATTCCCAAATTTTTTAGGTTATAGGGAAGAGTTGACCAAAATTCCATTTTTGGAATTAAAATTTTTATTTAAAAATAATTCTCAAAATTAATTCTTTTCTAACTATATCAACAATAAATTAAATTGCTTTCCAATTCAGAATCGATTTTCTCAATTAATTCAATTTAACCTTTCTAATCTCAAAAGCCAACAGAATACAATTAAATCTATTGCAATTAAATACAAAACTTTCTTTTTCGACAACATATACAAAATGCATTTAATAATCAAAATCAGCTATTTAATTGAACTTACTCCCAATTTAAAACGAGCAATCCAAAATCAACGATAATCGCATAACGAAATCCCTATTAATTTAGTCCATTAATCTTGAATGCACAAACACATATATAATCAAAATAATTACTAAGGACTAATTAATCAATTTAACCATACACACCAAGCACGCAAATCGAGAAAGTCAACCAACCAGATGACTCGCAAACCCGAACAAAAAGGGATTACCGACGACGACTGACGATGCTCACCTGAGCACGACTAGGGTCAACTAGGGTCTTACGACCACCTAATCCAACTCTAAGGATTAAAGAGGTACACTCAAACCTGCAAATCCAGGTGAAGACGAGCCTCGCACTCATGCGGCATTGTACCTGAAATCCCCTGCAACCAAGAGTCATACATGCATACATATATAAAATTTAATGAAAGTGTTAGCCCGATATTAATACCACGAAATAGGAACACTAAACAACTTGCATACAACTAGTGCGAAAACCACATCAACAACTATGCATTAAATCAAACATCTGACTATAACATTATATTAAGATAAACTGACCAAGATTAAACCGAGATTAGAAATTGATTAGGGCAGGGGTACTATAACATGCAAAAATGATATGCCCAAATATAGTACAATATAGTACAAAGGCAATGATATGGGTGCCCCCCACCTTAAGATGTTAGCATAGGTCTATGCTGATGTCTTAAGGAAGATTAGAGACAATGATACGTAGCCTTCAACATCAAGGAGATATCCCTGAAGCAATAATGTCCATAAATCCACGCTAAAGAGGGAATACTCTTATAAGCAAGGATAAGATAGTTGAAATAGAGATATCTTGCAACAAGTGTAAAGGAGATCCTTGGAAGAGAAGAGATCTCTTCTCAAAAGACATCTACCTCCAAGAGGAGTTTCTTGAACAAAATAACATCTTCTACCAAAAGAAAGGAAGGGGAACAAGAATGCATACCTTCCCCCTATTGCTATGTGAAAGAGATTCTTGATGAAGGATGACACACTTTTGACCCAATGTGAGGGGGTAAGTTTATAATAGATTCATATTGCCAAGTGAAGAAGATGTTGTAGCCAAGGACTTACATATCTTGGATAAGAGAGAATCCTTGAGAAAATAACTTCACACAAGGAATGACATCAAAATAAGCAAACACCACTCAACAAAGGAAAAGTAGATCCTTAGAAATGAAGAAAGAAAGAAATTATTGCCCCCCAAGTGTAAGGATAATGAGAAGAATTACACAACTTCCAAAGAGAGATTGTTCATAAAAGACACACCATTTCAAACAAAGAATAGGTCCTAACAATGGACACACATGTACTTGCATGAAGGAAAATTCTATGCAAGAAAGGACATCAATTAGTGAAGAATGCAATACAAAAGAATATGTAATCTTCAAAGAGAAAGCACAAGAAGAAAAGAAGATCACATATTTCCCTAAGGAGGGATAAGCCATGAGAGACATACTATTTCATGGAAGAAAGGATATCAACACATGAAAAATGAATCCCCCAAAGGGAATTGTGATACTTTAGAGAGCAATAGATAAAGTGAAAATGCCATCCTTGCCCCCCAAGCAAGAGGACAAGGATAGATTAGGGGGAAGAATCATGCATTTCCTTAGGAGAGATTATTCATATGAGATGTACCATTTTAAAGAATAGGTCCTAAAAAGGGACACACGTGCATCCACATTAAGGATAAATCTATGCAATAAAGGACATCAAGTGATGCAGAATGCAATCCCTAATGGAAATAGTGAAACTTTAAAGATAATAGATAGGATAGAGGTAAAAGAGAATCGAGTTGCTACCCCAAGATGTTTGAAATTGAAAAAGCACCACCTCTAATGAAAAAGAGCTCCCAATTAAGTTATACTTGTGTCATAGGGTGAGGAGCAACATGAGGGTGAAAGGAGTGCTAAGGCACTACCTTTTCACCAAGAAAGAGAGAAAGATCTGTTGAAAGACATATACAAGCACGATGTATTGTTCTTGAACAAATTACTTAAATTCTTTACATTTTCCAAGAGAATGAGAACCACTATAATGAAAAAGACAATATCCATTTCCTTCTTTATTCTTAGTGCTAACTTCATGAGAGGAAAAACAATATTTTTGTCATACTTCAATTTCCAAAAGATTCAAGTAGCTAAATGTTCTTGATCATCAATAGGTGTAGGCTTATTCTTTTGTGATGTAGGATTATGATTGTTAGAAGGAGAAGGTTTGTCATCCATTATTTTAACTTTACCACTATCAATAAGTCCTTTTATTGCATTTTGAAAACCAGGAAAATCATTGGTAGTGTGATCATGAGTTTGGTGATATGAGAAAAAGGAGGTTTTGAAGAAGAAGCACTTTTAGACTCTACGAATCCTTTGTCTAGCAAAATAATCTTAAAAGTCTTGAATATTAAGGAGGCGATCCATAGGAGAATCATGATAATGTCCTAGGCCTTATGTACTAATTTGTGTAGGAGGGTTTATAGGGACTCTAATTCCTTGTTCAAATTTTCCAAGTCCTTGTCCTCTAAAACCTTGTTTTGATACTATGTTATAGCCACTCCTATAGGAATTTCTTAGTTGAGAAGGGTGAGGAACATTATAATGAATTTATTTAAAATTTTTAGTGTAAGGATGTTTAGAAGGAACAAAGGGATTAGTAAATGAAGAAGGAATATCTTGTGAAGGAGATTTTCCTTTCTTTCATCATGCATATCCTCTTTGGTTGATTGAGAGGGAAGATCCTTATCATCTAAGGCCCCATGTTTACTTAACATTATGTGGGGAGATAGATCATGAATAAAATTCATAACATCAATTTCTCTACAATTTTTTTGATGACTAAGATAATCTCTAGGAGAATAAAGAGGATCTAGAGAGATGGAAACACCCATATCTTGATTGTGCCCCCCTTGCACTAGAGTATGTGTTCGAGAAGAAGATGGGGCCATGTTGCTCTTCAATGCTTTCTCTCCATTAGAAAGGTCATTTATAGGAGTATTAGCTTGTTCTTCATTCTCATTATATACTCTAGGAGAGGTACAAGTATTAAGTTTTCCATTAACATTTCTAGGATTGGGATCTACAAAAGCTTTTACGTGATCTACGTATGAAATACATTTTTCCAAAAACATCACCATAACACAACACACATGATAGATGAAAGCTTTGAGATCTAATTGATGAAAAAGAAGCAACTTGGAAACCCTAAAAATACAATATGTCCAAGTGCTATGAATGAAAAGAAGTAACATGAAGTGAAAGAAGCCATTATTCGACACATGATTATAGTAAATGTAGGTAAAAAGTAATGTAATCATATGTGAAATAGCAAATAAATTAAATCCATTAATTATTATGATGAATATTTAAATTTAGCTCCAAGAAAATTAATCATAATAAATTAGGGTTTTGTAAATAAAACCTCTTAATTTATGTAAATTAATAAGATCTATGAATGGAAAATTAATATTTATAGTAAAAATAGACAACCCACAAATTTTATTTTTTTAATTGTATATATATATATATATATATTTGTATTTTGAAAAAAAAATGTGAAATGAAGTTTGAAAATGAGAATTTGAAATTTGAAAATATTTTAGATCTAAAAATGCAAATTAAACAACCCACAAAGGTCAATTTTAAATTAAAAAGTTAGGGTTTTTGAGATTAACCACTCAATTTTAAAATTTAAATTTGAATAAACATTAATAATAAGATCCAAAATGGTAAATTCAAAATTTAAACAACCCACAAGTTCACTTTTAATTTTTTTTTAAAATAGATCTTTTTAATAAATTAACCACTTAATTTTAAAAATTAAATTTGAAAATTAAACTTGTAAGTAAAATTTTGAATTATGAAATATGATAAACACTTAGATATGAAATAATTAATCCAAATTAAACAATTCACAAGCTTAATTTTGAATTTAAAAATTAGGGTTTTAGTGAAATTAACCTCTAAATTTTTAAAATTTGCATGGAAATCAAACTTGTAAATGAAAACTTGAATTTTAAATTGTATAAACCCTCAGATCTGAGAACATAGATCAAAAGTAAAGATGTAAGACGTCAGGTTCACCAAAATGTAATGGTGAAAAATTAGGGTTTCCACTATTAGAGAGAGAGAACCACTAATTTTAGACTTACAAAGACCATTACATTTAAAAGAGGGGGAATCTAATAGATTCAATCACAAATCAGCAAGGATTAAGATTGAATACTAATTGGATTGATTAATTTGGGATCCTCTTTTGTAAGTTGAATTACTGAATTTAGATAATGTGATGGAAATGAAGGTAAAAACATGAAAACAGTAAGCTACAGATGTGGGATTGAGTTGTACACCTAGAACTGAGAAATGTAAGAAAACTCGAATCTAATCCCCGGAAGAGCACCTAAAATATCATGACCACAGTGGTGGCCGCCATGGTCCTCCAAAATTTTCGCACACTAAAGGGAGATTGTTTCGTCACTATAAATAAAGCTTATCCTAAAGATCACAGCTCTGTACCCGTTTCCTACACACAAAAAGAAGGAGAAATAGGTTGGGAATAGAGGTTAGCCTAAGTCAAACCCCGATTGATGAATCAACCTTGAATGAAATGTTGCAAATAGTGAAATAAATAATAGAAAGATATACGTAAGATCTGCCAAGACTGATAACGATTCTTTGCTTCTTGAATGTAATCACATATGTTGTATGAAATGGCATGAACATGATAAAACCCTAATCACACACACATGATTGCATATGAATGATGTAAAGTTTCTCCACAATAGATAGATGAAGAATATGCAACCTTGAAGACCTCTAGAAATGCTTGATGATGAATGCTTCAATACTTGAATGCTTGAATGCTTGATTGCTTAATTGCTTGTGCTCCTAGTTTTAGCATATATCCAAAATGAGAGGGGAAGACCTCCTTATATACATGCCCATCGAGAAAACATGTTAATTTTTTGATAGAGGCCGACATAGAGAAAGGTTTCCCACTCAAATTTGAGATAGGGCAAAGGGTTTAAAATAGGGCCAAATTAGGGATGTCCATGGTGTGGTGCTATGGTCCCAATGAGGACCAAGGCGCCACGCCCCAGTCCTACCCTAATATGGGGCTAGGATAAAGAGGCAATGCAAGGTATAATGTGATATTAAGGCCATATTTACATGACGCAAGCATAAATGGGTCCTAGTCAAGCATAGGGATGCCGACACTAAGGTGAGGGCCCCAAATATAGTCTAAATTGTAAGGGGGTACAATTTAGGATGCTATAGTACTAATTACTAAAATGGTATATCAGGCCTTGGGTCATAAACATATGTATCAACAATACTCGTGAAATTCTCTTCAATATCATCCATTTCAAAAAAGTTCTTCCAATATCATCCACTTTGAAGTTCACTCCAATACCATCCACTTTGAAGTAGCTCCATGATCTATTTTCTTTACCAAAGAGGGCTAGCTTTCTATTGCCTTCTCTTAGAATGCAGATTATCAAGAATCTATGACTACATGACTGACCAAATAAATAAATTGGTTTGCCTAAATTGAAAAAATATATCACCTCTTGAGGCATCTTTTCAATCAATTTCTAGGATGGGATTATTGTCTTACTCTTAATTCCCACAACCATAATTTTTTTGAATCCAACATTATTAGAATAAGTGTTGACCCACATACACAAAAGTTTGAATTCATCCACATAGTATTCATATTGGGTACGTTAGGAGAAAACATAGATGCACTATGTGGCATGTGTAAGCTTTTTTAATTCTAAAAGCCACAACACTCTAGAACTAGTGACAATATAAAAAAAAAAACTCTTAAAGAAAACTATATCCCCAAGAGTCCATGTGGAAAATTATTGTACAATAACCCATGATTGCTTTGGAAAGTCATAAACCTCTATGAAGTTTTTGTGCTCTACTACTACTTGATATAGTTCGCCCTTCCACAAAATGTCTCCCACCATTATCCCATGCATTTTGCTGAGTATTCTACTTCGTATGAGGATTAATTTTTATTAAGTTAAAATTTTATTTTAATATTTTATGTCTTCTTTTACAATAAAAAATAATAATTAAAAGATATTAGAATTAATTTAATTTATTATTTTTCCTTATTAAATTTTATTTATTGTAGGATAATTATATTTGAATTTTATTTTAATTTACATAATTAAATAAATTTCAACTTAAAACCTAAATCAAACATTTAGAGTGAGATAGAAACTAACTTTTGATTACTCATTTCACGCCAATAATTTAATTATAGCATGTGTCCTTTGGGAGTTAAATTCAGGGTAGTATGCCATTTGATTATTATCTCCATCTCTATATCTCTTTGTTATCTATATCTCCTTACCTCTCCCTATATCTCTCTCTTTTCCCCCTCTATCCTTCCCACTATATCTATCTCCATCTCACCCTCTCTCCCTCTCACTCCCTCTTTCTATATCTCTTTGCTTTTATATCCTCTATCTCCCTTTCTCCCTCTCACTCCCTCTTTTTATATCACTCCACTTCTCTCTCTCTCTCTCTCTCTCTCTCTCTCTCTCTCTCTCTCTCTCTCTCTCTCTCTCTCTCTCTCTCTCTCTCTCTCTCTCTCTCTATCTATCTATATATATATATATCTTTTCCCCCTCTATCCTTCCCACTATATCTATCTCCATCTCACCCTCTCTCCCTCTCGCTCCCTCTTTCTATATCTCTTTGCTTTTATATCCTCTATCTCCCTTTCTCCCTCTCACTCCCTCTTTTTATATCACTCCACTTCTCTCTCTCTCTCTCTCTATCTACCTATCTATATATATATATATATTTCTCCCTCTTTATATCTATCTCCATAAATCTTTCACTCACACACACATTTCCTATTTATCCCTCCTCATCTCTATCTTTATATCTCTTTCACTCACACAAACACACACTCCCTATTTCTATCCCCATCTCTCTATCTCTAGATCTTATAAACTCATCTTCCTTCATCTTTCCTCTCTCTTTCACTATATCCCTCTCCATCTTTCCACACGTCACTTCCTGTTTCTTTATCTTTCTATCTCTTTACCCTCCCCTCTTATTGTCACCATCTTTCTATCTATCTTTACCCATCTCCCTCTACCTCTCTCCTTCCATCTCTCCCTCTCTCTCACCCCCTTTATATTTTACAATTTATATCTACTTTCTCCTTTGTATCCCCATCTCTATCTCTTTCTATCCCTATATATCCCTCTCTCCCTCTCTCCCCATCGCTCCCCTTTTTTATATCTTTCTACTTCTACTCTCTCTAATGCATATACACACATTCCTTGTTTCCCCCTCCGTATGTCTGCCAAATCTATCTCTCTATCTTTCCACCTCTTCATCTCTCTCCCTCTCTCTAAAGTCTAAACCTTTTTCTCCAATACTTTTCTTTGTCACCCTCTTGAGACAATGACTTTCTTCTACTTGACCTTCATCAAGTCAAGATTCATAAAAGAAAGTTTCCACTTAACCTTAATCAACTCAAGATTCATAAATAAGGTTTTCACATTGTCTTTTTCCATTTAGCCTTCATCAACACAAGAATCATAAAATAATTTTTTGAATACATTATCTTTTTCCACTTACCATTATCAAAGAATAGGCTTAAGTTTACATAAAAATACATCATTTGTTAATATATAATTGTATTAAGATATTCCATCAACATAAACAAAATTTAAATGATAATTAACACAAGTATACAAACATTACCATAACACTTATCTTAACTTAGCATATAAAAAACTAACAACCTTTCTTTCTTTAACACACATGATTCTAAAGATCTCATAATTATTATTCTATATTATTTACAAATGATAGGTTTTATTAATCTATTATTCAAGTTCTAATTATATTAATTTTCAATTTAATAAATTAATAAACTATTTAATTACTATGCTAATAGGTGTAGCCTACAATGATAGAAAACAAAGTAGACAACATGAACATCTTTTCGTTTATAATATTTAATTATTTCATATCAAGTTTTATTTGATATTTATGAACATTTTTTACATAAACTGTTACAAATATAAATATACTAATTAATTTATAATATAAATAATATATTGAATTAAACATTTTTATTATTTCAATTACTTTTATATAGTACATTTCAATCTATAGAAAATCCAAGTTTTTCCACTTAACCTTCATCAACTCCAGATCATTAAAAAATAAAAGTGTCAAATGAATCAGGAGAAAGATGAGAGTTTTCCTTTATTTAATCGCACTCACAATGGATAAATATACATTCATTATTGTGTACAATTTATGATTTCAAAATAGATGGCAAGTAAGGGGGTTGATGAGCTCTTCAATGTATGTAGGGTGAGATATGATCAGAGTTCGTCTGCACTAGAGAGTTGAAATAAATATACAAACATCTTCTGCAAGCCACTACAAAATATAACATTTGTAGATATTTTCAAATTTTATCATGAGGGAGTTCATCCATGAAAAGAAAATGTCCAATGCATTGGGAGAAAGACGAAATATTTGCTTGATTGAATCACACTCGTAATGGATAAATCTTGTTTGCACATTCATTGATGTGTAAAATTTATGATTTCAAAAGAGATGGCATGTAAAGGGATTGTGATTGTCTCTTTATTGCCTATTGGGTGAGATGAGTTTCAGAGTTCACCAGTTGAAATAAATGTACAAATATCTTCTACAAGCAATAAAGGAAATATCTCCATGATGATGTTTAGTGGGCTCCATGATGATGTTTAATGGGCTCCATGATGATAGTAAAATAAAAGAAATATCTTTATTTTTATTAGTTTGTGTAAGTTAAAAATTCAAATTTCTAACCAAAAAAAAATACACATTCTTAAAAAATAAAATGACATATAAACACATTTCACAAAGCATACTAAATATCTTACTTGACTCCCAGTTATTACTATCAGCCGAGGCTTTCACTGGCCCATTAAACATCATCATGGAGCCCACCAACACTCAATGCATGGGAGAAAGGGACTTTCGTTATTTATTTTGCTTGGTCACGACCAAATTTTTTAATGAATGAAAGTTATATTATAAATTAAGAAATATAGTGAATTTTGTAAAATATTGGGGAAATCACATTTCTATTTTTTCCTACATTGGAATCATTAATGCTAATTGCATTAACTAGTGTTTTTAATGATTGGTAATATTGACAGTAACATTGGTCTTTTTTCCTTGTAATTACAATTATATAATTGAAAAAACTAATAGAATATTTTTTCAGATATTACCTATAATTATTTTTTATTTTTATTTTTTTTAAAAAGGTGGCAGTGCCACTTAATATATTTTATTTATATATTTCTTTAAAAAAGTTGATTCAAAGAGCTCCTAGAGAAAAGAACCAGAAAGAAAAACTCTGATCCTTGCTTGATAATACATATAAAGGTTGTGAAGCTCATATCCCTAATATGCCAAAAAGATACAATATATCTCATAATGTTCAGAATATCGAATGCTAGAAATCATCCCCGAGTATCGAATGCTTCCTGGAGTATTTTCAAAAAGATGAAGTCCGAACCAAACATCACGAAAGCTATACATATTTACATAGCAGCCCACAGACTGCCTAACTTAAGCATTTATGCAGCTTGAAGTCCACACGCTTCATAGATTTCCAAATGGACATCCATTCACATCATTCAGATATAGAAAATCTATAGAACCCTGCAATTATAATACCTCAGATACAAACTTTCTATCATTATGAAAAAGACAACTGCACAACCATGTGCAATATTATCCTGTACACATGTCCTCCAAAATTAGTTTTCTAAGAGTTGGAAAAGAATCGAGATCGTAATTTGGACCCATCATATTAAGCTCCACCTTAGAACTTCCCATATTTGCCAAATGATCTGCAACTCGGTTCCCTTCTCTATACACATGTGAAATGGTAAAGTTTACAAATGTATCAATAAGAGCCCATGCTTGTTAAAGAAAATATTTTATCTGCCAATTGTCAATATTTCTCTTCATGCAAGCATTGATAATAATAGTTGAGTCACCTTCGATGTGAATATAAGAAATGTTCAATTTTTTTAACTAATAGAATGCCTTCAAGCAAAGCATATGCCTCTGCGAAGTTGTTAGTACCCAGTCGAATGGAAACAGATTTTAAAGCAAAAACACACCCTGTGTGGTCCCTTATGCATACTCTTACTCCTGCATCACCCAGGTTCCCTTTAGAGGAGCCATCAAAATTCAATTTGAAATGCGTTGAATCTAGAGGACACCATTTCACTTTATTTCTATCAACTTTACTAGTTATCACTCTCAGAAAGCAAGGTGACATAGAAAAGAGAGGAAAATGGGTTGGGATTGGGGGTTTGCCTTTAGGTCAAACCCCACTTTTGGAATTAATCAAGTAATGAAAGAAAGTACTTGCAAGTAGATGCAAATGAAAGACTGAATTGTAAATCACCTCAAGGGAGGTTGTAGTAGCAATGTTGATAGAAATGTTTGTGTGGAATTGTATGTTGAAATCAATATCCTCTTCAATGGTTGAATCCTTGACTTGAATGCAACACCTAGTCTTGAAGGGAGACTTGAGAATGCTCAATTCTAGAAAAGAATGCTTGAATGCTCTTGAATGATTGATCGCTTATGCAACATGACCTTATCTAAATTCCAATTATCCCACTTATGCAAATGAGAGGACGAATGTCCCTTAAATACATGTTTGGTGGATTTGAATTTTGTCACGGGTTGACATCGATAGCTTTTTTTCGCTCACTGCACAACCCACAATGCATGCTCTAGGAAGGTCCTGCCCCAAAATAGGGCAGGGACAGGGGTGCCACGCCCCTATCTTCCCTTTTACTTTGTCAATCGAAGTTGTAAGATCCTTAGTCCACTGGGGGCTTGGTGTATCTTGCCTCCTTGACGTGGTGAAATTTTTTCAATGTTGTTTCCTTGTACTTTACCGGAAGTATGAGCGTACGCTTATACTCCCACTAAAGTGGGGGCTAAATGTAGCATCCTAAAATTGTGACACTTGCAATTTTGACTGCATTTGGGTCTTCACGATGGCGATGCAACACGGAACCTGAATGGAGACCCCGAAACTTGTTCATGACATCAAAAACTGCATTTTTCAGCACCTTGGCTTGATCCTCCTTGCACCCTGCTATCCTTGGTGGTGGGACCATGGCGCCCAACGCCCTGGTCCTTCAGGACTAGGGCGCCCAACACCCTGGTCCCCCAGGACCATGGCGCCTAGCGCCCTAGTCCCTGGCCCTATTTTGGGCCTAGTCTCTTTTGGGCATCGGGTCTTTAAGTTTGCAAATTGGAAAATAATATTTCCTGGTCAGCCTAAGGTTAGGAAAATTAGTCTATCAGCCCTAATTGACAAGTATATAAACTACATTTTCTCTCCCATTTTGGTAGATGGAAAAAAAGGCGGAAATGATATTCAAACATTCAAACATTTAAACATTCAAGCATTCAAGCATTCCTTCAAGCAATTGAGCATTCTAAGTCTCCATTCAAGGCTAAGTGTTGCATTCAAGACAAGGATTCAACCATTGAAGAGGAGATCACATACAACATACAACATACTACATACATTACACCTTCGCATGTAAGAATACAAACATTCTTACAACAAGGTATCAATACTTGTTTACATTACAAACATTTACATTTACAACATTCTCATTTCTTGGTTAATTCCAAAACCGGGGTTTGACCTAAAGGCAAACCCCTCATCCCTAACCCCCCAATCGTCCCCTCTTTTCTATGTGTAGGTTGCAGGTACGCGATTGTAATTGAAGATCTGGAATCCTTGTGCAGAGACGAACAGATCCCCCTTCGTTTCGCGGATTTTTCGGAGGACCGTGTGCACGTCGGGCGCCATCGTCCCGTCAACTTTCGCTCAAATTTGCAGAACAGCACCATCTCGACATTTAACCACTAATTCCAGATCCGTAGCTTCATCCCATATCCCTATCTCTATTTATAAGTGAATCTTTCTTGCTTCTACATGCATTCCTAGTTCAATCTTTCTATCTACATTCTTTACAAAAGAGGGTATCCTTGATGTCTTAACCCTTGAAACTCATTTAGAATCCAATCTTGCATTGCGTGGGATTGGATCTTGTGGGTTTCAACCCCTCTTTTGAATGTAAAGTCTCCCCTAAGTGAAAACCACCAACCCTAGTGACTCTCCCTTCTCTCTCCTTGGAGTTGGGGAGGGGAGAACGACTAGGGTTCGATTTTTCCGCTTTACACATTTGTGTCAATTACACTCTTTATTTGCTGATGACACTCTGCTATTCGGTAAAGCAAATGTTCAGGAGGCAAAGTAAATCATAAAAACTTTGGAGCTATACATGGAAGTTTCAGGTCAAATAATTAATGCCCAAAAATCTAAAATATATGTTTTTAATACAAATGTTATAGTCACAAGGAATATTGTGGATTCTTTGGGTTTTTTTTCAGAATGTCTTCCTTCCACATATCTTGGCATTCCATTTTTTGTTGGTGCCAATAATCCAGCTTATTGAAAAGCTATTAGAGATAAAATTAAGAATGCTATATCCACATGGAAGGCTCATTGGTTGTCTTTATCAGGAAGATTACTCCTAATAAAATTTGTCTTGTCTACCATTCCCAATTATTTCATGTCTATCCTCAAAGTCCCAGTTGGAGTCATACAACAGATTGAAAAAAATATTAGAGGTTTCTTATGGACGGATAATATATCAGAAGAAAAGAAGATTTTTCTTATTTCAGTTCAGGAAATGGCTCATGATAAGAGGGGAGGGGGTGTTGGTCTAGATGATCTATCTAAAAGGAACATCTCTTTTGGAGGTAAACTTGTGTGGCAAATGGTCTCCAAACTAGGCACCAAGTGGTGCAGAATCATGCAAGAAAAATACTCGAACTCCATAAATCCTTCTCAAGTCATTACAACCCTTGATCCCTCGAAAGGGTCAGCTGTTTGGAACTTCATGATGTCTTGTAGGCAGATTATTACAAGATATGTTTCTTGGGAAGTCCATAATGAAGAGAGCATTCAATTTTGGGAGGATTCCTCGAATGGCATGCCTCCCTTAAAATTTTCAGAACTCTTTTTGGATGCCATTCCAATTATTAAAAATTGTTGGGGTTCGCTTTTGATAGATTATGTTAGGGGTGGAAATATTTTATGGGAAAGCTATCTGGAAAGATCCTCTTGATCTTCCAATTAGAGATGATCAAAGGTCAAGTCTTCAGGAAATATTGTCTTCAAGAAGAGTGTATATTTCAAATCATGATGACAAATTATTATGGGCTCCAGCTTAGAATGACAAATATTCAGTTAGAGATGGTTATGTGGCTGCCCGACATATGAAAAATCAGCAATTGAAGAGTCGAGCTTATTCATTTTGCCAGAATAGTGTTTTACTTCCTAAAGCAGGCTATTTTACTTGGCTAGCATTAAGAAAAAGGATATTAACAAGTGATAAGTTGGAAAAATTACACATTACTAAATCTTTCTCTTGTGTCCTCTGCAAAGCTGAAACTAAAACTGGGGATCATTTACTTCTTAGGTGCCCTTTTTCTCAACAATGTTGGCTCCATGTTATAGAGAAATTAAATATATCTATGCCACTACCCTATACTTTATGGGAACTTTTTCAATCATGGCCTACTCTTTTCACAAAATCTTTGTTTGCTAGCATCTGGAAATGTATTCTGACAACTATCATTTGGTCAATCTAGTGGGAAAGAAATAAAAGAATTTTTAGACAAATGGAATCCCCAATTCATTTGGTTTTTAGAAGAAATTGAGAAATATGCTTCATAACAGGTTAATGCTCATATCAAGAATATTAGTAGCAATTTTAATTTTTCATCTTGGGATGGCTTCATTAGCAAAATTTGGAAAGATCTTACTATCCCCTCTTTTTGTGCCACATTTGGTAGGGAAAGTTAGTCAATCAATAAAAGCTTAACTAAATGGCAACCTCCTTCAGTTGGCTTTGTCAAGTTAAATTTTAATGGTTCATCTAGGGGAAATCCTGGTGATTCAGGAATTGAGGTTTGTATTAGAGATCATTTAGGCTTTCTTTTGGCAGCTAAGTCCTCTTCCATTCCTCCTGGAACTAACAATGTAGAAGAAGCTCTTGCTTTACTATATGTACTGACATTGGCAAAAAAAATTAGATTTCACAGGCTGCATGTTGAAGGAGATTCCTCTATAATAGTGAAAGCTTGCATTTCTAGATGTTCATTTAACTGGAAAATTTCCTACATTTTAAAGCAAGCATGGTCATTAATAGAATCATTTGAGGAATGCTGCATTTCTCACATATTTAGAGAAGGTAATAGAGTGGTAGATGTTCTAGCAAATTTGGGTTGTGATAAGCTGGTAGTGGATTCTGCATCTCCAAATTTCAAGTTAGAAAAAATTCCTCAACTTGCAAACATTATCAATGAGGAAAGGAAAAATATTTAAATATTTGACACACTCACCCTACCATCAACCTCTCACCTGAATGATTTTACTCTAGCTTTGTTGAGCGAGCATTTAATGAAGTTTTCCATACTTACAACAAGTGGACTATAAGTATGGCATAATCGATTTTTTCTATGCACTTCCATGTTGGAAGTACGATGGCGGTTTCCCTATGAATTTCGTGAGATCTAAATAATTTCCATGTTTAATTTCTCACATGCGGCATCCTCTATCACCTTGAAGAATAATTAATAATCTTAGTATTAAGCATATTTCCCTTTCCTGCTATTTATTTTACAACAGATGAAGATATGAAATTATTTTGGCAGAGTATGAGAATTTCAAGACAAACAATGCTTTTACCGGGTTTCACTCATAACTGGCATATGCTCGCTTATGTAGTTTGCCTTGTTTTATTGCATTATGGACTACTCCCTGAGAAATTACAGAGTGCTTGTGTTAATTGCTGACTGGGAAATACCATTTGAGGACCATATTACTGAAGATCAGTTGGGCATTATTTTCAACACCACCTACCATCACTGCATATGAAGCATCAAGCGGATTATTGGGGAAGAAATACTTTATCGACAGGATAAAATGTTTCTCTTTCCTTCAAAACTGTGTTCTATATTTCTCTCTAATATAGTGGATTTGCTGTAGTCTTGGGTTCCCTTGAAAAATATCGTTCATAAAATGATTCAGGCAGATTACTTGAATCATAATCAACTCTTAGATGCCATCCGTCAGTATGATTTGTGGAATGGTCAGGCAAGAGTGGGTGGACTTTTCTCTAGGCAGCTTCTGCTCACACATGAGGAATATACTATAATATTTGATAGCATAAAGCGGTCTCTTTCCCTGCAAAATGTGAGACCCTTCCAAATTGCTGCCCGTAATGCTGGGAGAAGCTTAAACCCAAAATTAAAAAGTAGATTTTTCTCTAAAATGCATGGCATCTTAGCAATTTTAGGTCATGATCATGGACAAACAAATTCATCTATTATTTCTTCGGTAATGCGAGTGGGTGATGAATTTTCTATGTAGGTGAACAATATTTCTCCTCCTCCTCGGCTCTCCTTTGATCAAATCAATGAAATCCATGGTTCATCGATTGAAGATCTAATTTCGGCCTTCGTTGCTCTCAATATCGGTGATGGAATTTTGTCGAGATTACAAGGATTGGAGAAGTAATCCTTGACTCTCACCTCGGGTTCAGGGACCAACTCGTCATTGTTGGTTATGGGCTCGTAGTGTTTGCAGCATATGGAGATGTAATTTTGAAGATCTTTTCTGGATTGGGGCCTTCTGCTTCAACCCATTAAGTCATTGAAGTACCATTATGGGAGTCATTTTGTATTTCAGCTCTGTATAACTAGTTTTGTGAGCACTCCCGTAAATTGATAAATTAGTTTGCATACTGGTTCTTCCTGGTATAACATATCCGGTTTCATCAACATTCTGGTATTTAAAGCTTCAATAATATAACCGGTTTTTGTTGACTTTTCCTCTATGGTCTAATACTCCCATCTGCTAACTGGTATCGTCAGTGTTCAGGTTTCACATCTTCACCGGTAGCAATGATAATTCTATACTGGTATTATAGTTTTGGAATAATTTTACCAATTGCGTTCCTCTCTTTGCACTTTACAAATATTCGAATATACTCTCTGGTCACTGGTGTTGGTAGGTCTGCAATGCTCAGGGGCTCCTTTTAGCTCTGTTTTTTCTTTCTTTATTGTATCCGAGAAAGGATATTGGGGTTTCTTCCTAGTTCTTTCTCCATTGAGCTCTTGAATCAGTTTTCTTTATATATATATATTCATGGCTTTCCACTTTCGCCAAAAAAAAAAAAAGTGTCATAGCTCGTTGATATGTTGCACCTGCATTCTTTAAACCAAATGGCATGATGTTCCAACAATATGTTCCCCAAGTACATGTGAATGTTGTCTTTTCTTGGTCTTTTGGTGCAATCCTGATTTTATTATAACTAGAGAAACCGTCCATCAGTGAAAGCATCTCGTTTCCTGTTATAAGATCTACAATCATATCAATATTTGGAAGCGGAAAATCATCCTTGGGACAAGCCTTGTTTAGATATCTGGAGTTAGTGCAGATTTTGATGCGCCCAGTGTGCTTGGTTATTGGGAATTGGTTGGAGATCCACTTTGCATAGTCTATGGGTCTTATGAAACCCACATCTAACAATTTTTGCAGTTCAATTTTGACTAGTAGGGCTGTTTGTGGAGGCATCTTTCTTAACTTTTGCTTGTAGGGATTTGTTCCTGGTAATAGTGGTAGATGGTGTAAAACCAATTCAAGATCCAGTCCTAGCATATCTGCATAGGACCATGCAAATTTGTTAGCCATTTTATTGAAAAATTGAATAAATTTCTCTTTTTCCAGAGGATTTAGGG
Organism: Cryptomeria japonica; assembly: GCF_030272615.1. Lineage (NCBI taxonomy): Eukaryota > Viridiplantae > Streptophyta > Pinopsida > Cupressales > Cupressaceae > Cryptomeria > Cryptomeria japonica. The sequence goes on along the minus strand of NC_081410.1, from coordinate 239,375,060 downwards.
ATTGTGCTAGGTGAGTTTTATGTATATTCTTGGCATCTCCTATGTTGATCTCTCCAGTTTCTTCCATTAGGAGTGCTGATTTCTCTTGATCTATTGTAAGATCATCGACTCTATCTCTGGTCACACTTTCTATTTCTTCTGAGTCATCTGGGTTGGAGGAAGATCTTGCCTCTACAAAATATGTTGTTCTATCTAGATCTATGGTGAATCCTGCCTTGTGGTCATCAAATGGGAATCCATCTCTGGCACCCAAGAACTCTGCTATAGTGTCATCATTCTCAAACCAATCTAACTTTGGTTCCTCTTCTTGCCCCTAGTATATTAAATGTGGGTACATAAGGCATATATCTCTTTCATCAGCAATGTTTGGGCTTGTTGTTATCATGCAAACTTGATTATCAAATTGTCTTTTGAAGGAATTTGGGTCTATTCCTATATCTTCATAAACAATGCCATCATCTACAGGTGGTAGGTGATCATAATATCTATCCACATCTCCTGTGCTACTACTATGGAGAGATATAAACTCATAGTCATGTGAGTCAATGATTGTCTCTACATAGGTGTATATATCTGATCTGTCATCATATGGCTCCTCCTCAATTGGAGTTAGAGGGAATAGTATTGATGATGTGTGGCATATTCTCATGACTTGATTATCCACCTTCATTTATTGACATGTTGCTTATTCCTTGGATGACTGATTTTGGCCCTATTACTATGACATTTGTTGGTGCTATCTCAGTATTTGTTGATGTACTTGAGGATGAGGTCAACCATGTGTTGATCTCATTTGGTGGTCTTATGCTTATGCATGAAGAAGTAATCCATGTGTTGTTGCCACTGTCAAGTGCTATTCTTGTTTATATTATTGCATTGTGAAGATGGTGGACATACAACTGTTGACAAGTTTCCCAGTGTAACATTATCAAGAATTCTGATTTCTCTGGTTGGTTGCTGTGGTATTGCTAGTGGCATGTTCATAATTACTAGAGTTGTTGAGTTTTAAGACCTTTTTGCTGTGTGGTTGTATCGCAAACCTTGGTGTTTTGGGTTTTCTATGGGTAAGATGGGTTCTATGATTTGTTGAGAATTTAGTCCCAATCCTATTGTTCCATCTGATGGTCAGTAGAAATAACCTAGCAAAATTTTGTGCCTTAGCTGATAGGTGGGTTTTCTATGTCTTATCTTGCTCTTTTTCCCTTGCGTTTCAGGCTTTGGGTTTAGGGTTTATTTTGATTTTGTCTAAAGTCTTGGTGAGATCCCCTAAGCTTGTTTTAAACTTGCATTACCTTTTTGTTATAGCCTGAGGGTTTTAGTATGTTGGCGGGGACTTTTTCTATGTCTTGGGCATTTATTAAGTGAGCGGGTCTTTCTTTTCCTAAAGTTTTCATTTTTATTTTCCTAGGTGGGTCATTTTTCTTGTTCTAGCCGATATATTTGTATTAACTGCCAGGTTACTAATGTTCCCATTGTCTGCACATGTTGAAATCAATGAAGATCTTTTAATCATAATTGGGAAACATGCTCAGTCGTTAAGTGGATGAAGGGAGTGCACACTAGGGTTAGCGGAATAAAGTTTGGATAGATCTAATGGTTCTCACTACCCTGCAATAGAAAATGCACGAAAGTTAATGATCATGATATCACGAGATGATGCCACGTGTCTTGGGCGGGCCAAAGAGAAGCTAGATGGTGGGACCACTGACAGAGATGGAAGTGTTGTGTCATAGTTTTGATATCACCATCTACCACAAGGGATGGTCAATGTCTGATTGAATAATATAGATCGCGCGATGTGCCACCATAGATGGAATCAACGGTCCAATTTCAAACTTGGTTCAAATATGAATTCAAGCCTCTTTCCATTCGCACGAGCAATAATGGTGAATGATATGGTGATGTCTGATTCAGGAATATAAATAAATGCCTTTTCAAAATCATTTTGATCCATGAAGAAATCCAGAGAAAGTAGAAGGCATTTTTAGAGCCGAAGGAGTTTTGAGCGAGCTATCTCAGTGTTTTAAAGCTGGATAGTATAAGCTATGTGAATTTTTTGGTAAAGGATTTTAAGATTGTTGTGAGGTTTTGCAGTCTTAGCTCAGGGAGTTTGTGAATTTTGAATTTTTTATGTTGGAATTGTTGGTTCTTGGTTAAACTCTAGTTTCCTTTTCCGCATTTGGTGACAATTGTTGAGAAAGCCCAAGTTTGATAAAATGTCTCCCTCACGAAACCACTCTGGGTAGACCGAATATTTGGAGAGAAATTTGTATGATGATTTTCTAGACCAGTTGAAACCATCAACAAATGACAAATTTTAGGGGACAAAACATATTCAAGGAAGAACCCTAGAAGAAGGGTTAGTTGATAAAGCATATGGAATTTCAGATGCTAGGGTACCTATGACTGGGGTAAATATGTTTAAATTATTCTATGGGCAGAGAAATTTGCATTCTCCACTCTCGAGTGCATGGCAATATGACTTACAAGTTGGTGGTGCCTAACATCTTCATGAATGTCGACCTTCTCAGGGCAGTGGTAGATAAATATGATCCCGTTTCTAGGTTAATAAGGGGAAATGATGGGGAGGTTTTATGGACAATCCAAAGAGAGGAATTCTATGAATTTTTTGGCCTATATGAACCTTCTGCTACACTAATTCTAGTAGTTCTGAATGAAATAAAGGAGGAGTGTCATAGAACAAAGGGTTTTGTTAGATCAAATCTTCTCCCTGCCCACTTGGCAAAAGAAGGAAGCACACCTTACCATATTTGCCCAAATTCAGTCGATCCTTTTCCAATTGGTGCTTTTGCTAAGTATATATAGGCTACCTTTTTCTCTATATGTTAGGTTTTAGGTTTTAACCCTTCCACAGTTATGCCACCCGGTTTCATGTTTATGGCCATTCAGATGCAGCACCCGAACTTTTCAGTGATTTTTTATTTTGCTTCTTATCTTGAAGATAAGATTCATGAGGTATTGTTGTATATTAAGAAAAATGAATTAAACACTTATTTTTATTGGTACTCATTGCTAATGCATATGTTCTTATTCAAGAATTTAGATTATTTTGAAGGTATCATGGATTTTAGAAAGACAATTAATAATGTTGAGATAACGGTACAATTGTGGAGTATGGACATGTTATGGGACATGCCATAAGATGGTTTTGTAAGGTTTGATAATGGTTTTGCTTCCAAATTAAGGCAATAGTTGACAATTAATCCACCCAGAATCCCTGCACAGTTACATGATTTCTTGAGACCAAAAGAAAGGCTGCCAATCTTGAGAATTGATCATAATTGGGGTAATATCATTCCTTACTCAGTCAACACTATCATTAGAGTTTATGGCTTCCCAAGGTAGCCTCATGTATTACCATTCAATGTCCCATTGAGACTTTGATTTGCTGAAGTAATTTGGAAAATTGGTTGTATCTAGGATAAAGATTTGAAGGGCAAAGGAAAAGGAACTATCTTCCCTTATTACATTGCTATCCCCTACTTTGGAATCCAAAAAGGAGGGCATGTGCATTCTGACAAAAAATTCTCACCATATTACTTAGGAGTTAGTGTAACTAGGCATAGTTACCTAGAGGGGTTCTATAACATTTTTGGACAAAGAATAAAAGGAACTGCACTGCCCCATGAACACCACTTCCCTGAAGATGTAATCAGAAATGAGTTTGATTTTTATGCTCAAGATTGGAAGAAGGAGAAGTGGATAGCTTTTAGGAAACTTTGGGCGATTATACATAAAATGGATCCAAATTATGATCCATTGAGAGCCTTCAACCCTTTCTTTGCTAAAATTGATTTTGTTGTGAATAATTTTAATGAGTTAATTCTTTCTTTGAAAGAGAAGAGAATGAAGCTTGAGGAAATTCATGGCAAATAGATTGAGAAGAGGAGTTTACAACAACTTACACCCTTTCCACCTCACAATAAAAGTTTGATTCAACAAAAGAGGATGAAACAACCTGGCCCCCCTCCTCCTTTACCTCATAGAACAAATGGACTATAGGAGACTTGACTGAGTTATGATCATTCTCCAAAGGGAAGTATTGTAATAAAAAGAGTGAGGGATGAGGAAAGTGGTGAAGAGGATAGTAGCAATAACAATGGAAAGTTGGTGAGGAGGAAAGGAAAGAAAATAATGAGAGAAGAACCATCCTCAGGAATGTAGGTTAGACCTGTGAAAGGAATCGAGATCATTGATCTAGAGGATTCAAATAGAGGACCCTCACCACCACATACCCTTTTTCACCTAAGGTACAATTTTAAGAACAAGGAGGAGATCGACGATTTGAAGAACCACATGATGTAGAAAATTTGGAAATTACAAATATAAAAATGAAAATTGGTATCCCTCTTGTACCACCTACTCTATAATTTGACATCACACCTCTAAACATTCAAGGAAGAGCACTTAGGGATGCTAAAAAAGAGGCATGTGAGAAATTTCTTGAAGATGAAGCTTTTGTTAGGAGCCTGACTTTCCTTCAAATGATGTGGAAAGTCAAAGTTGATGAGTATAGGAAGAGTACCGAGAGAATGGCCTAGAGGTCAGATAGGTCTGCCCATGAAAAATAGAAAGAGGTCAAGACTGAGATGATGGAAGAATTTAAGGCAATGATGACAGATGAAGGCATAAAGATTATAAACCAGGTCGGTATCTTGATTCTTCCTGAATGGGATATAGCTGATGCAGTGGCATTTGATAAAATTAGAGAGGCCAACAATTCAACTCACAAGAGGAAGTGAGGTTAGCATTCAATGGATCAGACTTTATAGAGGATCATGCAACCTTTGCAATATGGTTAATACAGCAACGGCCTGGGAGGCCTGATGTCAATGATACAAATCCAAATTTGAAAGGGGGCCTCATCATAAAGAGATCTTCTGATACATCAAGTATCAAAGCTACAAATTTGGTTGTTGATACAACCAAGTTAGCTCATGAAACTGCAAAGAGAGAGGCTAAGGAGAAGCAAGAATTAATGAATAAATTTGAAAAGATTTTTCATGATTATAATATAGTTCAATAAAAATATGTGGAACTACAAACAAAAGTACAACTTCTTGAGCAGAGACAGCTAGGAGCATCTTCTTCATCCCTTGCCATTGCATCGGTCCCATCAACATCCAAGTCCCCACCAGTCTCACATACAGGTACAACAACTTAGTTAGATAGTGAGATTGATGCTCGAATAATATCGCTAGTTCCTTATATTGATGATGAGCCTGAACCCACACGATCTATTGACCCAACTAGAGCTCAAATTTTAGATAGGATTGATGAGCTAGATAAAAAGCTAAAGGAGTCAAAGGATCAATTTGCCAGTAAGAAGAGGGAAATAGTTAGCTCGGTTTTGATTCACTTAAATGAGAAAGTAAATAGCAGGATGAATAGTGTGCATTCTTTATATTCTTTATTATTTAATGCTATTCAGAGTTTTGATAGAGACAAAGAGGTATCAATCCCATTATTCACATAGTGGTTACATAGGGGAAATGAACTTAGAATAATGTCCATGGCCTCAAAGTACCAAGCTGAGAACCCACCAACACTTCAGCCCACCTACCTGTTGGTAAAGTCAATGCAAGAGGCCCAAATGTTGCCAGATAATATAGAGAGAAAGATAAGAGAGCTGATGAGAGCTTTTAGTGAAATGAATGAGACATTTCTGCCTAACATTGAAAATGAAAGTGGAGAAATTAAAACTCTGTAGATATGGAAGGAAGAAGAAGAAAGAGCTATTAACACTCAAGTGGATATGATCTACGATGATTTGAATACTGGCATGCTGGAAGACAACATGGATAAAATAATACACACCGGATCATTTTTTGAAACTTTTGAAAGGGAGGCAAACTAGTTGGCAGTCAAATATACTCCTTATAGGACCAAGGTCGATGAGGTCATAATTTTTAAATGGCCATCAGGAGAAGAATATGCTGAGTGGGGAAATATGTACTTGAAAGAATGAATGAGGACATCAACTTGTTAGTTAAACAACTATGTGATTTGGAAGCCTAGCAGATAGTTTTGGCTCTACACAGTGGCTACTTTTGGGATGTGAGCAATTGAAGAAGTGCCCCCCCCCCCCCTCAAATCTTTATCGGTAGTAGTAAAAGGAAAAGGAAAAGCTTAAAGTTCTATGATGAATCAGTTACAAATATTTTGATCCTGGTTATGGCATTTCTTAAATGGAATCTTTTGTAACAAGTTTGTAGGTAACCGGTCATTTTTTGAATGGAAGATGTCCTTTTGGCCCATAGTTTGTCTAATCCCTTAATTTCTATAAAAAGTAATTCAAGGCAAGGAGACAGGGTTCAAAATTTGATTTCTGTACTTAGTATTTTTAAAATCTTTCAGAATCAGGTGGCTGTTGTAGCAAGTATTAATAGAAAGTGAGTAAGTGTAAGGATTTTTGAACAAAAATAGATAAGTCTTAGATCTGTATTTTCTTGCAGGTGCTTGAAAGTATTATATGTATGTGATCTTTGTGATAGAAAAAACATAACAAATTGAAAGGAAATATAATTCTGATTTAGTTCTCTCCACTGCACAATTTTATTGTCTTTTGAATGAAATGTGGTCAAGGATTTCTTTCATTCAATGTACTATTATGGTGTATGTATTTTCTATTCTTGCTTTGATCTAAGGGATCAATTAAAATGCTCGAACATATTTACAGAAAAATAGGACTTGTGCTTGGATTTGATAAGTAGTTTAAATCAGGGTTGTTGAGGGAAAATGTTGTAAGGCAATGTTTTTTCAAAACCTAAATGCTATTAGATTAATTTCTGTTAGAGTTCATTTATGTATACCAAAATCAATTTCCCAATGGAAGGAGGCATTGATCATAACCTATTATAAATCCTTATAATCATTTATGTGATCTATTCACCTATGTTTGCTGCATAATTAATTATAATAAAAAGGCACGATATCTTATATGTACTATTGTATGTTTTGTCCATCTCAAAGCTCCATCTGGGTTGAGGATCATTGGAGGATTAACCATCGTTGATAATTCTCCTTGTTGTTGAGCATGTGTTTGATATTTTCTACTTAAATATGATGAAAGTATAAGTATGACACACAAATTCTAAATTCATCAAAGGATCACCCTTTAGGGTTTTGCAGAGCCCAAAGTGTAGATGAATTTTTGAAATCCTTCTCATATGTTGGTGCAAGTCCTTGAAGATTTTAAACTGTTGGAGATGGCTCCTCCTTTGATAAATCTTTTGAACCAGTTTGGTTTCTGCCTGCTTGCAGTGTAAACCCCTTTTTAGGACACCAACAAAATGGATGACTCTGCTGGGGAGAGTTGTCTGAAATATCTGGTTAGAAAATATTAATGCATCATATTAGTTGTGTTATCCATCTTGAAAGATTTGCATTAGAATATATCACATTCCTGTGACTTGAAGGTTGAGACTGTGTTTTGATTTTCAATTTGGTGTTCTCAACTGGAAATGTGTTCTATATTATGTTAAATGATTTTCTTATTTGTGAACAAGGTTCATAAATTTCTTTCAAAAGAACACTGAATACTGTTCTATTTAGTATCTTGAAACCAACTTGGGTTGTGACTTTGAAAATATCTATGTCAGTGCATGTGTTTCAAAGATTTTGATTAAATATTTGAAGGAGCTTATTATTATGTGTAAATGAAAGAACACCAGAGGTTACATGCGGTTACATCCTGAAGAAGGATTAGAAGAACTTCCTGCAATTATGTCAAGAATGGCAGCGAGAAGAAATACAAAAAGAAGTAATGCTCCCTCATCATGGAAAACTAAGCATCAAAATGCAACTAAGGTATCCTTACATCCTATTTTTGAAGTTCATACCACTTCTTCTAAGAGTTCTGAATCGGATAGCATGGGGTTTTTTAATTCTTTGTTTAATGCACCTATACAAGAATAAGTACAACAAAAAAATAAAGAGGTTACTCAAGTTCAATATTCAGAAGAGAAGAGAGGCTAGAGTAGAAGTAGAAATCACCAAGAACATGTCACTGGTGTACCTCCTCCTCTTGGCTCTAGATCGAAACTTCCTTATAATGTTGAATCAACTCAAGAATGGGGAGATGCTAACTTAACTTGACTTAGATGATACTTCTGGATCCAAAATAACTTTGCCAGATCCTAAGGACGTTTTTGGAGATACAAGTATATTAAGGAAAAAACTCCAACAACAAATTGATTTAGGAAAAAGAAGAGAAAAGGAGAAGGATTATGAAGTTATAGATGCCGTAATTGAAAGGGACAGCCTAATGAGGCAATTAGCTATACTCAAGGCTATGAATCATGATCCGGTTAAGCCGAGTGTTAAAGGTCTAGTCCTAAGAGAAATTGTAGAGAAGAAGTCTAAACATACTATACAAGAAAATTCTAGGAGCCTGGCTTATAGCCAAAAGCTAGTGATTCCAAATCAATTAAACCCCTAGACTCCCAAGTTAGACCAGGAAAAGGGAAAGCAAAAGGTGTCCGGTGTCAAAATAAATGACCAAAAGGTTCCCATGGACCAGAATTTAGGCCACAGATTGTCTCAAATAGATGACAAATTAGAAAAGGCTAGGATAGAAAGAAGCTGAGATTCTTGCAAAAGAGTTAAAGAGAATTGAGATGGAAGCTTTAATAGAAGAAATGAAAAGAAAAATTGGTTTCTTAAAGATGTCATCATTGAATGATGCTTCCTTCACCACTGGTCCACCTAACACCTAGGATGTTTCATGTTCGAATCCCATAGTTGTGCCAAGTATTAGTATGAGTACCCCATCTCAAGTTTTCCAAGGTACTCAGAGGTTTGAAGTTACTACTGGGACTAGTACGGGGACAAGAATGATTGGAAATGATGCAATTAAAAAAGTTGCAAGACAAGCTGCTCCTGGGCAATTCCAAAGAAGACCCATCCATCTGGAAAGGTATAGGCAATTGTGTTTCGATGGGATACCAGGATATCCTAATATAATCTCGAATGAGTTGAGGGATAGGATAAATTTTGTAGGAAATAATGCTATCATGGGTGAGGAACATTTGAGAGATTTCATGGATAAATTGGATGATTATGAAGTGGAGCATGAAGATGTTGTTATGAAACTTTTTGTGCAATCTTTGACTGAAGATGCTAGGGATTGGTACAAAGGGTTACCAAATGTAAGCATTAGTTCTTGGGAGGAATTTGAAAACAATTTCAAGGAGAAATATGGTGATAAAACTAGTTCGAGTTCAATGTTAAACGAGTTCAATAATATCAAGAAATCACCAAATGAAGCTGCCACTAATTTCAATATCATATTTCAAAAAGATATGCATAAGTTATTTCAAGTTCTGCGGTTAGATGATAATGTTTATTTGACCACTTATGTAAACACATTTGATTCTAAAATGGCATATATTTTAAGAGATAAGGAGCCTCAAAATTTGAGAGATGCATTCAAGATTGCCATTAATGTTGAAGGAAATAGGAGAGCTTTAGGAAAACTTGGGAGAAGAGAAGACCCTAGGTTCTCTAAGGTCGTAAAAGATAACATGGAAAAACCTTTGGGACTAAAGCCAAAGGAAGAATATAAATGGGATAAAGTGCTCACCACCTTGAAAGATTTTAAGTTAACTGTTCCAAAAAATGATAGGGGTGTTGCACCAAAAAAGTAACAGTTCAATAAATTTAACAGACCTCCAAGGTTACAGGATCATCCTTACAACACAAATTGGAAGGATGGGAAACCAGTTCATCAGCAACAAAGGAGTAAATAGGAGCAACAAACCCTTGACCCAATGCAAAAACATACAATGAATATTGTTGAAGATACACCTTGGTGCATTTCTTGTCAATCACCTCATTCGCCTGAGTATTGTGCGGTTGCACAATTCATTTCTGCCAAGAGCAATATAAAAGAAGAAGAAGAGGAAAAGTTTGAGGGTGACAATGTAGATTTTCTTATGACTAATTCTTACTTGGGGGAAGAAGAATACTTCTCTGATATCGAGGCTTAGTAATTGGATGTGGATTATAAGAGGCAAATGAATGAATCATACCATCAACAAGTTTTTTCTGATGAAGAATTATGTGTTGATGACCAAGCATGTAATGTTGAACAAGTAAAAGACATTGTGTCTTTAAGAAGACCTTCTAATCAAGAGATTTCCTAGATAATAGCTGCTATGGTATCTCAAGAAAAAAGTAGTTACCAGCTGAGGAACATAATAGTTGGTGAAGATCAAGCTAAACCTTCTGGTTTATTCATCAAGGAAATAAAGAATAAGGGTCAAGAGGTTGAAGAAAATAAACCAAAGAAAGATGTGGTTAGGAAAATGGAATGGGCTAAGAAGGTTTGAATTACAAATCCCATTGAGGAGAGTGCTTCACCCAAAGTGAAGACGAAGTTGGTTGAAAATTCTGCTGCACCTGCTGAACAAAATTTGAAGCAGAAACCAAATGTTGAAAGCAACAAGTTGAAGAGACATGAAGAGAAACCAAGTATGTCCCTTGAATTTTCAAAATACACGCCTGTTGACATGTTCCAATTGCTTTCTCAAATTACTGTCAAAATTCCTTTGCAAGAAATGCTTAGAATAAATGAACATAAAGAGAAAGCCATGGCTTGGGTTAAGGGTGTTTCCTCGAATATAAAAGCGCCATATCTAATGTAAAGGAACAATCAAATAAAAATGAGGCAAAAGATAAAGAATTAGAGGGAATGGTTTCTCAAATTCCCCAGATTTACCTTGAGGATATAGTGGATGAGTCCTTAGAAAATGTGGATCCCTTCTTTTTGAGTGTGATCATAAATGGAGGGGTATTAAAAAATTGCATGATTGACTCAGGGGCTTCAAATTATGTTATGCTAGTAAGGATAATGCAAGCTATGGGTCTAAGGGTAGACACTCCTCAAGGCCGATGTTATGCTATGGAATCAAGAGAGGTACCTGCTATAGGTACCATAAGAGCATTGCCTTATAAGCTTGCAACTTACCCAGAGAAGGATTTGACTATGAGTATTTTGGTTGTGGATATCCTACCTCATTATGGGATGTTGTTTTCCAAGAAATGGAGCGCTTCTATGGGAGGAAGTTTACAATGTGACCTATCTTACGCTACCTTTTGTATTGATAGAAAAAGTGTAAAAATTATAAGGGAGTCAAGGGTACCGTATATGATGGTACATGAACAAAACAATGATCAAGACATGACATGTTTCATAGATATTGACATCAATGCCTTTAGGATTGAAGATACCCCACAAAAAGAAAGGAAACAACTTACACCAATGGAGAAGGAAACTGAAAATCTATCAGATGATAACAATTTATGGGTGATGTACTTTGACAGGGCCAGTTCTAAGGAAGGTTCTGGTGCAGGATTATTATTCATCTCACCTAATAAAATAACATTTAAGTTTTCTTTTAGTCTAGCTTTTTCATGTACAAATAATGTGGCAGAGTATGAGGCATTATTATTAAGATTGAGATTAGATGATAAGCATGAGATAAAGAATCTTTGATAAAATTATAAAGCACTGAGAGGGGGGGGGCTGAATCAGGGATAGTAAAAATAGTAACACTTTAATTGCAGACCGGTAAAAACACTTAACCAATTTACCAATGACTTTGCATGTAATCCAAAGTGTTATAAAAGAATTCACCACAATCAAAAAATTCACCATAACACAAATATTTATACGTGGAAAACCCAACTGGGAAAAACCATGGTGAGATGGAACTCACAAGTTAACTATCTACAGAAATAGATAACTGACCAATTAAGGTATACAAATGCTCTGTTAGGAGCAGATCCTATTAGAGATCTCAAGCCCTGTTAGGAGCTATACCTGGTTAAAGGTAACCTTAGTGGAGGATTTAGCTCCACGTTAATGAATCACCTTGTTAGAGGATCAATGAAGTTTGTTAGAGCTTACCCGGTTAAAGGATTTTATTGTTGTAATTGTTAGAGAACAACAATGGGAATGATCTAAGAATAGCACCTTCTGATCGTTTAGATCCTTTTCTATGCACACATTACTGCATCACCGACATACTCTGCAACTCCGACTCATATCACAACTTGTATCTTCTATATCAAATATCTCATCACAATGTCTTTTTATAGATATTAGATTTCATGTCAGTCCTTGAACCTTGACACAATTTCCTAGGTTTAGTGAATATAAATAATCTTTATTAACACAACACAAATTACCACCATAGTGTTGGTCGATGGTAACACATCACAACTGGTGATAACTCATCACATAAATTAGGAAACTAATTAGAATGTTGATATTGGTTGTGTTGACCACTTCAATACTGACATATCGATTCACTTAAATTAATACTGGATGATTGAGTCCACGTACCTCCTTGTCTCTCTTTGCTGCATCTCAAAACTGGTAACCGTGAAATTGATCAAAACTGATTGTCTTAAAAACTACATATACCAATTTAGACACCTTCTTACCGGCTAGACTTCTTCATACATATGATACCAATTAACAATACAATGACCCAATAGTATACCAGTTTAACTTAACTATGACAATCAAAATAGATGTGCCATCAATGACAACACATGAAGTCATCAAATACAAAAATCATCATCATGCCAACAATCTTAAGGTCATTGGAGATTCCGAGTTAGTTATATCCTAGATTAGATCAAAATATGCATCAAAGAACATGAGGTTGAAGCAGTATATAAATGTTGTGTGGGATAAAATTGAAAATTTTGATGCATTTAATATTTATTGGAAAGAAAGGAGCCATAACAGGAAGGCAGATTTGTTAGCTAATATTGCTCTAAGGCCAAAAGTTATAACTTTTGCAGGAATCTCAAAGATTGAGGTTCAAACAAGACCATCAATCCCTGACAACACTGAAAAATGGCAATTTTTCAATGATGATGATGATATTCTAAGATTTATAACATGTGTAGAACAATATGAAAGTCAGGAGATTGATTTTGGTGCTATTGTGCAAAAAGAGGATGAAAAAGAAACTATAACAATATGAAAGTCAGGAGATTGATTTTGGTGCTATTGTGCAAAAAGAGGATGAAAAAGAAACTATCTTTGGGAATGAAGTGATTCAATTAAAAACTAATAAAATTCCCAAAGGGCTGGTAGTACTGGAAAGGGTGTTTGACAATTAGGATAAGGTAAGGACTACTACAACTAGCCCACATCCTTAATATTTGGAGGAAATAAACTTTGGGACAGAGGGAGCCCCCAAAAAGGTATACATTGGGAAGAATATGTCACCAAAAGTGAGAAGAATTCTAATTGACTTGTTGAGAAAATATAGGCATGTTTTTGCTTGGTCATATGATGATCGGAAGGCTTATAGGGAAGATTTGTTTCAGCATGAAATCCCTCTGAAGGAAGGAGATAAGCCTTTTAGAAAAAAACAAAGGCCAATCAACTCGACCTTGATGCTTAAAATGCAAGAAGAGTTGGTTAAGTTAAGGGACACTGGGATTATAAAACCTATCAGACATTCATCATGGGTGTCAAATTTAGTTCCTGTAAGAAATAAAAATGGAGATAATAGATTGTGTGTGGATTTTAGGAATTTAAATATATCTTCATTAAAGGATAATTATCCATTGCCAAATATGAAGGCAATGTTACAAAGGGTCACAGGTTGTGAACTTCGGTCTATGATGGATGGATTTTTTGGTTACAATCAGGTAATGGTCAGAGAATCAGAGCAATTCAAAACGACTTTCACCACACCATGAGGAACATATGTTTATGTAAGAATGCCTTTTGGGTTGACAAATACAAGGGTCAATTTTTAAAGGGCTATGGACGTGGCATTTTCTGACATCATAAACATATTCTTAGTTGTATACCAAGATGACTTGACAACATATTTTAAAAAAGATAGAGATCATTGTGATCATTTGGAGAAAATTTTCAATAGAGTTGTTGAATATGAAATATCTCTAAACCCAAAGAAGTGTGTTTTTGGGGTAACTGAAGGTAGCCTACTTGGCCACATCATTTCAAAAGAAAGTGTGAGGATTGACCCCAAAAGGGTAACAATAATTGATAAGGTCCCTCAGCCTAAAAATGTGAAGGGTATTCAATCATTCTTTGGGAAGATAAAATTTATTAGAAGGTTTGTTACTAATTTTGCAAAGATCAGTAGAACTATCTCTAAATTATTAAAAAAGGGTGCAAAGTTAGATTGGGAAGGGGTGCCAACCAGGGCTTTCCAAGAGATTAAACAGGCTATCAAAAGCGCACCTATTCTGAAAACACCTGATTATAGTAAACCTATACAATTTTTTTCATTTGCATCTTTTCATATTGTTTTTGCGGTATTGTTACAAAAAAATGCAGAAGGTTATGAACAACCCATTGCACGTTTTAGCAAGTCTTTGCAAGTTGTAGAGCTAAAGTATGATAAAAATGAAAAACAGGCTTTTGCATTAGTGAAGGCAGTGGAAGATTTAAGGAGTTACTTTATGGGAGCAACAATGGTTGCATATGTCCCCAGTGCAGTGGTTAAAGACATTTTCACACAACAGGAAGTGTCTAGAAGAAGATGTAGGTGGATCAACAAGATCCAAGAATTCAACATTGACATCCAAATCACTAGATTAGTAAGGGGACAAGGATTGGCCAAATTGATGGCTCAGAGTAACTTGCATGCCAACCAAATAAATGTCATAGGAGAGGAGCAAAGGGCTTATCTGTGTGACATGGATAATTGTGAATGGTATGCAGATGTGATAGGCTACTTGCAGAGGATGAAGTGTCCTAAAGGAATTAGTGACAATAAAAGGAGGACACTGAAGTTGCATGCCATTAAATATGTCATTGTAAGTGGAAAGCTCTGGTGGAAAAACGGTGATGGTGTCATGTTGAAACGTGTGGACTAGGATCAAGCCCAAAAATTACTAATAGAAATGCATAGTGGGGTTTGTGGAGGACATTATATGGCTAAAATGACTTCACACAAAAAATTTAAGAGCTGGATTCTAGTGGCCGATGTAATACCCTAAAAATGGTCATCTAAACCATGGGCCCCTAATCTCGACAACATCACCAAGGTCCTAACCAAAGGCAATTAAATCAATCTTGAGTACATTATTAATTCTTTAATCATCAAATATCACATGGCAAATCAATTACTCAATATTAATTAAATATTCATTTAATTAATTGAATAATTTTCAAGAATATCATTTTGATCAATTATCCCATTTTAATTTATTAAATATCCTTACATATTTAATTAATTAATAAAATTGCCATTTAATCATGCAAAAGGAATTAATTTATTACAAAAGAAGAATTAATTACAAAGCAAGAGTTGAATTGAAATTAAAACAAAAAGAATTGAATTGAGAGAGAAATCAAACTTGAGATATTATTTGTTTTTCTAAATTTAGAACTTGAAATCATAAAAGCAATTTAAATCGAATTATTGAATTCTTCTCTATAATTGGAACTCAAAGCTTTTCAGAAAAAGAAGTTTAGTTGCATTGAATATACTCTTTTCTTGAATAAATAAAAGTATTATCTATTTTTATCACAAATGCATGGAATTAATTTATTATTATTTCCAATGCAACTTGGGCTTCTAATTTGAATGCATTTCAATTAAACTATAATTGGAATCTATCTCAATGTTAACTAAATCTGACTTCTCAATTATTTTTAATTAATCCTAAATTGAGCTTTTCTCTTTTGTGATTCTCTATAAATTCAGTCTTCAACACTCATTCCAATTTACCCCAGAGATTTTTGAGAACACGCATGGAGATTATTATCACACTAATTTTGCTCTAGAGTCATTGAAGATTATTATGCTTTTTAGATTATTTGCATCCATTTTACTCATCCATTTTACATCCATTATTGCTTGAATTGATTATTTGCTTGAATTATTCATCCATCTTTCATCCATATAGTTAATATCATATAGATTAAATCCTTTGTCTTGGTCTAGTCTAGTCACCGATATTGCTTATAAAAATCTGAGAGCAATCTTATACTCACATCTTTTAGAAGGGAATTAGTCACTTTGTTATGGTTTATTACTTATTGATTATTGATTATTAACCTTTCTCTTTGGTGTATGGGTCTAAAGCAGTACTACCTATTGAAGTAGAAATACCATCTCTAAGAGTTTGTTTGCAAGGTCTTGTTACTGATGAAGATCATAGAATATCTAGATTGCAAGAACTTGAATTGCTGGATGAGTGTTGGCAAGTGGTGTTTGATCATCTCAGAGTGTATCAGAAGAGAATGTCTAGAGGATATAACAAGAAAGTTAGACAAAGAAAATTTCAGGTTGGTGACCTAGTTCTGAGAGAAAATTCAAAAAATCAACAATTTCGTGACAATAAAGGAAAGTTTGAACCCAACTGGCTGGGTCCCTACATTGTTACTACAGTATTCAGCTCTGGTGCCTATCAACTCTCAAACTCGGAAGGAGAACAACTCTATGAATTGATTAACACCATCCACTTGAAGAAATTCTTCACTTAGCATTCTCTGTGCCACCAACTTGTACAGCTAGAAAAAGTATTGAAAAAAATAAAAAAAAATTAGAAAAAATAAAAAAAATACAAAAAAAAAGAGAAAAAGAAAAAAAAAAAAAAAGAAGAAAGAAAATGCCCTGGTGAAAACCTAGTAAACAAACACCTTGGTAAAAAAAAAAATGAATCTCTGCCAAGCAGGTGAAAACCTGGCAAACAGGTGCCTCTTGTACTCAAGTGCTCCATCTATCAACGCAACATTGACATTTCCCACTTTCATGCATCTTTTGCTTTCACTTGTACATTTTTTTCAGTCACTTTCATGACATCCTGGTTTGTTGGAACCCTCATGACTTGAAACTGATCAACATCCTAGTCTTAGGTTACTCGACAGAGCAATTTACATATCCTAAGCAATGCCAAACAAGTCATCTTTCCATCAGTGAAACCTGGTCGTCCACTCCGAGTCAGTCACTTGTTTCCTAACTACCAAAGAGTTTTTATCAGTGAGTAAACAAGCAAAACACCATAACGGTTAACAATCACTAAACAGTTTGAGCTATGAATGAAAATTTTCTTTGTGTGCTATCTTTTATATTGGTTTTTGATTATTATTCTTCTGAGTAACTCGAGGAAGTCTATTGTGACTAAGAGGAGCAAGGATTGGGGGCATAATATTTTCTTTGTTTTCTGCTTGTAGGAATGATCCCAATGATCTGGAAACATATAAATTAGCTGGGTGTCTGTGATAAGAGCCTTCACAACAAGGTGAAATCGCTTCACATACCTCAAGTCCACTTATTTGTATGCTATAGGGAGGTCCATATCATTTGTTTGTTTGTTTTGAGGGAATTTCTTTATGATGCAATTCGGGTCCCTGCGAAATCTGTCCTAAGATATGAATGAAAAAAGGGTCATTGTGGACAAGATAATTAATATTGCACATTGAAAAAGAAAGGAACTCTAACTTGCATGTCATGTTTGTTATGCTCAGTGATGAATCTTAAGTATTTTAAATCCAGTGACTAGGTTTAGGATGCATTTTACATATCATTTTGCATATCATTCTACATTTTTGTGAATTTAGAGTGATTTTGGTATGATAATAATCACTTTATCTTCTGAATGAGAGCTGAAAGCATCATCATTTCTTACGCTAAGTGGTCTATTTATCATCATTTCTTTGATCGAGTACTTGTGTTTTGAGATGTTAGCTGCATACATAACATTTTAATATAGCTTCATACATTTCATTATTCACTCACCTGCATTCATCTTATTGCATAGAAAAATGAAAACATTGCATTACTCATATTACTCATTACTCATTCATTTATTTGCATATGAAAAGAATAAAAAATAGACATCTATAATCATTTGATTACATACATACATATTGAAAAAAAATGCATAAATATAGAATAAAGCATATAAAAGACATCTCATAAACAAATCAACACAAGTATGATGAAGTCAAATTAGATCTCGTATATATATATATATATATATATATATATATATCATGTCAAGTCTAAAGGTACAAAATGATGTCAAATGACATATACAGACTCCCATCGGAGCAAGAATCGTATAGGCTACAAAAAATGGGTGTGTCTACAAAAACATATCCGAGCTACAAAAAGAAATAATCTAGCTAGCACCCTCTCCCTCATTGCCTGGTGGAGGAGGAGGAGCCTGATTCCCAGGATCTTGACGAGGTGCCTGAGCTCCCTCTGATCGTGCTATATACTGTGAGTAGGGTATCACCTGCTATGCAACAAGAACTGCGATACTATATGCTGCCACATAGTAGGCTGCCCTACTACTCTAGAGAAGGACCTCCTGTCGTAAAGCCTCTATCTCTACTCTCGACTCTTCTCTCAATGATGAAACCTTGCGATCATGCTTGAACCTCACCTCAGCAAGCTATCGGTCTCGCTCTGCTAGTTGAGTCTGACCCATTGTCAACTGTGACTATAGTTCTACAAGATGTGCTCTCATTGACCGCCTTGCGTCAGTCCCCTGCTCTCTCACAGGCTTCCCACCCCCATCTCCACCTGTAGCTCCACCCTGCTCATCCCACCACTTCCAGACCTATCTTAGAGCTATTCGCTCCTCCTCAGTCCCACCCAATCTCACTCCTACATGCCTTAGGGATCCATCCTCACCCCTCTACTATCCAACATCAGCTGACACCTTGCTGTTGCTCGCACATGATCACCACCACTCCACTGTGGAGCCTCAGCTCTCTATGCCTGTCCCTACCCGTGGCCCTATGCCAGTGTGGGGACATCATCCTCAACATCCTCAATATGAGGAGCCTGATCTGCTAGATCTGTGAATCAAGGGAACAGATGCTGCTAAAACCAATCTCTATACAGGAGCAATACCCCTACATCAACCACATCATCCATATAATCCCACCTCAGGTGATGTAAACTAGTCAGCTCCTGCATCACCAAAGCATAGGACAACCATGGAGACCATCCTTGTCTCTCCTCATCTGCGTAATGTGCATACGCTGTAAAATCCTACGAGATTCCCTGAGGTCAGCCATACTGCCTCATCACCCGTGATACAACAAATCGCTCCACAATGGTCTGGAATCTCCCAATAAGAGGACGTGTGACAAAAAGGTCCTTGCAGACTAGTCGCTAGTCATCCCAAGGCTCCAAACCTCTGTATGGTCTCGATACAATGGCTATCAGGTCATCTAGCTACCGTCTCCAAAAATCTGTCTTGCCCAAATGGGGCTGCGTAATGTATTCGACATACCTGTATATAATCGGTTGCCCAGGATCTCTACTGTCATCTACTATGGGCCGACAAATGGGAAGGTGCTCCCAAGCCCACACTTGCAAAATATATACACTAGCAGCCATGCTCTACCCATCTCTATACATGATCTCATGCATCTCTCGATACATGTAGGCCAATAAACATGAAACCCAGCCAAGTCTTTGAGGGGTCTCTATCAATCTCTCTAGCATCCGACCCCATCCACACTGGAAACCCTGCTGCCCTCTGTCTGGCATCAAAAAACAACCTATGAACCATGCTAGAACACATGCCAGAGGAAACTCCTCGTTGTACCTGCTCATCAATATGTCCCAACTAATGGAACAAGTCAAAATGTCAGGATCACTGAAGACATGCCTCACTGCCTGTAATCCTAGAAGGTGCCTTGAATCATAATCCACCTTATCCCCAACAAAAGGGATATGGAGGATGCTATATACATCTTCAAGAGTGATAGTCAACTCCCCCACCAGCAGATAAAACATGTTATGCTCTGAATGGAAACATTCTACCAATGTTGTGAGCATTCCATGGTTCACACGGATATCAGGTAATCTCAATAGATGAGTCAAGCTGCACAAGTCAATATGAGCCTACTCAACCTCAGATAAATGTCGAACTAATGCCATACTAGGAGGATAAATGCATCTAAATAGTAGATGAGGTAATCGAACCTGCAAAAACCCAACAACAAAGCATCAGAAAACATTCCAAATGAGCCTACAAGAGAAGTAAAACATCAAGCAAATCCAACTAAGTCAAATGCAAAATCAAAATTTCATGTTTAGACCTTAAAAAATGCTCACTATCTCTCGAATGAAAAAACACAGAGGAGCAGAATCTCGTACGAGTCAAGAATAGCTATCATATGATAAAATAACCGCAAACGACAAATTATTGGACTCTACACGACAAAATGGTCTTTTTACAGACCTGTCGTACGATAATAGGGTGCATCCCGAACGATAATTCTAATGACCCTAAATGACAAAAGAAATTTTAATAGTTACTCGTATGAGACAGAATCCTATCTCACATGATAAAATGTGAAACCCGACCCCACACATGCAAAAAACTTGAAAAATGAGCAAAAAATTCAAAATTGAAAACATAAAGAGGCTTAAGATCGATCACTTACTGCTAGCTCATAGTTTCGGGGTCGATTATGACGTCTCTGGTGCTTGAATTGATGTTGACGAGTAGGGACCACCATTTTCTTTGCAGAAGGCTTTTTGAATTTTCAAACTTGGAGGGTGAAAATGATTTGAAAGTGACACTTTCGTCCCATATATAGCTAAAAACCTAAATTTTCAACTTGCTTCGATGGACATGAAAATTGCACCCTTAGCTAATTTGCCCGTTCTGATTCCATTTTCAGGATCGAAATCAAAATCTGAGATCATTTTGCTGCCAATTTCATAATTTAGACCACTTAGTGCTCTTTTCATCAAAATGCTCATTTTTCTTCTAATTGCGCTCAAATTTCAATGTTGAATCTTAATTCAATTTCAATTCTACACATCAACTTTATGATCAACCCTACGCTCAATTTCATCAATCAACGCCAAATTTTTCAAATATTCCTTAGAATCAATTTGTGCTCAAATAACTTATTTTTGCCACACAATTGCCTATCATCAATCCCTCGTTATTTTTCGATTTCACTCCTGAGAGGGCATACTCACGACCTTATGACTTCACATCTCACAAGTCGAGAAAATTTTCAAATCTTTATCAAAAGTCGAGCAAAATCTTTTCAACTAAAGAAAATCAATTCTTATTGCTAAGGAGCATCTCAGCTTCATCGCTTCACATCAAGTTGAGATCTCTCGATTATTTGAATCGAATCAATCGCTAGGGGCATATCATTGTCATCACTTCAAATCAAGCTGATATTTGTCCTTCATCTGAATCAATCTCTCAACGTTAATGAGTTTCATTGCTTCAAATCAAGCTAATTATTCATTTAGACTTAATCAAAAGTTTAAAGAGTATCTTTGATCACACTCAATCTAAGCAGGTGTTCAGTATTCGTTTCTTGATCAAGCTGGACAATCTATCTTCATCGTATCTTGATCAATCAAGTTCAAGATTGATTTTTATCATCACTCACTACATCTAAGTTCAATCAAGTTCTAGATCAGTAAGATCCACTTCTTGATCAATCAAGTTCAAGTTCGGTATCTTTTGTTTCTATCGTTCCTCAGTTCAATCAAGTTTGGGATCGGTATCGCTTTAATCAGACTTCATTTAGCTTTGTCGCTTCGAATCAAGCTAAACACCTTGCTCTTCATCTAGTTCGTGATCATTCAAGTTCAGAACTGGCATCTCCTAGACATCACACATTCTTTGAACCAATGCACTGCTCGCACATTAATTCAAAGAGAGGCAAATGTAATACCCTAAAAATGGTCATCTAAACCATGGGCCCCTAATCTCGACAACATCACCAAGGTCCTAACCAAAGGCAATTAAATCAATCTTGAGCACATTATTAATTCTTTAATCATCAAATATCACATGGCAAATCAATTACTCAATATTAATTATTTAATTAATTGAATCATTTCCAAGAATATCATTTTGATCAATTATCCCATTTTAATTTATTAAATATCCTTGCATATTTAATTAATTAATAAAATTGCCATTTAATCATGCAAAAGAAATTAATTTATTACAAAAGAGGAATTAATTACAAAGCAAGAGTTGGATTGAAATTAAAACAAAAAGAATTGAATTGAGAGAGAAATCAAAGTTGAGATATTATTTCTTTTTCTAAATTTAGAACTTGAAATCATAAAAGCAATTTAAATTGAATTATTGAATTATTCTCTAAAATTGGAACTCAAAGCTTTTCAGAAAAAGAAGTTCAGTTGCATTGAAAAGACTCTTTTCTTGAATAAATAAAAGAATTATCTATTTTTATCACAAATGCATGGAATTAATTTATTATTATTTCCAATGCAACTTGGACTTCTAATTTGAATGCATTTCAATTAAACTATAATTGGAATCTATCTCAATGTTAACTAAACCTGATTTCTCAATTATTTTTAATTAATCCTAAATTGAGCTTTTCTCTTTTGTGATTCTCTATAAATTCAGTCTTCAGCTCTCATTCCAATTTACCCCAGAGATTTTTGAGAAAATGCTTGGAGATTATTATCATGCTAATTTCACTCTAGAGTCATTGAAGATTATTGTGCTTTTTAGATTATTTGCATCCATTTTACTTATCCATTTTACATCCATTATTGCTTGAATTGATTATTTGCTTGAATTATTCATCCATCTTGCATCCATATAGTTAATATCATATAGCTTAAATCCTTCGTCTTGGTGTAGTCTAGTCACTGGTATTGCTTATAAAAATCTGAGAGCAATCTTATACTCACATCTTTTAGAAGGCATTTAGTCGCTTTGTTATGGTTTATTACTTATTGATTAGTGATTATTAACCATGCATAGAATGACTTAATTGAAGTGTTGTGCTTGCAGCTTCCAGACCACTTTTTCACACACACAACCAACAATTTTTAAGGATGCACATCAGTTGGTCAGAAAATGTGACCCATGCCAGAGGTTTTTTGGAAAGTTGAAGTTTTTCAGGAAATTTGCCTTTGAAGCTTGTGAGTGTGCAAGCCCCATTTCAACAGTGGGGTATTGATTTTATTGGGGAAATAGCATGTAAATCAAGTGGTGGTGATTCCTGGATCTTGGTAGCCACTGATTATTTCACTAAATGGGTTGAGGCTATACCAACCAAGAAAGCAACAAGTAAGGTAGTGATTGATTTCATCACTAATCTTAAAATGCTATGAGTTTTAGGTAAGAGGAATATGAAGAATTCTATAGCTCATATGGTATTAAAATTTCTTATTCATCACCTTACCACCCCCAAGGAAATGGATAAGCTGAAGCAAGTAATAAGAGTTTGATGAAAATCATCAAAATAATCCCAGACAAGAACAAGAAGGCATGCGATTCAAAGCTAAAAATGACAGTTTGGGCAGATAGGGTAAAAATCAAGAAGGCAATAGGATGTGCTCCTTTTAATTTGGTATATGGTATATGAGTCTGGTTGCCCCAAAATAATCTATTACAAATATATAAGTTTGTACAAACATATAATGATGATATAGATGATGATATGAAACTGAGGATAAAAGCTTTTACAGAACTGGATGAAATCAGGAGAGAAGCTATTGCCAGAAGCACGAAACTACAAATGCAAGTAAAAAACTTGTCTGATAAGAGAGAAGTTGCAAGAAGTTTTCAAACTGATGATTTGGTCTTGATGTGGAATGCAAAGACATAGGATAAAGGGAAGCATGGAAAATTTGATGCCATTTGGCTTGGTCCATATCTAATCCAAAGTAAGTGGGGAGAAGATTCATATTTTCTCCAGAATATAAATGGTGAAATTATTGAATTGCCTGTTCATGGACAGTTCTTGAAGCCCTACTTTTCTTAAAGTGGTTCTTTTCCATGAGCATTAGTTTTAGGTTTGTATATATGTAGGTTAGTTTTCTTTCTTGTTTGGGCCCCTTGTTCGGGTGGTCCCATTTTGGTCTGCGTTGTGGCTGGTCTGCTTAACCAGAGATTCTAGATCCTTGTATCGTCCCAGAGTGATGATCGTCCCCAATTAGAGCCACTGATGGTCAGTAGAAATGACCTAGTAAAATTTTGTGCCAAGGCTGATAGGTGGGTTTTTTGTGTCTTATCTTGCTCTTTTTTCCTTGTGTTTTAGGCTTTAGGTTTAGGGTTTATTTTGATTTTGTCTAAAGTCTTGGTGAGATCCCCTAAGCTTGTTTTAAAATTGCATTACCTTTTTGTTTTAGCCTGATGGTTTTAGTACGTTGGCGGGGCCTTTTTCTGTGTCCTAGGCATTTATTAAGTGAGCAGGTCTTTCTTTTCCTAAAGTATTCCTTTTTTATTTTCCTAGGTGGGTCCTTTTTCTTGTTCTAGCCGATATATTTGTATTAATTGCCAGGTTACTAATGTTCCCATTGTTTGCACATGCTGAAATCAATGAAGATCTTTTATGTTGGCAAATGCACACTCCAATGAGAAATTGTAGGTGATTGAAGGTATTGTCATTGATGGAAACCTTACAATCATGTGATGCTAGTAGGCAGACACAGGCACCAGCACCGACAGACTCTACACTAGCATACAGATCACCGACACCAAAAAGATTGATCACCGACACCATGGCCGACAAGAATTTTGTTTAAATGTATTTTGTATTTAATTGTTAAATATTTTGCAAGCCAACTTGGTGAATTGTAATATGACTCATATATGTATGAGATCATTGTAGATCATTTAGGAGATAGAGATACAGATAGAGTGATGGAAGGATAAATGCAGACCTAATATGCGAATTGTAAGATAGATATTGGATAAGGGTTTATGTATGTAGCAGAGCTTAAACCAGTACTGAATCTAGCATAGTAGATGTTGATCTGAAGCAGTACAAGTTATTATATTAGTATAATCAATTTTGTAAGTCAGTGTGACTTCTTTGTAATTGAGTAGTGAGCTCTAGGCACTTGGCCTTCCTGCATGTGCAGGTCCCTATTGTAAGCAGTAATATTCTCTTATTGGCCAGTAAGTGAATATCGTGGGTCACAAATCCCACCAAGGTTTTTCCCACACTGGGTTTCCTCAAAATATTGTGTTATGGTGTGTCTCTTATGTTGTGGTTGCTATTATTATTTACTGCATTATTTTTGGTTTACCGGTACACAGTTTTGATATACTTTTCATGTAATAAGTTAAGAAAATTATTATACCGGTCAGATACTAATTCACCCCCCCTCTCAGTATCTTTGGGAATCCTAACAATTGGTATCAAAGCTTGGTCCTCTATTTTCAAAATCCTAACAACTTGAGGAAGATCTTGACACTGGTAGAGATGGAAAATTTGAGAAAGCAATTGGAAACAACTCTTTCAAACTATGACGCAGAAAAAGTAAAGAATATCAAACATGAGGATGATCTGAAGGCTGCACAAGATATTATTCGAGGACTTCAAGAAAATTTCACTATAGCAAGGAATAAAAGAAGAGAACTTTGTGAAAAGATGCAGAATGATGAAGATGAAAAAGAAACTCTTAATAATCTGGTAAACAAATTGAGACAAGAGACCAGTACAATGAAGAATGAGATGCAAGATATGACTATGAGATTTTGTAAAGAAATTGAAGGTAGAAAGAAGAATGAAGATGATTTGGTTAGAAGACTAAATGATGCTGGAAATAAAAACACAAGACTCAGTCATGAAAATGATATGTTGAAGATAGATTTGATGCATACACAAAATGACAAAATTGAACTCATGAGACAAAAAGGAATCTTGGAAAATGAACTGACTGCTGCAAATCAACACAAGGAGAAATTCAAGAAAAGTTCAGAAGAACTTGTTGACATGCTGAAGAATCTAAAACCTAATGGTGATACAAATGGCCTTAGCTTTGAAATTGGTGAAAGCTCCGGTACTGCAAACAATCATGATCATAGTAAACTGGTAAGACAACCTAATGCTTACAAATTAAATGGGAAATGCTTAAACTGTAACAAGTATGGTCATAGAGAAAATCAGTGTAGATCTAGAAATTATCAGAACACTAATACACCCACCAGTCAATGTTCTAAATACAACAAAATTGGTATCATAATTCAGAAAACTGCAGAACACAAACTGGCATAGGATATGGGAAATATATTTAGAAAAACAATGTGACTTGTTATGCTTGTAACAAGATTGGACATATTGCAAAATTTTGTAGAAGCAAGACACCACTGACAAATAACAAAGGACATAGTTTGAAAGGTAAAGAAAAAGTTGAAGAGGTAAAGCAAGAATTCTCAAAACAATGGATCAGAAAGTCAGATCAGAATGTTGATGGGAATACTCCTCCACTGGTAGAACAAAGTATCACTCCATCGACAGGAGACTCTTCATCTAACTGAAGGAAAATCCTTTGGGGGTTTAGCAACAACTGAAAAAACATGCTAACATACCCTCGATTGATGGTGAGAAGTTGAAATTACTTCTTTACTGACAGATGAGTTAAGTTGTGACTTAATCGACAAGCATTAAATGTGGTAGTTGGAGAAAATAACATTATAAAGAAAGTTTTTTGGCTCCTCTTTCATTCACCGAGCATTCAAATCTTTGAGAGGGCAAAAATTCCCGAGCGAAGGCATCCTTAGTGAAGAAGTGAAGTAGTTCATCCAAGCACTCATCCTAAAGGCAGATTGAAGTATTTATAACTATGGATTTCTCATCCACTCCTGAATTTATTGCAAACCCTACTATGATTGAAGTAATCAAGCGCCCTAGACCTGTATTCAAACTTGTTCCCAAAATAGCAAAGAAAGATGATACCCTAGGTGCATTTTCTCAAATTCCTAAGGGAGCAGTATATGCTGAAGACCCTAGGATATACATACATTGTCATATAGAGGAATTAGGAGATGATGAAATCAAGAACATGTATCAGACTGTGATTTGTGATGAATCTGGAAATATCAAACTGGAACATAAGATAGTGGAAACCTTAGGTTTTACTAAAATCCTTAGTGTCCTAGGTTTTCCCAAGGATATTATAAGGATTGTACTAAGCAGAGTACATGGTGAATTCTTTTGGTTGGATTCAATTCATAAGATCACCAAAGAAGCAGTAAAGGCAATAATAGGGTTACCTTCCACCGGTAGTAGGCCTGATCGAACTGAAAAGGTCTCTAATGACACAATAATAGACCTAACTAGCGCAACATTTCACAAAAGGTCTCTAAGGGTAAATGATGTGAAGGATATCGATGTCAGATTTGTCAGTATGATTTTAGGGTACAAGGCTACACATGCAAATAGGCTAGACTTAGTATCTATCCTATGTATTAAAAGTGCATATGATATGGTTAACAACAATGCTAGAATTGATGTGTGTGAATGGCTCAAAGATGAATTAATAGACAATCTGAAGAAGATAAAGAGAGATAAGAAAGGAACCTTTAGATTTGGAAATTTACTTGTATGTTTAATGTTGTATATTACTAAGCAAGTACCCGGTATTGGTAGGAGAGATTTTGGTTTTGATATATGGGTAGGAAAGCAACTTTTGGATACACTAAACATCATGGGAGATAACAGGGAGAAAAACATAAATGAACATTTTCAGGCACTAAAAGCTTGAATGGAGACTAGAACAAGACTGTCACAGGCAATTGTGGATAAAAATCAAAAGGAAATATGCTTTGTAATTAAGAAAGATGAAATCTGGATGGAGGCAGTTGTCCCTAGGACTATCTGGGTAACTGAAATGGGCTATGAAATAGATGATAACATCATAGAAACTTATGCAAAAGCCCTCCTTGAAGCACTGAAGGAACCTACTGAGAAAGTCTTTGGAAATGTAGAAATAATTGAAAGTGGAATTCAGTCAAGGAAAAGGGTTAAGAAACTTGAACAAACTATGAAGAAGGGAACCTGACAGGCAAAGGCAATTAAGGAAGATGTTTTGAAACAAACTGGTATCAAGGAAAGTGAGCTAGAAGGACTTCAACCGGAAGCTCATCTTTCACCGATTGGAACTTCTTCTGAGAGTGATATACCGACAGTATTCAAAAGGGTGGAAAGGAAAAGAAAACCCTCACCCACACCTAGGAGAACAAGACAAAAGCAACAGGCAGTGAGGCCTCCAGCAAGGAAGTTGACTCCAAAGAAGAAAAAGGTAAAACAAGACATTGCTCCACTAAATAAGATCCTTAGTGAAATAACGTAGGATGGAAAGTTGAAGAACATTAACAAACTATATAATACACTTTCTGCTGATGACAGAGAGAGCATAGAAAATAGTGTAATTTTACACTTGGATATTTACAAGAAATTTTTGATGGAAATTGTTGATGAAATACCCATTGATCTTTATAGAAGACTTGAAGCTAAAAGGGTAGCTATTGTTGAGTTGGACAAGAAAATAAAAATTGAGAAATTACTTGCAGTTCACCTAGTAAACTCACTGGAAGAAAATGATCAATTAATCAGTGAGGCCAACCAGACTGTATTCTCAACCGGTCACCGACATGTAGCACTAATGGCAGGGAGAATGAATGAAATTTCAAAAGAGACTGGGGATCAATGGGACATATTCTTTGTTGAAAAGGAGAAACAGGAAGAACTCAAAAGACCCAAGACTATCAGAGTATATCGAAAAGACAAGGATAAGGGGAAAGGCAAGGAAGGCGGACCTCTGAACCTTAAGATAACTGACAACTTACCCCCACCTCCTTCTAATACTCAAACGATAGAAACAGTTGACACACAACCGGCTACTGAGAGTATGGAGACTCCTCTAGAGGACACAAATATTGAGTCTGAAGTTTTGTATACCATGAATATTGATACACAAGAGGTGAATATTGTGGTAGATAAAGAAACCACTGAAGATAAGAAGAAAGATGTGGTTATTGAGCCATTGACTGCAGATGTGGAAATTAATGATAGCACATAGAAAGAGAAACTGGCAGAGGACTCTACTGAGAAACAATCAGAGAAACCGAAAATGAATAGTGCAAAGGCAAATACACATAAATTGGAAGTACATTCGGAGACTACATCTGAGAAACTAGCAGTTGAGAGCTCAGAGAAACCATCTGAAGCACTGGAACAAAAATAGGTTGATGTACAAGTTCAAACTGAGACAATGCCACCGACAAAAATTTAAAAACCAAAACCTTTGTTGATAGAAATGCATACCCAAACAGATCCTCTTGAGAAAGAGGAAAGCAAGGTTATTACTACAACCGGCAGCGTGGAAATTGTAAAAATAGTTGGACAGACATCTGGTACTTCTATAGGAAAATTCTGGCCTACAAATGTAACAAAGGTCTTATTGGACTCAATAAAGAAAATCACAGAGTGTAATACACAAGCCTATAAGGCTATTGATGATACAATCCCCATTCTAAAATTGATAGCACCAAAGTGCATTATGGATAATAAATATTCTTTAGGTCAACTAGACACATTGTCTAAATACATCATCAACAACATTTTGACAATTGATCAAATAAATGAGGACACAGTTAAGGAGAAAATGAATAAAGAGAAAGAGAAATTCTTTGATGAAACAATAAAGAAGTGCATGGGACACATTGACACCCTTTTATCGGCACTAAACAAAACAATAATGGAGTTTAAGGAACTCTATGGAGATACATGCAAGACAAATATTCTGACAACAGATATAGACAAGGAAATAAGTAAGGTACAAAAGGAGATTGACAATATAGCTGATAACCTCATCGGTTCATCTGAACCATTATCAATTATAGAGAAGAAGATACACAGTCTTGAAGAAAAACTTAAGAAATTTGAAAATGAGAAAGACAAAATAAAAGGGAAGGCAAAAGACCTTAAATGCAAACTCAGCCCCAAATTGGTGTACCTCTTTGAGTAAAGAGATCTCTGAGGCACTTGTTCAAGGACTGAAGACATCGGAGGAACAAATGAATCACCTCACCAGTACTATTCAAAGGATAGAGGCTGCACTGAAAGACAGTGAAAAGTTCATTGAGAGTCTAAATTTGGTATTAGCAGAACTCTTTCAGATTGTAACCCACAGTATACAAGGATCCAGGCAGGAAACACACTCCACTAACAAAAAATGACAACCTTTGTCATTGATGTCAAAGGGGGAGTAGTGAGATGAGAAAAATGATCAGAGCAGGACATCATTATCTCAGGGGGAGCAAGGATTTTTTGGCAACATAGTTTTGGTAAGATGTTTTGGCAGATTCTTTTTGAACAACATTGTTTTGGACACTTTTTTATTTTTCTCATGAGTGTTGCCATCAATGCCAAAGGGGGAGATTGTTGGAAAATGCACACTCCAATGAGAAATTGTAGGTGATTGAAGGTATTGTCATTGATGGCAACCTTACAATCATGTGATACCGGCAGGCAGACACATGCACTGACACTGGTAGACTCTACACCGGCATACAGATCACTGACACCAAAAAGATTGATCACCGGCACCATGGCCGACAAGAATTTTATTTAAATGTATTTTGTATTTAATTGTAAAATATTTTGTAAGCCGACTTGGCGAATTGTAATATTGTTGGGTGAGTATTTTGTCACCAGCATACTAATGACAAAATATATACTTCACACAACACTATGTTGAGAAATTAATCTCTCCTCTCATCAAGGGGAGGTTCCCTATGAAATTTCTCCTCTAATTAATAGGAAATTAAATTTGTGGGTTGGTGTTGGGCATATAACTCTCTTTTTTTAGAGTTTATATACTCTCCCTTCACCTAGTTACAATTTCTCTACCTCTTTAGATACTTAAAGAAAAGAACTATTAATCTAACAAACTACACCAAGAGTTACTATTAAGAAGCACAAAGTCTCCTTTAAGGTAACACTAATTCACACTAATTGTTACAAATTAAACAAGTAGAAACTTAGCTTAAAGCTCAAAGCCTTCAAGTATAGATTTCTAATCCATTAAACTATAAATAACCGCAGCAATACAAAGCTTACCACAAGTTAATTTATCAGCAAATTTCTCAAGTATGCTAAGAGCACAAAGTCTACTTGCAAGATTCGAGAGCTCTCTAACCATGTAGCAATATCTTAAAGATCAAAGAAGTAAAGATAATATATATTCAATGGACATAGGAACATTAAATTATATAAATGATTTTCTTGATACAACACAAAGTTTGTGATCAACAAAACTGTTTTCTTTATTTATTTGATAGGATTTTCACCACAAAAAGCCCAAAGTCTTAGTTGGGATAAAAAATATGCAGTTTTGCTAAGCATGAAAAAGATAAAATATTTACAAAAGAGGTCCTCCTTATATAGGAAAAGAAGTTGAGAAAAAGGTGGGCACAGTTGACTTATTCAACTACACAGTCCCATTTTACTACAACTGCTACATAAAGAAAATGTGCAGCTGCACAAAAATTGACAACATCTATCAGTGCAACTACAAGAAGAAAAGGTGCCAAAAGGGGGTACTTCATTCTTGATTCTCTTCTTCATTGGATTTTTGGAAATCTTTGAATTTAGCAAGGATGGCTTTCATCTCTGCTTCATTCGGCATCGATGTAGAACTTGTGATGACTTGGACGCGGGAAATTGCATCTTGAATCTTCACCTGTTTCTTTTTAACATCTTTCAGCATGGATGCGAGGACTTGAAAACTAACCTAGATCTCTAACAGTTTATCAAATGTATCAAGTGAGAAATCTTGTCCCGTGCATTGATCCATCAAGGAAAGGAATTCCTGCATGACAACTTCAGCAGTGATGAGATTTTGATTGCCATCATATAAATAGAAAGGGAGATCACCAACTTTGGCAAAAATGAGGTCAACCTCATCATCACCTTCTTTTTTCTCCCAATCCAGCTCCGCAATCATTAACTTCACTGTCTCTTTCTTATGAGATAATAAAGATAAGATCTGGATGTATTTCTCCCTTGTGGGAATTACCTTATTCTCAACCAGGACATCTATCCTGAAGTACTCCATTTTGCTCCACAAGGTATTACGTTTCACAACTTCCTCAATCTCCCGTGATAAAGAGGTTTTGAGTCCTTGCATCTGACTCTGGATCACTTCATAATCTGACAATAGTCCCACTGTTGAGCTTAGAAGATAAGAGCCTTCTGACCTTAGTCATGAGATCCACTCATCCATCACTCAACCTTTAGCTCCCCCCCATTCAATCTTCTTGAGGGCTTCGGTATCTATTGAGGATCCTATGGGTTCAACCTCTTGAGAAGATTGTGTTACCTTTAGAAGAATGTTGGTGAGCTATTCACACTTCTGCTTCAAGATATTTTTCTCATCCCTCTCCTGATCCAATCTTCTCAACAAGGAATTAAAGGCTGTATGTGAATCCAATTTCACACTCTCATGTGTTTCCACCCCGAGCTCTACTACCTGCATGGTATAATCTTCAGATCTTATGTTGCCTTTGTCCTTGTCTGACGATGGCACCATAACTTCAACATATTTTCTCTTAGAAGCTAGGTCTACTACCACCCAAGATACCGTCTTTGGCTTTTTTTCTCCCTTAGGCTTTGGAGGAACCAAAAGTTCAAAGTCAAACTCATCTAGAGAGATCACCTATTTTTTCCTTTTAGGGGCCACTACTTCCATCCAAGGGGGTAGTTCTGGATTGGCTAATGGAGTAGTAGCTCCTTGCTGATTTTGAGTTGAAGCTTCGAGAGCAGGTTGACTGGAGCTTGGAGCAGTTGTGAGTGTTACTAATGGTGCTGATATTGAGGTATTTAGCAAGGCATTTGTTGCTGCTACCTCTTCAGTTATAGATGGGAGATTTGAGGGTGCGGTGAATGTAACTTTAGCACTTACCAATGGAGGAATTGTTGTGGTGGTGGTGGTAGTGACAGGTAAGTCTACTGAAACCTGTTCTGCAAGTGCATCTTCCAAGGTTTCATTAAAATCCATCATTGTGGATTCAAAATTAGATGAAGGGATATCATCTAAATTAGAGAAGTTGGTTATTGTGAAAAACTGACCAACGGTCTTTGATTGCGTCATGCCCATACTCAGATCTCCATCTTCTCAAAAATACTCATCCTCTTGGTCAGAGTTTGAGTCAGATTCAATAGAGTGGATGATTACTTATGAGGTAATCAGGGCATCAACTTCAGCTGGGTGTGATACTTCTTCTGCCTGTATTTCCTCCTGTTGAGGAATTTCACCTTCTTCAATCTCTTTTCCTTTTCCAACTTCACTGTCAAGCAATTTTTCTATCTCTTTCGCTACTGCTTCCTATGATGTGGATGATGATTCACCCTTCTTCGACCATTTAACTGTAAATTTGATTTTGGGTCCTTTCCCTTTCAATTTTACCGCAAGAGTTGAGGATGGTGCTTGTGGGTCTGCCTTGCTCTTTGTTCTTATTTCAGTTGTAGCTGTCTTGCCTAATAGGCTATCATTGTTGTCATCATCTCCTAAACTAGTAGGAAGCTGTTTCATCTTGAGATTCTTTTTTAGCAACCAAGCATTGGTGTTTGCTAAGATAGGAGAGATCCTTTGAGTAATAGATTTTCTTTCTTTCTTTGACCATTGCACAAGTGGAAGTGGGGAGTCAGCAATCTTCTTCTCATAATAAACAGGGTCCACTATGTCATTTGTGTCTTCCATGGTCATTGGGATCTTAGCTAAATCCAAATTTTCAATTTGTTCCAAAGTAAGACTGCTGAAATCCATCCTTCTTATATCCTCCTCATTCTGACAATCTGCCCAAACATCCTCAAACCTATAGACATGAGTATACTCCTCTTGAGTTTTCTCTTTATTCCATGAAATTCAAAATTGTTTCATGCCTTGAATCTTTGCATGGTATTCCATTGCATTTCTTCTTCCATGTTCTTGGCTTTAGGGTTGGTTAGTACTGAGTACCTACCGATTGATTTTGGAAATTTCAGCCTAGTCTTATGTGCTTGTGATTGTTTCTCATCCACACTAATCAATTTCCTGCACAATTCCATAAGAATGATCTTTTCTGAAGGGAACCTTGGTAGAATAAAGGGCTCTCCCAAAAAACATCCAATTCGGATGTAGGTGAATGTAGGAAATTGAAGAAAAACACAACCATAATGAGATACCCTATTGTAGGTGACGTCTGAAAATCTCTACTTTTGAAGGCCCTTATCAAACCTTGCAGCAGAGAGA
This sequence comes from Cryptomeria japonica, assembly GCF_030272615.1. Taxonomy (NCBI): domain Eukaryota; kingdom Viridiplantae; phylum Streptophyta; class Pinopsida; order Cupressales; family Cupressaceae; genus Cryptomeria; species Cryptomeria japonica. Next base: position 239,341,020 of record NC_081410.1, on the reverse strand, counting down.
TAAATAATATTGATCACCTTTTTGCATTTATCCTCATGTTTCTCATAGTACTCTTGAGCACTCTCTTGAGAAATATCAGCTACTTCTTCAACTGATGAACCTTTGAAGACACTATTGAAGAATACACTATCTAGGGTCATGATGACATTTTGATCTTCATCTTTTACTTGCCTTTTTTTTGGATCAAAGTGATCAGCTATTGCCAGTACAAATTCAGGATCATGAGCCGCAATAGGGAAAGATGCATACTTATGCAGCTCAGATTTGATTATACTGGTTAGACGAGTAGGTGCCTTCTGAACCCGATCAACAAATTCTTGCATATCTACATGACCAATTTTAGTGTCTCTGATTTCCTTGATATTTGAGTCTATTGAACTCTCTAGATATAGATTCAAGTACTTGTCATACTTGTATTTCATCTTTCTTGATGATGCTTTACTTGGAGAAGATTCCAACTGACCTGAAGAAGACTCAGGCTTGTTGTGAGGAAGCTTTGACATTTGTGATGACTGCATTCAACACTGATGATTAGCTATTCATCCTTATCAAAATCAATTTTCTCAAACGGATTGAAAAACGGGACTCAAAACAGGCTTGGAAGTAAAACTGCCAAAAACAACAGGTCGGGGAAAAAAGTCCGACATGCTCTTTTGAAAACAAAATTTGCACATCGGTCTTTAAAGTCTGAAGTGCAATTAAAAATACCTTGATCAACACATCGGACTTTAAAGTCCGATGTGTTGATCAAGGTATTTTTAATTGCACTTCAGACTTTAAAGACCGATGTGCAAATTTTGTTTTCAAAAGAGCATGTCGGACTTTTTTCCCCGACCTAAAGTCCGATGTGCAAATCCAAGATGGGTCATCAACACATCGAACTTTAAAGTCCGATGTGTCAATCTGGGGAAGTCAATAACACATCAGACTTTAAAGTCCGATGTGCAACTTGGGAAAGATTAAAGGAACATCGGACTTTAAAGTTCGATGTGCTTTCAAAGGGAAAAGTAATTGGTTGACATGTCGGGTTTTAAAACCCGACATGTCAACCTATCCTTCTCCACATATCGGATTTTAAAGTCTGATATGCGAAGGTTATGATTCCGTATATCGGACTTTAAAATCCGACATGTAGAGATCCTGCAATCTAGCTGCACACCAGATTTTAAAGTTTGGTATGCGGCTGGAGAAGGGGGAATTTGGAGGGAAATTGGTTTTTGAAGTCCAATTGTCCTCTGAAACAAGGGAGACAATTGGACTACAAAGTTCGATTGCCTCTTAAAACAAGACCCGAAAAGAAAAACAAGAACAAAAGGAAAAACACAAACCTAAAAGAGAAACCTGGAAACACAAGAGAAACACAAACCCTACCTCTTCCACTTCACTGATGATGGAAAAAGATCTGAAAATGGAGCAACAAAAATCCGAATCATGACGAGCAAAAGCAGAGGGGGGCACGCAGAGAAGAAGATAAACCACAATGAAGAACAAAAATAGCAAAAATAACTTAAAAAGCAATTAAACAAAACCCTAATTAATCAATTAATGCGATATTAATTACAACTCGTAGTTGCATGTCGGACTTTAAAGTCCTAACTGCAGGCAAAAACCACCTGCAAGTCAGACTTTAAAGGCCGAATTGTAGGTTTAGACCAAGATAAATGCACATCAGACTTTAAAGTCTGATGTGTAGTTAATAAAGAAAAGACCTTGTAGTTCGGACTTTAAAGTCCGAACTGTAAGTAAAACTGCAAACTTCAGGGAACTAGAAAAACGTTAAAAATAGAAAACAAGAAACAAAACGAACTAGCTGATGAAGTCGATTAAGCTCTCTCGGAGACCATAAGGTACGAAACGGACTAGTTTCGTAGGGTTGCCTCACGATTTTGGTCGTGCTGAAATCGAGGACAGCAAATATGACTCATATATGTATGAGATCATTGTAGATCATTTAGGAGATAGAGATACAGATAGAGTGATGGAAGGATAAATGCAGACCTAATATGTGAATTGTAAGACAAATATTGGATAAGGGTTTATGTATGTAGCGGAGCTTAAACCGGTACTGAATCTAGCATAGTAGAGGGTGATCTGAAGCAGTAAAAGACATTGGATTAGTATTATCCATTTTGTAAGTCAGTGTGACTTCTTTGTAATTGAGCAGTGAGCTCTAGGCACTTGGCCTTCCTGCATGTGTAGGCCCCTATTATAAGCAGTAATATTCTCTTATTGGCCAGTAAGTGAATATTGTGGGTCACAAATCCCACCGAGGTTTTTCCCACACCGGGTTTCCTCATTAAAATATTGTGTTATGGTGTGTCTCTTATGTTGTGGTTGCTTTTCTTATTTACTGCATTATTTTTGGTTTACCGGTACATAGTTTTGATATGCTTTTCATGTTATAAGTTAAGAAAATTATTATATCGGTCAGATACTGATTCATCCCCCCCTCTCAGTATCTTTGGGAATCGTAACATTTTAATCATAATCAGGAAACATGCTCAGTTGTTAAGTGATTGAAGGGAGTGCACACTAGGGTTAGTGGTATAAAGTTTAGATAGATCTAATGGTTCTCGCTACCCTGTAATAGAAAATGCACGAAAGTTAATGATCATGGTATCACGAGATGATGCCACATGTCTTGGGTGGGCCGAAGAGAAGATGGATAGTGGGGCCGCTAACAGAGATGAGAAGGATGATGAGATGGAAGTGTTGCATCATACTTTTGATGTCACCATCTACCACAAGGGATGGTTAATGTCAGATTGACTAGTATATATTGCACGATGTGTCACCATGGATGGAATCAATGGTCCAGTTTCAAACTTGGTTCAAATATAAATTCGAGTCATTTTCCACTTGCGCGAGCAGTAATGGTGAATGATAGAGTGATGCCAAATTCATGAATAGAAATAAATGCCTTTTTAGAATCATTTTGATTCTAAAAGCAATCCAGAGAAAGCAAAGGCATTTTTAGAGCCGAAGGAGTTTTGAGTGAGCTATCTAAGTGCAGAATTAAGCTTTTTCTTGTGTTTTCAAATCCATAAGTTGATTATCTTCCTCTTTGTGTTTTAAAGCCGGATAGTATAAGCGGTGTGAATTCTCTGGTAAAGGATTTGAAGATTGCTATGAGGTTTTGCAGTCTTAGCTGGGGGAGTTTTTGAATTTTCCATTTTTTATATTGGAATTGTCAGTTCTTGGTTAAAATCTGTTCTCCTTTTCCCCGTTTGGTGACAATTGTTGAGAAATCCCTAGTTTGATAAAATGCCCCCCTCACGATTAAACCACTTTAGGCAGACTGAATATTTAAAAAGAAATTTGTATGATGATTTTGTAGACCAGTTGAAACTATCAACAAATGAAAAATTTTAGGGGACAAAACTTAATCAAGGAAGAACCCTAGGAGAAGGGTTAAGTTATAAAGCATATGCAATTTCAGATGCTAGGATACCTATGACTGGGGTAAATATGTCTAAATTATGGTATGGGCAGAGAAATTTGTATTCTCCACTCTCGAGTGCATGGCAATATGACCTAGGCAAGCTTGTGGTGCCTAACGTCTTCATGGATGTCCAACTTCTCAGGGAAATGGTAGATAGATATGACCCTATTTCTAGGTTAATAAGGGGAAATGATGGGGAGGTCTTATTGACAATTTGAAGAGAGGAATTCTATGAAGTTTTTGACTTGTATGAACCTTCTGTTACACTAATTCCAATAGATCTGAATGAAATAAAGGAGGAGTATCACAGAACCAAGGGTTTTGTTAGATCAAATCTCCTCCATGCCCACTTGGCAAAAACAGGAAGCACAACTTACCATATCACCCAAATTCAGTCAAGCCTTTTCCAATTGGTGCTTTTTCTAAGTATTTACAGGCTACCTTTTTCTCTCCATGTCAGGTTTTAGGTTTTAACCCTTCCACAATTATGCCACCCGATTTCATGTTTATGGTCACTCAGATTCAACACCCAGACTTTTCAGTGATTTTTTATTTTTCTCCTTATCTTGAAGATAAGATTCATGAGGGATTGTTGGATATTAAGAAAAATGAATTGAACACTAATTTTTATTGGTACTCATTATTGATGAATATATTCTTATTCAAGAATTCAGATTATTTTGAAGGTACCATGGATCTCAGAAAGATAATTAACAATGTTGAGATAATGGTACACTTGTGGAGTATGGACATGTCATGCGACATGCGAGAAGCTAGTTTTGTAAGGTTTGATAATGGTTTTTCTTCCAAATTAAGGTAACGGTTGATAGTTAATCCACCTAGAATCCCTACATAGTTACATGATTTCTTGAGACCAAAAGAAAGGCTACCAATCTTGAGAATTGATCATAATTGGGGTGATATCATTCCTTACCCAGTCAACACTATCATTAGAGTTTATGGATTCCCAGAGAAGCCTAATGTATTACCATTCAATGTCCCATTGAGACTTGGATTTGCTGAAGTAATTTGGAAAATTGGCTGTATCTAGGATAAGGATTTGAAGGGCACAGGCAAAGGAAGTATCTTCCCTGATTACACTGCTATCCCCTACTTTGGAATCCAGAAAGGAGGGCATGTGCATTTTGACAAACATTTCGCACCATATTACTTGGGAGTTAGTGTAGCTAAGCATAGTGACCTAGAGGGGTTCTATAACATTTTTAGACAAAGAATAAAAAGAACTGCACTGCCCATGAAAACCACTTCCTTGAAGATGTAATCATAAACAAGTTTTATTTTTTTGCTCAAGATTGGAAGAAGGAGAAGTGGATATCTTTCAAGAAACTATGGACGATTATACATAAAATGGATCCAAATTATGATCCATTGAGAGCCTTCAACCCTTTCTCTACTAGAATTGATTTTGTTGTGAATAATTTTGATGAGTTAATTCTTTCTTTGAAAGAGAAGAGAATGAAGCTTGAGGAAATTCATGGCTAACAGATTGAGAAGAGGAGTGTACAACAACTTACACCCTTTCCACCTGACAATACAACTTTGATTCAACAAATGAGGATGAAACAACCTGCCCCCCTCCTCCTTTACGTCACAAAACAAATGGACTAGAGGAGACTCAACCGGGTTATGAGCCTCCTCCAAAGGGAAGTATTGTAATAAAAAGAGTGAGGGATGAGGAAAGTAGTGAAGAGGATAGTGGCAGTAACAGTGAAAAGTTGGTGAGGAGGAAAGGAAAGAAAATAATGAGAGAAGAACCATCCTTAGGGATGGAGGTTAGACCTTTGAAAGGAATCCTGGTCATTGATCTAGAGGATTCAGATAGAAGCTCCTCACCACCACATATCTCCTTTTCAACTTTGGTACAATGTGAAGAACAAGGAGGAGATCAACGAATTGAAGAACCACATGATGTAGACAATGTGGAAATTACAAATGCAGAAATGCAAAATGGTATCCCTCCTGTAGCACCTACTCTAGAATTTGACATCACGCCTCTAGACATTCAAGGAAGAGCATTCAGGAATGCTAGAAAAGAGGCATGTGAGAAATTTCTTGAAGATGAAGCTTTTGTTAGGAGCCCGACTTTCCTTCAAATGATGTGGAAAGTGAAAGTTGATGATTACAGGAAGAGAAGTGCTGAGAGAATGGCCTAGAGGTCGGATAGGTCTAGCCATGAAAATCAGGAAGAGGTCAAGACTGAGTGATGATATGATGAAAAAATAAGGATCTAGTTAACTATTGAGAGGAGGCGGGGGGGGGGGGGGGGGTGGTGAATCAATAGATTGAAAACTGATATAAACTTTCACCAATCTCAAAATCAACCTCTCAAAACAAACTCTAAACTAACAGATAAACCGGTTGACTGTTATAACAAATTAATAGTAAAAGAACTTGAAAATCACAAACATCCAAATACTTTATTGACATAAGTAAAGCCTCATTTCAGATTGTTGTCAGTTAACATAACATATCAAAGTGGATTTAGTAGTTAAGAAATTCAACCATAGTAAACATAACCACAAAAACATTCACCACTTGACTCAATATTTTTGATGTGGAGACCCAAATGGGAAAAAACATGGTGGGGATGAATACCCATAAGTATTTTGAACTCTTCTAAAGTTCACCCTATTAGGATACAACCTGTTAAAGCTTTACAATAAGTTCGGTTAAGAACAGATGCTATTAGGGACCACCTGGTTAAGGGATTGACTATAATTCCCTATTAGAAGCAATACCCTGTGTGGAGTAACCCCGGTAGAGGATTTGAAATCCAAGCTAATGGACCACCTGGTTAGAGGATTTGAATAACACTAAGCTTGTTAGAGCTTACCCGGTTAGGGGATTTTACCATTGTAATTGTTAGAAAACAATAGGGGTTTTCTGATCTGTTTGAATAGAACTACACTTGCTTATTAAAATCCTTTTCATGCTCCTATCTTCCTTTACACAAACTATAGATACATCATCTGGTTCAGCTACCACACTCTCACTCTCAACTACCAATTGCCAACTCTTCAACAAAACAACTCATCGACCTTATAAACAAAATTATAGGTCAGTAACACATCACAAACCTAATTCTCTCATAGAGATTACAAACAAATCGATTCAAGTATGACCATTGGATTACATAACAAACACTACACATCATTCAAGATAGCCTCGAACACTCCTTGATCACTGCTTTATCGAACACTATACCTCATCACACAGTTTGCATTACATACAATGAACTTGCTTATTCCCAAGATAAAAACCATTATCTCAAGGTGCCAAAAACCATTTGAAACTCTTCTCATACAAGGTGCATACGTGTCATAATCATTACCGCTCATCATCAGATCATAAACCAACACAACCGATTCACCAAAATTCATTGGTTAGGGTTTATCATATCAACAAGTAGGGTTTACCGGTCCAACTCTCCATTTCTTAGCAATACTAGTTTCCTCCACAAACTCACCTACTGGTTGGAGTTCACTTCACTAGCTCTTCCTACTGATTACAAAACAACATTATAACAACATCATTACAGGTTAATTGACATCAATGACAACATAACATTTTATCAATGCAATCTTCATGCAAATTCCAACACTGAGATGATGGAAGAATTTAAGGCAATCACAAAAGATGAAGGTGGAAAGATTGTAAACCAGGATGGTATCTTGATTCTGCCTGAATGGGATATAACTGATGTAGTGGCATTTGGTAAAATCAGAGAGGCCAAAAATTCAACTCAGAAGAGGAAGTGAGGTTAGCATTCAAGGGATCAGACTTTATAGAGGATCATGCAACCTTAGCAATATGGTCACTACAACAAGGGCCTAGGAGGCCTGATGTCAATGATACAAATTCAAATTGGAAAGTGGGCCTCATCATAAAGAGATATTATGATACATCAAGTGTCGAAGCTACAAATTTGGTTGTTGATACAACCAAGTTAGCTCATGAAACTGCAAAGCGAGAGGCTAAGGAGATGCAAGAATTAATGAATAAGTTTGAAAAACATTTTCATGATTATAATATAGTTCAATAAAAATATGTGGAACTACAAACAAAAGTACAACTTCTTGAGTAGAGATAGCCAGGAGCATCTTCTTCAACCCTTGCCATTGCATTAGTCCCATCAACATCCAAGTCCTCACTAGTCTCACATACAAGTACAACAACTCAGTTAGATAGTGAGACTAATGCTCCGATAATATTGCTAGTTCCTTATATCGATGATGAGCCTGAACCCACACGATCTACTGACCAAACTAGAGCTCAAATTTTAGATAGGATTGATGAGTTGGATAAAAAGCTAAAGGAGTCAGAGGATCAATCTTCCAGTAAGAAGAGGGAAATAGTTAGCTCTATTTTGATTCACTTAAATGAGAAAGGAAATAACTGGATGAATAGTGTGCATTTTTTATTCTTTATTATTTAATGCTATTAAGAGTTTTGATAGAGACAAAGAGGTAGCAATCCCGTTTTTCACAAAGTGGTTATAGAGGGGAAATGAGCTCAAAATAATGTCCATGGCCTCAAATTACCATGCTAAGAAGCCACCAACACTTCAGCCCACCCACCTGTTGGTAAAGTCAATGCAAGAGGCCCAAATATTGCCAGATAATATAGAGAGAAAGATAAGAGAGTTGATGAGAGCTTTCAGTGAAATGAATGAGACATTTCTGCCCAACATTGAAAATGAAAGTGGAGAAACTAAAACTCTGTAGATATGGAAGGAAGAAGAAGAAAGAGCTATTAACACTCAAGTGGATATGATCTGCGATGATTTGGATACTGGCATACTGGAAGACAACATGGATAAAATAATACATACTAGATCATTTTTTGAAACTTTTGAAAGGGAGGCGAACCAGGTGGCGGTGAAATATACTCCTTACAGGACCAAGGCTGACGAGGTCATGCTTTTCAAATGGCCGTTAGAAGAAGAATATGCTGAGTGGGGAAATATGTACTTGAAGGAATGAATGAGGACATCAACTTGTTAGTTAACTAACTATGTGATGTGGAAGCCTAGCAGATTGTTTTGGCTCTATGCAATGGTTCCTTTTTGGGATGTGAGAAATTGAAGAAGTGCCCCCCCCCTCAAATCTTCGTCGATAGTAGTAAAAAGAAAAATAAAAGATTAAAGTGCTATGATGAATCGGTTACATATATTTTGATCCTGGTTATGGAATTTCTTAAATGGAATCTTTTGTAAAAAGTTTGTAGGTAACCGATCATTTTCTGAATGATAGATGTCCTTTTGGCCCATAGTTTGTCTACTCCCTTATTTTCTATAAAAGGGAATTCAAGGCCAGGAGACAGGGTTCCGAATTTGATCTCTATACTTAGTATTTTTAAAATCTTTCAGAGTAAGGTGGTTCATGTAGCAAGTATTAGTAGAAAGTGAGCAAGTGTAAGGATTTTCAGACAAAAATAGATAAGTCTTAGGTGTGTGTTTTCTTGCAGGTGCTTGAAAGAATTATATGTATATGATCTCTGTGATAGAAAAAGCAACAAATTGAAAGGAAATATAATTCTGATTTAGTTCTCTCCACTGTGCAATTTTATTGTCTTTTGAATGAATTGTGGTCAAGGATTTCTTTCATTTAGTGCACTGTTATGGTGTATGTATTTTTTTATTCTTGCTTTGATCTAAGGGATCAATTTAAATGCTCGAACATAATTATAGAACAATAGGACTTGTGCTTGGATTTGATAAGTAGTTTTAATTAGGGTTGCCGAGGGAAAATATTGTAAGGCAATGTTTTTTCAAAACCTAAATGCTATTAGATTAAGTTCTATTACAGTTCATTTATGTATACCAAAATCAATCGCCCAATGGAAGGAGGCACTGATCATAATCTGTTATGAATCCTTATAATAATTTATGTGATCTGCTCACTTATGTTTGCTGCAGAATTAATTACAATAAAAAGGTACAGTATCTTATATGTATTGTTGTATGTTTTGTTCATCTCAAAGCTCCATTTGGTTTGAGGATCATTGGAAGATTAGCCATCCTTGATAATTCTACCTATTGTTGAGCATGTGTTTGAGATTTTTTGCTTAAATCTGATGAAAGTATAAGTATGGTACAAAGATTATAAATTCATCAAAGGATCACCCTCCAGGGTTTTGTAGAGCCCAAAGTGTTGAAGGATTTTTGAAATCCTTGTCATATGTTGGTCCAAGTCCTTGAAGATTTTAAATAGTTGGAGATGGCTCCTCCTTTGATAAATCTAAAGAACCGGCTTGGTTTTTGCCTACTTGTAGTGTAAACCCTATTTTGGGGCACCAACACCATCATAGTCATGTCTTTGTAACATTTTGAATCCATTCACATAGAGATCTAAGGGAAGTTTGATAACATGGTAGTCTTCTTCATCCTTGTATATCCAATCATTCATGTCTTCCTCTAGGGCTTCATCTTGTATATCTCCCCATCTAACAAATGAGCAAGAGTTTGAATATCTTACAATATCTTTTCTTTTATCTTGCTTTGTGAGTGTAGATGAGGGTCTCCCAAAAGCTCTAGGAGAGAGAGATAATGGTCTTGTTGATGATGGTCCAACAATAGAAAATTCTCCACATTCCTCATCCTAGATTTTCAATGGAGGCGTAGTGGGTATGTATGGTGCAAAATTCTGTGTATTTTATAGTGCTATGGATCCAAACTATGGAATGACTGTCGATTCCTGATTGATTTGGACTTGGTTGTCTATGTCGTATGCTAAAATTCAAAATGTAATCAAGTAGAAATCAAAGGGAAATCATGAATTCCTATCCTAATAGAATTTAAACAAAACTCAATGAAATAATGCAAAACAAGAAATAGGAATGTAAAATCTGTCAATCAACTCTCCCTATTCCATGACTGCATGTAGTTTCCATTGTTCTTCTCTTCTTTGTGGTATGATAGCTCTTAGATATCGCGCTGGTAACTTGCAATTGACACAAAGATTCAAAGTTCATGATCATTGAAAATGTAGATTGAATGCTCAATTTATAAATTTTTGGAGAGGATTGATTGAAAGGTGGAACAGATAGATCAAGAGGTGGAACTCATGTGAGCTCACATGCTGATTGATAGTTGAACTGCTGATTTGGAGGTGGAACTCAACAGATTGAATAAATAAATTGAGTTAACTGATTGAGAAAAAAGCTGATTGAAAGATGAAAAAGAATGATTGGAGGATAATTGATTGATGACAAAGAAAGCTTTATTTAGAAAAAGGTAACTAGAAGATAGAAAAAGAATGATTGGAGAGAATTAAAGAAATGATGCATTTAATCAATTAATTGAAAAGATCAATTACAATAGATGGAATAGTTAACTGATTGAAAGCTTTTTGTAAAAAAGCAAAGTTGAAGATAAAAATAGGAATTGAAAATATAATTGATTTAATTGATTAATTGATTGAATTAATTAATTTAGCATGTGCTTGCACTTTGACTTTGATTTTCAATTTAATCTTTGCATGAGATTTAATTCAAATATTGAATTTATTTTAAATTCAGTTTGTTATTTGAATATATTTAGAACTTGATTTTGATTTTCAATTTGATCTTTGAAATAATGCACATATATTTGAAATTAGGAGAAATTAGAAGAAATATGAAATTAAACGAAATTAGAAGAATTCATGAAATTAAATGAAATAGAAGAAATTAGATAAAATTAAATTAAATTAGAATTTGGGGATTTGGAATTGAAGAATTAATTAGCTAATTAAATAATTTATAGAAACTATTTAATTATTTAGAAATTCAATTTAATTAAATAAAAAGATTATTTAAATTAAAGGAATTAATCATAATTAATTAAATAATAAATATTTAATTAATATTAGAAAATGGTTTAAATGATTAAATGAAGAGAGGATAGAAATTGAAAATAGAATCTATTTAAATAATAAATATTATTTAAATTGAGGGATTAATATCATAATTAATTAATTATTAAATATTTAATTAACATTAGAAAATGGTTAAAATGATTAAATGATCATAGAATTAAAAATAGAATAATTAGTAAGATGATGAGGAAATATGAAATTAGAAGAATAAGATTAATTAACTTAATTAAATAATTAAAGAATTATTTAAACAATTAGAGGAATAATTAGTACATGAGCAATGAGACATTTCTAGGTTACAGTCTGTACTTTTCTCTCAAGTAGTTGCAGTGCTGAAAAGGATTTGGGTCTCCATGTACTGTTATTTTAATTTCATTTAATGAAAACTTGATGCATTTATGGAATGTGGAAGATATGCCCTGCATGGCATGTATCTATGGACAACCAAATAGCATATTATATCCCAGTCCCTTTCTAATACCTAGAAAATAACATTGGTAGTGATAGGTCCAACTTGTACTAGCAACATGACTATCCCTTTTGAAGGACACTCATCATCATCATATGCCTTTATGTTGATCTTCTTTGTAGGGTTTATTTAAAAATGAGAATTGCCTAGTGCTTCAAGAAATTCGAGGGTGCATATGTTCAACCTTGCTCCTCCATCAACCAACACCCTTATGATCCTTTTCTTATGAATATAAGCTACTAGGTGTAAAGGATCATTGTGCATGATTCTATCTATGAGGACATCTCTTTCTATGAAAGCAACCCGAGATGAAGCATCTATGTTTCCTACCATTTCTTGAAATGTAATCTCTCTTGCGACAACTAAATATTGGAGTTCCTTGTCTAAGATTTTCTTATGACTTGGTGATATACGAAGCAATTCAAAGAGCAATATTTGTGCTGGAGTCTTCTTTAATTGATCAACAATATTGAAGTTGTCTGTTTGAGGAGGTGTATGAGAAGGTACTCCTTATAGTGTAACCTTTGATCTACGGGTCGCAATGACACAATCATTGTTCCTAGGATTAACATTGATAGTGGTCACTACTACATCTCCTCCACTGAGTGTATTAATGGTGTAGTCATAATCAACCTTTGTGTAGTTGGTCATGTTATCTTGCATTATTGAACTAGAAGCTTGACCTTGATTGTGCTTAACAAATGGATCTTTGTATATGATGTGGGTTCGATTTGTAGATCCTTTATTGGCATCCACCATGGCATCCCCTTGGTCTATTAAATATTGAATGAGTTTCTTTAGCTTACAGCAACTAGATGTCTTGTGGCCTTTTGCTCGATGATACAAAAGTCATTGTCATTCCACCATGCTGGTTTGAATGGGCCTAGTTCATATTGCCACACCTCAGGCAATGTTATTACATTGGTTTGCACAAGCTTCTTCAATGCAGAGTAAATTGGTTCTCCCAAGGGTGTAAAATTTCATTTTGGTGCATTAGTCCTTGGTGGTTTTGAAGCTATTTGATTGTACTGCATTTGTGCTGGTAGATGTTGCATTGTTAACTTGTGACTGATTCACATTTGGTGAAGGAGAACTTGTTGGTCCTTGCGGTGATACTACTGGTTGAACTCTATTTAAAATACGAGCATCTACCACTCCATCATTTGTGACATTCTTATTCCTAGACCAAAATTTAGGCTTATTTGCACTTGCCGTGTTGGATGTACCGCTGTCTTTGCTATATTTAAGGATACCTTGTTCTAGCAATCCTTTCTCACATTTTAATCCTTTTTTAGTGATCTCTTTAAAGGTAGTCAAACATTGCATTTATAAAGGATATTTCACTGGAGGTTGAGGTTTTCACTAAAAATATCCACTTGTTTTGTTTCTAGTATGTGGCTTGGATACCGATGGTATAGAGATCTCCATCTTTGTAAAAATGTGGAAAAAGGTCTCACTTTCCTTTTGCTTTGTAGAACACAAGTCGATAAGATTTATTGGGTTGTCAATATTGTGTGAGAATTTTGTAATGAACAACTTTTCTAGCTCTCCCCATGAGGTAATCCTTGGTGGTAGATGTGAAAACCACTCTACTGTAGACCCTCCAAGACTCTTGGGAAAAAGTTGTAAAAGATATGTATCTTCATGGGCTACTTTAATGCATGATGTAAAGAACTCTCTGATGTGATCTCTTGGATCACCCTTTCCCCTATACTTGTCAAACTTTGGTGTTTCAAAATGAGGAGGACATGGTGGCATCTATAATGACCTATCAAAAGGATAAGGTATGAGATCTTCCATAGTGTAATTCTTTTTCTCTTTACTTAACTGCATTATCACCATTTACCTTTGCAGATTTTGTACTTGCTAAGCCAAAACATCTGTTTGTGTCAAGGGTACACTTGATGTGTATGTATGAGTCACATATGGTGAATTTTTTGTATAGATAGGTATCGTTGAAGACATTGTTTGATTATGGAGTTGTGAGTTGAAGCCTCCACTAGGTGTCGTAAAGTAGGCAAATTGTGATCTTGTATTGGGTTGAGTGGACCCAAAGGGATTGGTATATCCTTGTTGTGTCCCTTGACCACTAAGACTAGATCATGCAAATACTGCTATTATCACTTGTGAAGTATTTTCCAATTGTGAAATGACCATGGGTGTTGTTTGGAATGTAGCAGACGTGGTTACTGACATTTGTGTTGAAGCCCTGGTAGCTTGTATTGCATTTGATTATGTTGACATAGTTTGAGCAACACTTTCTGTTGAATTTGTTGTTTTTGTTGGCATCTGAGTTGTATTTTGGCTTAGAGTTACCCCAAGTGGCAAGATTGTAGAAATGTCAACATTCGGGGGGGAACTTTGCTCCATTTTGGATCAAAAGAGAGAGGTACCTATCTCTATTGTTATTGATAAGAGCATTGAGGACAGTTATTACTTGTGGGTCTTGTTGAGCAGCCTCAATCTCTTCTTGTATTAATCCAGTCTGTAACTCCTGAATTGTGGGTAGTTGATTTGTGCTTGTAGGTAACAAAGCAACCCCTCTTGATTATGAATTTGAGCTTGTAGGTGGGCTCATATTCCAAGTAGGATTGTAATAGGGGTCACTATTTGGATCCATTTGGTGTTTTTCCTTTTGAGATCACATTAATGGCATGAATGTAACTTCAAAGTGATCTTGACTCTCTATGATGCACCTAAAAGGAGAATGAAGGACTTGGACAACTGATATGCAAGACTTTGATCTATTGATTGTGAGATTACGTATGCAAACTTAAACTATAATGAGGAATTTCTACTATTGAAGAATTTGTTCTTCGATGGTAAGTCTGGAAAGTTGTCGAACAATTTCTTGTTCTCTTTGTTTCTTGATTTCTTGTTTAGCTTGCCTTTGAATTCAGACTGACTTACAAACTTCGTTATCTAAGACAACTTCTATCTCTTCATATTGTGGGAGGTCAATTCTTAATTCCCAAGGAAGATTGTCTAAAACATCAATTATTTCTAATTGATCATTATCTGGTCCAAGGTTTGGTTGCTCAAATAGAAATTCTCCATCCCCTGGTAGACCCATGCAAATGAAATTCTCTTAATACTTATAAGGGTGATAGATAATGAGTGATGTAGGTGTAGATAATGCAAGAATTAAGATGATGGACTTCATTGCAACCTATTGAAGTGTGCATGACCGATTCTATCCTAGGAGGGTCGTAAATGATGGCTTTGCAAAGACTATTTAGATGTGAATAGTTGACCTTACTTCCTAATTATGTGATGAGGACTTGTGCAAAATGGGGACATAAGTTTTCACTATGCATGGATTGAATGCATGGGACCCAAGGTCACAAAATGTAGCATATTCTCCATTTCTCTAAATGTGGCAAATTTGGTTTGATTTGTTGATGTTGATACTTGATATTGCAATGTTTTTTCTTGAGGTTCTCAAAGTATATTTGTGGTTGAAAGATTCTTGATGAGACTTGATTGTTTTTTACTTTGTTTTGACTATGTTGTGAATGTTTGATATTTTGAAAGTGTTGCATAAGACACAACAAAAAAGTAAGAAAATAATATGAAATAATCGAGAGAGTACTATTTAAAGGATCTTTTCAAATCCTAATGATTGTTGGGGTCTTTTCAAACCTCATTTATTTTCAATAAATGTTGGTCATATGATCATAAAACAGTCAAATTCTTCTAGAGTCAAAAGGTCACAAATAATACCATAGCCCACATCTTGATACTCCATAAACTCAAACAACCCTGTCACACCCTAGGGTGCACATATTTTTTTTTCTCTTTTGTCTAGAAGTTGAAACAAAGAGAATTACTCCTCAATTGGTTCATTTTCTTGGGAGATATATGGTGAGTGCCTTGGGGGTGGATTCTTCCCCACCCTTGCACTGTGATACTATATCTATCTAGTTATTGATTCAGCTTGGATACTAATTCCTAAAGTTTTTAAAGAGGGTTTCGTTCAAGTGGTCACAATCAGAAGTGTTTTCCACTCCGTTAAAGGAGGTCTCCTAGTTTCCAGAGGTTATGCTCTACAAATTTTAATGTGCCATATAGATATTGAGGGAGGGATGACACAGTTGTGACAATATATAACACTCATTGCTTGTGACTTTCATCACAAACACATTTATTTATAGTGGCTTGGATTACATGGCTTTAGCTGTTACCACTTAGGTCATTCACCTCTCACTGACCTTATGGACTTCTCAGGAGGGTAGGCCTGCTAATGGTTTTATCCTATTGTAAAATTGATAAAAAGCATAAATGGTGGGTTTGGCTTCTTGGTCACCTAGTTAAGGGGAGAGCATATGCCTATCACCTTCAAGACACAAAAGATAGATTTTGTTTTTTATCCTTTCATTGCAAAGTTTTCTAAAAACTATTTGGAGATTGTTGTCACAAAAGTTTGCACCCTTGATGACCTAAGAAACCTTGGTTATCAACCTTGTGAAACATTATATCAACCTCTCAAGTGTGGGACCTTGCCAAATGTGAGTTTGAATCTCTCGAGAAGGCCGACTTCCTTTCAGTCTAATGCAAAGTGTTGGACCAACCCAACACATGAAAGTCTAATCTACTGATCTGACAAGAAAAAGGGAGAAAGAGGAAAGGGAGCCGACCTTGTCCAAAGATTCAACCTCACATTTAGCAAGGTCCCACACTTGAGAGGTTGATTCAATGTTTCACAAGGTTGATGACGAAGGTTTCTTGGGTCATCAAGGGTGCAAACTTTTGTGACAACAGTTTTTGGCATGCCTGGTGGGACATGTTTTTTAAGAATTCAAAGAAGATTTAGTTTTCAGACTATTCTACTTCAAGCCATCGGTCATACCACAATTTTTGGCATGCCTGGTGGGACACATTTCAACATACTTGCTAAGGATTCAATGCTTTTCCTAAGTAATTCAACCTTTGGAGGCAATCAATCAAGAACTTGCTGACTCTAAGGAACAACTTCAGACTCTTAGTGCTGACTAGTGGTAGATTTTATGGAAAAAATATAAACTAGATCGTCATCAAGAGGTAATTTTTAATTTTGGTTATGAGAGAGGTAAAGGTAGGCTTTCTTTGTCACCTAGAGGAGGGACTCAACCCTTAAGGCCCCATTCTATCACTCCTATTGTTATACCTTTTATGGCCCATTATAACACATGGCTATCCCTAGAATGCATGCTTTTGTCACCTTTAATGGTGGCAACCCCTTAGCTATAGTCCAAAAGAACATCATCTTAGTTGCAACCTTTAAGGCTGTACCATTTTTTATTGGGGAAAGCTCTATCACCCCAATTGAGCACATTCAAGATGTAGCAGGTATCTTCTCTATTTTTGACATCAAAAAAGATAATTTAGCAGTGAGGCTTCTTGCCTCTTCATTCAAGGGAAAAACCCAACAGTGGTTTAGAGGTCTGCCCTCTGGTTCAATCCATAGATAGGATGAATTAGGGGAAAGATTGTGCAAGAGTTTTGAGGACAAGAGTGACCCCTTGTCACTGATTGAACAACTAATAACCATCAAGAGATCCCCATATGAGTTTATGACAGACTTCAACTATAGGTTCCTGAAGACTTAGGATAGGATCCCTACTTTGGTCAGGCCATCTGCCAATTGTGCCTTCCTATAATTCCTTAGGGCTCTAAATAGTGACATAGTTGTGATGATATGATCATTGGGAGTGGATAAACTTCTAGAATCTTATGACATTGCCATCAAGGTAGAAAGGTGCTTAATATAGGCTGGAAAGTTAGCACCAAGACTTTCAATGCCCTTGTTCCCAAAGGTTCATGCACAACAACCTACTATGGCACCCATACTAGTGAGATCTATAGGACAATTTCTCACACCTGTTGCTCCTCCACCATCCACAGAGATTCAAAAATCCCAAGGTAGAAGGTCATATCAACCACAAATTCAAGGCTATCAGTGGTAGAGCTCCTGTTTTGCGGGGCAAAACCAATGGATAGGGCCTAGGCCTTTGGATAGCCTAAATCATGCAATTGCAAGCACCTTAAGAGCATTTATTCTTATGCGGTCTAGTCATGTTAATTTGGTTGCTTGTATAAATGAGGATGACTCATAGGCCTTAGTGGTGAAGAGAGATTATATTTATACAAACAGGCAGGAGACAAATTTTCATGGTATTGGCCAATCAAATAGCATCCTTGTGGCTAAAAAAAAGGATAATAGTGAGTAGGAGTTTGTTTTCTCATTTCAGGATGAGCTCCCTTCCTTCTTTGAGGAGAAGAGTGTGTCTGCATCTGATTAGCAACACATGATCGAGCCAATGGTTGAGGAGTCGAAGGATGATTCTTGTTGGGATGATCTAGAGGGCTTTTGCTCAAGTTTTGACACCGAGCAGGTAGCTTCTATTCAGTTGAATCAAGAGGAGGAACAAGAAGATCTTAGATTGCTAGCAGAGGCAATACATTTTGAAGAGAAAAGACATATCTCAGAGGTGCCTATTTTGTCACCAAATCAACAAAGAAAAGGGCAGGTCAGCAATGATGGCCTAAGTCTATCTACTTCAAGAGGACGCCCTATCAGACATTTGGCTTAGACCTGTAACTCACCCCTTGTCATGTTTACTTCTGAGCATGAAGTTGAGCATCATGAAGAGGAGCAAGTTATTTTCACCCATCCACCTGAGAAGGATAAAATTTAGACATGGGTGAGTTTCTTTGCTCTCAGGTTTTGGGAGGTATTCTAGCAATCCATTGGATGCTTTTCAATTTTCTTTTCCTAGCTAGTTTTCCAAAGGAATGAAGAGGATCAGACATTGGTCAGGAAAGGTATCTATTTTGACAAGCTAGTGAATGGCTTTGTTTAGCCCTTTCATTGTGAGGTAGTGTACATAATTAGTTTACATTCTTTTCAGTTTTTTCAGCTTTCCAAGAAGTGCGTGTGCACAGGATATTCTCCACAATGGCGAGGTTTTGACATTTTGCAGGGGCAAAGATTATTTATTTTTGTTTTAGGCCTTGACTCTGTGCGTAATGGACTTCATAAGGCTATTTATCAATGTGCCAAGTAGGCTTGTCACCCCATCCGAGTCACCAGAAATATTGGCAAATTTTTGTGCCAACCTTAATAGGGAGAAAAGAAACAAGGGAAGCCTCGTGGGATAAGGTCATGCAGGATAAGAGAACAAACAGAAAATGAAGGACTTTCTTATCATGCATGTTCCCATGGGATAAGAAAATAAAGGTCAACAAGAGACCATGCGGGATAAGAAATAATGATAAGCATTTTGCTTATCCCGCAGGGTTAGAAAGACATCAGGAGTGACCCGTGGGATAAGGAATTATCTAAAGAAAAGAAGAAATCCTTATCTCATGAGGTAAATCTAGGGTGCAAATGATGTTGTGGGATAAGAAACATAAAGGCAGATGTGTGTTTTTCCTTATCCTGTAGGGTGAAAAGGTCAACAAGAAGATGTCGCGGGATAAGGAGGATAGAATGAGATAAGCCAGAGGCCTTATCCCGCATAGCAATGACATTTAGACTACCATTAGATCAAAGAGAAATAAGGGATGCCTCATAGGATAAGATCCAAGTAAGAAAAGGGTCAACCTCTCTTATCCTGGGAGGAAAAAAAGGCATCAAAGGCCTCGTGAGATAAGGAAATAAGGGTGAATCAAAGAGATGCTTATCCTGCAAGCTGAAGTCGGGTGAAGAAAGATGCTACAGGATAAGAAAACAAGGAAGAAAAAGCAAGGAATGCTTATCCCATGAGGATAAAAGAGGATAAGAGGGATATCATGGGATAAGAGACAGTGAAGACTGATAAAGGAAAACTCAAGGAAGCTTATCCCGCGAGGTTAATAGGAAGTGCAAAGGGATTTGCGGGAAAAGAAGACAAAGCAAATCCAAAGGGGATGGTTGTTCCCTCTTATCCACGTGGTATGTAGGGCCATTTAGTGGTCAAATAGAGTGAGTGGAACATGGACCCAAGGTGCCATGTCGGCAAATTGTGGTTGTCAGATCTTCATAAAGGCTTGATCAGACGACCATGTTTTAATCTTCTCTTGGGCCTATTGGATGCTTATGTAGAGAGATCTCGTACGTCCATCTTCATGCAAATATCTCAGATCAATGGTGGACATTTGATTTTCTCTATGCTGTTGAGTTTTGAATGCTCTATGCAGGGTGGTTGTCGACCTAATGGTCAAGGATGTTCTTTGCTCAGTCGGTGCCCGATTTTGGACTCGATTTCAGTGCAACCACTAGATTTTCTCGCCTTTACTCTAGATTGGACCCTGCAGGCTAATTTTAGATGCCACCCATGCCTCTTCAAGGAATTTTGAAGACTTTTGGGCTCTGCAGGTACCCCCAGACACATTCAGATGTAGGGTTTTCCCTGATTTGCAAGGATTTTTGTTTCTTCAGAAGTAGAGGATGCTCTCAGAGCTGTTTCACCATGCCATCAGATCTGTCGATCTGATCTCTCTCTCTTTCTTCTGATATTTTTGTAACCTAACCTGGGTGGGGTTAGGGTTTTATCAAATGAAATCATCTGAGTTATGCCTGATCTATAAAAGAAAAATTGTAACATATTGTTTAGATCCTCTCATTTTTCTTTTCTTCTGTAGAACTCTTCTTGTTTCTCTGCACTTGTAAAAACTGCCTTGCCTTCTCATGAATAAAATTAGTCTATTTACCCCATTTCATTTCACTTAATTTGTGTAATGCCTTACCTCTTTGTTTGAATACATTCTTGTTGGTTTTCCTAAGTTGTAGGTGTAGTGTTGATTCAATTCCTCTTGCCATTTCCCAATTTCTAGCCTTTACTCACATTTGGGTGACAAATTAAGATAGAAATCAGTGCATTCTCGGGGTAGTTTTATTAATGTTCTGTGCAGTCATAGGTAGAGGAGGTCATCATTTTAGTCTAGGTGCAAACCCCTTTTCCCTTCCTTTATGCATTCCTCTCTCTCTCTCTCTCTCTCTCTCTCTATCTTTTCCTGAGAATCAATAGATTAGTTTTACCAACTGTTAGGTTGGTCCAACACTCTGCATTTCATATTGAACAGAAAGCTGTTAGCCTTCTCTAGAGATTTAACCTCACAACAATGCAAGGTCCCACACTTGACGGGTTGTTTCCATGTTTCACAAGGTTGGTGATCAAGCCTGATCACCAAGGGTGCAAACTTTTGTGACAACAATGATGTTGCTCCAACAAGCATGATGTTCATTTTAATCCACAAAGTAATGATGAATAACTTGTAATGAAGCAAATTTGTTTAGTTCTTTTTAAATGACACCAAAGGAAGTGTAAATTAAACTAAGTCCAGTTGTACCTGCAAAACCCATGAAAATATCAATTTGTATTGGGGGCTCACAAGCATAAGTTTTTCCTTCAGTTACAAATTTTGCCTTAGTGTTTGTTAAAATAGAATATTAAAAGACCAGAATTTGAGAAAATGACAAAACATAGAGGTTTGAATTTTATCCAGTGAATGTGAACCACTTTCTGATCAAATGTGAATTTATGTGCACTTGGATGCGAATTTCTACATGAATGAATGCATATTAGTTTCCATCAAATGCGCATCAAAGTTTGAATGAATGTGCATTCTTGTGTTATCGAATGCGGTGTAGAAGACAAAGTTTGTTAAAATAATGCAGAAAACAAAATGTGGAAAGATGACAGGAAGTCGCAAGATAAAGATTAGCTCAAAATAACCTAGTTAAACATAGACCTAGTTTCATCCATTATCATATTACCCATGACCTCAATGTCATCAAATACGTCAAAGTTTTCTAGGTATTTGTGCACAATATGATAGTATTGGGATAGGGTAGCCAATTCTTCAAGATCTTGGAGTCTTGTCTGTACTCTTATCATCTGTCGATAAGCTCTCCATTGTCTTCTATCTTCAGTTCTCTTCCTAGCACCTGAAATTTTGAATCTTACCTTCCCTTCCATGGGGTTAGACACATTGTATGCAGAAGATTAAAATTTCTAGAATTAAAAAAGAAAGATGGTTCAGAAGCGTAACTAAATGAGAAACAAAAGCGACAAAAGAAATTTAACATGCCACTAAGTCCTCCAAATGTGTATCATCATGTGGGTGAATGGGAACTGATGTATGGGCAATTACAAATTTTTGTCATGTCACATGCGTAGCGATATGACCGAATGCGAATTTCTGCGTTCGAATGTGTTGCATTTTCCTATGCATCTGTACAGACCCCGCAAGACACAAAATCAAATAAAAAGGTTAAATATTGTTACTTCACGTTAAGTTCACCATTGTTTTTAGGGGTAAATTTAATTAAAACTAATCATATTTATAAGAGTGAATCATAAACTCTAATCCAATTAAAATTACCTCCTAAATGACAATGAAATATAGATACAAGAATTGAATAATTAAACTAATCAAACTCCCTATTCTGCATCATAGCTTCCATTGCTCTTCTCCAAATTGTGTGATAGGTGGTTCTAAGGTGTTGCAATGGGATTCTTGTATATGATTGACACAATTATTTTGAAGATAATTATTCTATATTGAAATTGAGAAATAAGCCTTGCTTTTATAGATTTTTAGGTGAGATGGAGGGAGATTTGAAACTGAAGTGTTGATTAATAGTTCATTGCTTTTGATTGACCAGTTAAGTGGATTGATTGATCTTTTAACTCATTTGATTTACCTGTTAACAAGATTGATTGGATATTAGACTCAATTGATTGACTAGTGGACTCAATTGATTAGGGAGATGACTGATTTGATTGATTAGTCAGAAAAGGTGATTGAGAGTGAAAAGTAGAGATTGGAGAGTTAATTGAGTTAAGTCCTGATTTTCAACATGTGTTGTAGAACTTTGAATTGAAATTCATTTTCATTTTTATTTGAATTTGAAATTGGATTTTTGAATCATGAAACGCACATGAGATTTACTGAAATTTATTGAAATTCAGATTTGGTGAAATGTGAATTTGAGAAGTGAAATTAGATGGAACTAGGTGAAATTTGAATTTGGGGAAGTGGAGGAATCAATTAATTAATTAAATAATTTAAATGAAATTATTCAATCATTATAATTAGAGTTATTAAATAATAAAAATTATTTAATTAAGGGAATTAATCGTAATTAATTAAATAATTAATATTTAATTATTATTTATGAAAGGGGTTAACAATGAATTGATTAAAAGATATAAATTGAATGATTAGTAATATGAAAGGTGATGATTGAGTTAGTTCATAAGAATAATTAGCTTAATTAAATAATTACTTAATTAATAAGGTGAATAATTAGTATGTTCACATGGTCCAGGTTCAAGATAGAGAGATCTCCATTTGTTAATGCTTTGTAGGCTTTCATGAATGAGCTTAATGACGCCAAGAGAGTGGAAAGGTAGTATCAGGCTCAATAGGTAGCTGCAATTAGAGTGGTGCATTGGAACAAGATCATCATATGGACAAAAGGACCCCTATGGTGGAAAACATGGACTGAGGATTAAAAGATGTTAACAGTCTATGATTCAGTGTCTATTAGTAACTGCTTACAGTGTCTCAGATATATGATGTTTATGTTAGTATTTTGTATAGGAATCCTTTGGATGTATATGTATATGGCTCTCTTTGTATATGGTCCTTATATGTACATGGTGATGAATACTAAGAGAGGGGGTGAATTTGTATACCAAAAAATACTGAACTCAAACACTTTATCAGTCTAGCTGTAAACCGGTATAACAGTTTAACTAACAAACTGGTTGACACAAATGCAAACAAAACAACAAGTAAGGCATTCACCCATAGAAGCACAATCACCACAAGACAAGAGATTTTGACGTGGAAACCCAAATGGGAAAAACCATGGTGAGATGAAACTCACAAGTAACTATCTGCAAAATAGTAACTAGACCGGTTAAGGTCATACAATGTTCTTTCCAGAACAGATATTGTTAGGAATCTCAATCTCCGTTACGAGATAAGTCCGATTAAAGACTACCATGTGAAAGGATTTTAGATCCACAGATGTGAATCACCTTGTTAGAGGATTTACAAAGGCTTTTCTGAGCCTACCCGGTTAAGGGTTTCTAACTTGTCAAAGATGTGAGTAATCAAAAAGTGAATGATCTA
The DNA here is from genome assembly GCF_030272615.1 of Cryptomeria japonica. Taxonomy (NCBI): domain Eukaryota; kingdom Viridiplantae; phylum Streptophyta; class Pinopsida; order Cupressales; family Cupressaceae; genus Cryptomeria; species Cryptomeria japonica. Next base: position 239,317,124 of record NC_081410.1, on the reverse strand, counting down.
GAAAATAGCATAGTCTACTTGGTTAGATCCATGATAGCTCATTGCTAATGCATTTTAGCATTACTTTAGTCTTCAGTAAATCCACACTCTGTTACAGCACACAGACTTGATCTTTTTTTATTAATATCGCACATAAAAGAACTCATCAACCACCACAAACCCTAACAACTACACACACATTAAAACCCTACACATGATGTCCTTAAAAGGAATCCGATTTCATATCGGTCCAATAGGATTACATTGCAAGTTCATAGGTTCATTGTATCTAGACACATTTCGTAACATGACACAAAATCACCGTCAAAGTGTCAGTGGATGGTAACTCATCACAAAGATATACTAGTTGGTAACTCATGACAGAGTATTACTGGTTTATACAACTTTACCGATTACCAATTGGTAACTCAGAGTAATACCGGTTTGACTATTAAACAGATTACCGGTTGGTAACTCAGATTAATACCAGTTTAGCAGATTACTGGTTGACAGAAATGAAGACTGGAAAAATGACAACTGTTTCTTCTAGTTCCTTTGCTCCATTTCGCTTGAGATCCTCGAACTGCTTGAGGTCCTCATGTCGCTTGAGATTGGTAAACACTTTCTGCAAGACACAAATAGTCTAAAGACTATAACATAATACTAGTTTGAAACAAATACCGGTTGAGCATAGCTCATACATACAAAGAGTGATCTCATAGCAAGTGTGTGTCCATCAATGACAATCACAACATAATCATAAAAAATGCCAACAATCTCCCCCTTTGGCATTGATGGCAACACTTAGGAAAAATTTTGACGTCTAAGTGTTTTTACAAAAAAAAATATGCCATAATAAAAAATACTCCCCCTAAGCATATACACTATCCCTTTGTAGAAAAGAAAATGTATACTACTTCCTTACAGAGATAAACATGAGTTTACATAGCATGCATCAAAATTTTAAATACCAGAATACTTCTCCACCTTTGCCAACAATGACAAAATACAACTGAATAACCCCTGTTTTTATTTGCTGAATAAATGTTTATGACAATAAAGAGTGAAACTTGTCAAAAACTGATTTAAAGTCCTGCATAAATTGATTCATGGATAAGGACCATGACTCAAGTAATGAGGTAGAAACCTCATTCTGCGTTTGCATCTGGGATACCTGTTCCTCCATGGCATCCAAGGTACTCATCTCTTGAGTAACCATCAAGGCATCCAAATTGAGATAGCACTTTTGAAGTATTTGCAGTCTTGGGAGTAGAACCTATTGTAGTTCCTGCAAATCCTTGGTCTAGTTGCTGACATCCAACCTGAAGTTGAAACCGGTGAACGGTTTTCCCATAAGCAGCAAAGGAATCATATGGGGTCTTGAAGGTGCTTATGAATGTTTGCAAATCAGTTTGCAGTTTGTCTTTCTGGGCAAGCACATCATCATAGAACAGATGGGGTAGACATATCTTACTGAGCAACAATTTCCCCTCATCCATTGCATCTTTGATGTCCTTCTATGCCTTCTATAGATTGGACCGAAGCTCATGTAACTTTTTAACCAAGGCAATGTTCAAAGCCTTTTGATGCTCCTTCTTGGCATGTGCTTCGACAACCTCTTCCAGGCTTTGTACCTGGTTTTCCCATGAATTCTTACAACCTGAAGTTGAAACCGGTGAACGGTTTTCCCATAAGCAGCAAAGGAATCATATGGGGTCTTGAAGGTGCTTATGAATGTTTGCAAATCAGTTTGCAGTTTATCTTTCTGGGCAAGCACATCATCATAGAACAGATGGGGTAGACATATCTTACTGAGCAACAATTTCCCCTCATCCATTGCATCTTTGATGTCCTTCTATGCCTTCTATAGATTGGACCGAAGCTCATGTAACTTTTTAACCAAGGCAATGTTCAAAGCCTTTTGATGCTCCTTCTTGGCATGTGCTTCAACAACCTCTTCCAGGCTTTGTACCTGGTCCTCCACAACTGTGCATAAGAGTTTTAGTTGGGCCAGAGAGGAATTGGTACTGGGGAGGTTGGTACCAGGTATCAAACCGGTAAGGGTGTCCACTGCAGCTTCGATCACATCTTGCTCCTTCTTCCTCCTTATCACCTCAAGGCGTTCTTGAGCAAGCTTAATGCTTTGTAGAAGCTCTGATTCATTAGCAGATTGGAGGTCAATGGGACTATTAATGTCAGCCAATTTGGCTTGACTACTAGTTTCCTTTGGGGCATCCACCTATGTGCTCTATGCTACTTCCTCCTTCTCTTTGGCTCTTAACTTAGCTTCTTCTACCTTCTTTTGCTCCTCTGCTTCTTGCTTTGTTTTCTCTTCTTCCTTCTTCTTTTCTTCCTCTTGTTTCTTCTTCTCCTTTTCTTTTCTTTTCTTTTCCTCTTCTCATTTCCTCTTCTCCTCATCTTTTTTCTTTTCTTCCTCTTTTCTCTTTTTCTCTTCTTCTACCTATTTCTTCTTTTCTTCTTGCTATTTCTTCTTTTCTTCTTCCTATTGCATCTTCTCTTTCTCTGCTTGCTCCTTGGCAGCCTTTTCTTTGTCCTATTTTTCTTGTCTTGGCACTTCTGATGGTGTACCCAGAGTGACATTTTCACCATTCAAGGCATCAACATTAATAGGGTCCATTTGATCAGTGACCTGTTCTCCTTCACTGTCATATACCTCATCTGGTTTATTGGTTGCCGGTTCTTGCTCAGCTTTCCTATTGGCTTCAGCCACTTGATGCAACCTTAAAGTGGCTTGGGCATGAGAGTGGGTATCATTTACTACTTCAGGAACTTTTCCTTCTAGCAACAATAGTCTCCTTCTTCTCATGAAGAAGAGGCCCTTATATCTTTCCACTACTTCATAAAGTTCAGTTTTAGGCACATTAGGAAAGTATTGTGCAAATACTTCCTCTCTTATTTCCTGTTCCTTCTCTATGGCAATGCGCCACTTGTTATCGGTACATATGTTGCCGGTTCATTCTTTGTCTTTTTCCTCATTTGCCTAGTCTTCTTAGGCTATTCTTCTGACACAGTGTCCTCTGAGTTTGGTGTGGTGTCTTTTGTCTTCCGCTTTATCTCAAAGACTTTGGCAGGTGCAGCCTCCAGTTTCTTCTTTGCTGGTGACCACTTGGTCACTTTGGGACTTGCTGTGGTAACCGGTGCTGATACTGAAGGCACTGCCTTTCCCTTCTTTACTGACAGTTCTTCAACTTGTGTGACCCTTTCCAAATATGTGCCAGTTCTCTTTGCCTTTGGATCAAGGGGCGAGGTGAGTAGGGTAGAGGCATACCCATCTAGCATGTCATACATTACCTCATATCCCATCGGTTCCACTTCTTCCTATCTAGGCTCAACCGCCTCCATTATGCACTCATCAATTCCAATGGTGAAGCAGATGTCATCTTCATATTTCTTGACAATATCACCTGATATTCTCACTCTTTGGCTCATTTTACATCTGAACTCATCAAAGTATTTGTTCACAACTTCTGGATAACCAGTTCCAACCGCTTGAAGGCTTTCCTTGATTTTCTTTGTAACCGGTTGGTCGACAGACCACTGAATATCTCTGACTCCTGGGAAGTAACCTTGGAAGTAGAAGAACAACCCAACCAATAGTTGTCCAAACTTAAATCTCAAGGCATTGTCCTGTTTAATCGACTTTAGGTTCACCAGAAGTTGCCTTTACATACAGGTGCATAAGTTAAATGATGCATCTTCCATGATCATCTGGTAGGCAGCATTTACCGCTGCAGCAGAGACAGAGTTGATCTTGCTAGCATAAAATGTTTGGTAACCTATTACCATGCAAGCATATTTGACCAGATTGTCCTTGATGGGATTGATGGTCAGTCCTTGTTGGTCGGTCATAGAACCGGTGAGCTTGGCCATTTTAGTCTTGCTGATCTTCCTTAGGACTGGCACTTCACCGATGTTATAGAAATTAGTGACGGCATGAATCACTTCTGGTGTGATGTCATGCGTCTGCTCTAAGTACATTTTATCACCATGCACTCTACTCAGAATGATGCGGATGTGATCTTCTGAAAACTCTTCAAGGAAATAGACTGCATTGTGAAGCTTCTTCTTTTCCAGGATGCTAAATTCCAGTTTAATCTTCTTGTCCTTCCTGCAGAACAAACTCAACTGGGAATGGATTACAAGAGATCCTAAGTCTTCAATTTTATAGTCAATGTAATTGGAAATGCCTTCCTCCACTATAACACCAACGGGTATTTGAGATAGGGCATTTTATTTTGCCTTCCATTGAATGAAGTCTACTAGATCAACAGGTGGACTAGGGCTATAGTGTGATGTGGAAGCCATGATAAACAGAGAGATTTTGAGAAATACCTTCATAATTCAAAATTTAGGGCTTGCAAATTACACTTCATCACACACTCCTTCGGTTGTTGAAATACTGCTTTGTGGTCTACACTTGACCAATTGATATTCGCTTCTAATTCTTCTTCAAGATTTTGAGAATTCTTCGAATCGCAATCCAAATTGCTTTTCATCGCTCAGTGCTTAAAAAAATTCTTCGCTCAAGAACTGATAAGTGAAAAATGACTTGAAAAATCCTTTTAAACAAGTTCTCCACCTACCATAATAAATGCTCCACTATTAGGGCGTAAACCCTAATTTGCCTTTTACCATTTTCAGTCTTCTGCCAGTTGACAGGTATCACTTACCGGTTAAGGTCTTTTACCAGTGTAAACTGAGGTTTCGAGATATTTCACCGTTTGCTCCCCCTAAGCTTTTCTGATGCTTAGTTTTCCGGTTCAATGACTTCCACACTAGGTGCAAAAACTGGTTCTTCTTGAATCACTTCTTTTGGCTTCTTCTTCCAGGTTTTCTTCATATCTATTTGAACGGTTTCAACATCTATCTTTCCTTCCAGAGTGACCAGTATATCATCCGATATATTCTTTCTCATTCTACAGAATCTTGCTGTATGACCTGGTTTGTTGCAATGATAGCAAATCATTCCAGGTGCTCTCCAAGGTCCATTATTCATGTTTCCATTCTTCCTTCTGCATGTTGTAGCAGTGTGACCATTACCATGATAGATCAAATAGGTTTCTCTCCATCCAGTTGCCGATTGATAGCCACTGCTTCCTGACTAATAACTATAGGTATTAAACTGGTTTGGGTTCCAGTTCCCAGAGGGTTCAAAAAAAGCTCCTTTACTCCTTTGAGGATACCTTCCAGTGTTGTGCATGATAGACCTGCATTCAAATGCTCTATGCCCAAACTTGTTTCATGCATAACAATTACCATTGAATCTATTGGGTCTAGGCTTATCATTTAGAAAATAAGGAAAGTTATTGTAAGCCTTACTTCTACATACATTAGCAATGTGTCCTTCCTTGAGACAATTAAAGCAAACAGGTTTGAGCTTTTTCTTACCTTTATCCTTTGGTGGCGGTTGTTTCTTTGATGCTCCATCTTTTGTTCCAGAGGTCTCACCTTTCTCATATTCAGAGAAACCAAGTCCATTGGTATTCTTTACCGGTTTAGCTGATTCAAGCTTCTACTCTAGCTTGATAGTGCTCTTATTGAATTTGGCAAGTATTCCTTTGACTCAGTAAGTTCTTTGGTAATAGCAGCATTGGATTCCTTCAAGGTTGCATTCTTAGAAACAACCATGTGTAGTTCACCTTGCATTTCTTCCTTTTCCATTTTATTTTCATGAAGATAAGTGGTAAGTGCACTGATCTCCTGCTTCAGCTTGGAGATCTCATGATCTTTGTCTTTTACCAGATCTTTAGCTTTCCTCTAGTTCTCAAGCTCTTGACACATTTTGATAGTTAGTCCTTCAAGTTCCCTTCTTAGGTTGGCATTGGACTCATTTAGTTTTTCAACTCTTTGAACTAGGGCTTCCATGTCTGCTTCATCAGAAGAACTATTTTCAGTTAGCTCCATCAGTTTTTCAGCATGCTCTCTTCTTTTTGCCTGAGAGGCCTTACATTTGACTTTAAGTTCATCATAGGCTTGCTTAGTCTGAGTGAGTCGATGAGTAAGTTCTCTCACAGTGTATTCCACCATATCTCCTTCCAAGTGGTTAGAATTATAGAAAGGTTGGCTCTGATACAAATTGATGAATACTAAGAGGGGGGGTGAATTAGTATACCAAAAATTACTGAACCAAAACACTTTATCAGTCTAGCTGTAAACCGGTATAATAGTTTAACTAACAAACTGGTTAACACAAATGCAAACCAAACAACAAGTAAGGCATTCACCCACAGAAGCATAATCACCATAACACAAGAGATTTTGATGTGGAAACCCAAATGGGAAAAACCACAGTGAGATGAAACTCACAAGTAACTATCTGCAAAATAGTAACCAGACCGGTTAAGGTCATACAATGTTCTTTACCAGAACAGATCCTGTTAAAAATCTTAATCTCTGTTAGGAGATAAGTCCGATTAAAGACTACCTTGTGAGAGGATTTTAGATCCATAGATGTGAATCACCTTGTTAGAGGATTTACAAAGGCTTTTCTGAGCTTACCCAGTTAAGGGTTTCTAACTTGTCAAAGATGTGAGTAATCAACAAGTGAATGATCTAGCAAACAACACAGTCTGCTTGGTTAGATCCATGATAGTTCATTGCTAATGCAATTTAGCATTACTTTAGTCTTCAGTAAATCCACACTTTGTTACAACACACAGACTTGATCTTTTCTTGTTAAGATCGCACATACAAGAACTCATCAACCATCACAAACCCTAACAACTACACACACATTAAAACCCTAGACATGATGTCCTTAAAAGGAATCCGATTTCATGTCGGTCCAATAGGATTACATTTCAAGTTGCTAGGTTCATTGTATCTAGACACATCTAGTAACACAACACAAAATCACCATCAAAGTGTCGGTGGATGGTAACTCATCACAAAGATATACCGGTTGGTAACTCATCACAGAGTATTACCAGTTTATACAACTTTACTGATTACCGGTTGGTAACTCAAAGTAATACCGGTTTGACTATTAAACAGATTACTTGTTGGTAACTCAGAGTAATACTAGTTTAGCAGATTACCGGTTGATAGAAATGAAGACTGGGAAAATGATAACTGTCGCTTCTAGTTCCTTTGCTCTATTCCGCTTGAGATCCTCAAACCGCTTGAGGTCCTCATGCCGCTTGAGATCGGTAAACACTTTCTGCAAGACACAGATAGTCTAAAGACTATAACATAATACCGGTTTGAAATAAATACCAGTTGAGCGTAGCTCATACATACAAAGAGTGATCTCATAGGAAGTGTGTGTCCATCAATGACAATCACAACATAATCATAAAAAATACCAACACATTGTTCTTTTTGTATATGTTTTAATGTATAGGGCTCTTTTTGCACTTGGGTCGGTGTATATGGTTTTTGTATATGGACATAAAACTTATTACAATGTTAGTCTATTAGTCAGATAGTATGCATACTGCCTCCTTAGCATGGAGTGACTAATAATGTTATGATTAAAGTGTTAATGTAACTATTCTCTCCTTATAGTTAATATAGAAAAAGAAAAAGAAAAATTGAATGGTTTTTTATATCTTTAGTAAATGAAATAATATTCAAATTTTTTATAATGATTGAATTATTATATAATTATATTTTATATTACGGTATAGAAAAGAAAAATTAATAATAATATTCCTTTTTTTTAATAAAAGTGGCAAGGCCACTAAATAATTTTATTAATATAAAAGAGTTTACAAGAAAGCCTGGTTCAAACGAGCATATCAACAGGAAAGAACCAGGCAAAGAAAACCTCCGGTTATAGATCTTGATCAAAATACCATATAGGAATGCCAGTTTGATATCACCCTATACATGAGAGGAGACCAAAACCCAACCCAACACTAAACCAAGAAGTCTGACAAAACACCCCCCATGGTGGCCAAGCCATAGTATTACCATAAACAAAACCCATAAGAAAATCTACATCATGACTCAAGATACCATGTACTTGAAATTTCATTCAGAGTCACAAAAGAAGAAGAGCGAGGAACCACATCATCACCCAAGGAAGGAGGAATCATCTACAACAACTCGACCAGATGAGGGGATCCCAACACAACCACACAAATTTCCAAAAGAGATTGGATCCCGGTAAAAACATCAAGAGAAGAAGCCAAGAAGAGAGGAGGGACATGATCGATCAACCCTTCAAATTGCACCAAAGTGTCCCTATAATAGTCACCGATTAATCCACACCTGGCAACAAAAAACAAATTTCCACACCATCCATTAGCGAGAAGCTCATCAATAGGCAAGAAACCACCATAAGGGAACAAACCATGATCAAAACTATAAAAAATAGAGAATAATCCACACCATTAGAAGATAAGAGTGGTGAGACCAAGAAGGTATCAGGAAAAGTCCAAACCATAGGAGCATCTAGAAGAAATCCATACATACAGTGAGAAAACAAGAAATAATCACAAATAAGCTAAAATCTGCATTTTCCACCAACCAAGATTTGCCCACCACCTTCCTAATGGCATAAGGAACACCTAGAGAACACAAATTAAAAATTATACCAATCTTCTCATCATCATAAGCATGAAAATCCTGAAAGTCTCCAATTTTCCAAGAACACAGATTCTGTAACATTCTGAAGCCAGAATAGATGACATATGGAAATGTAGAAACCACAATTAATAATAAAACAAAATTGATACTTTCGAGCAATATAAATCAACTCCATCATTAATGGCAGCATCAATTTTCAATAAAAATGAATGCAATGTTTGATATCATACACAAGACAACATTATCAACTCAAGTAAATGATAGTTCTGATACTTAATATATGAGAGGGGGGGGGTGAATCATACAAACTTAATCATCCATAAAAACATCAGATTCAACCTCAGTAACATATATATCAGTCATATAACCAAAAACTGTCAAACATGCAAACTCATAAGCATATGAACAATATAAACCTCATAACACCAGATTTAACGTGGAAACCCAAATAGGGAAAAACCAATGTGGGATTTCAGACCCACTAAGAAATATACTCTTCTAGAGTATGCTCGGTTAAAAGCAAATCTTGTTAAAGATTACAAACACATTGCTAGATGTGACCCGGTTAAGGGATTTCCCTCAGATCTGTTAGGATCTTCACTTTGTTAGAAGTGACCTTGTCAAAGGATTTCAAACACTCAATCAGAATGTCACCTTGTTAGAGTATTTACATATAAGACTGTTAAGTCCACTCGGTTAAGAGATTTCCTGTCACTTTCACAAAATAACAATAATACAATCTATCTACAACTTCACATCTAAAATGCTAAAGCAGATTCCTATTTGTTCAATACAATCTAGACATAGAACTAATCTTGTCTATCTACTAGGCATCAATACTTTGTTAATCTAACAGGTCTTCAAGCTTCTGTGCTCAGTAATCACTATGTAGCATCCCTGTGCATACACTTGCCTGCATTCATTGCTTATCAATAATTTCTTATTTATAAACAATCTTCTAACTGCTTAATCTCCTTGATCACATTTCCCATGATCAATCATAGCCATTAGATCTTCAATCTTGTCCAAGTTCATTGTATCTTTTGATCTGAAAATGTTTTACCCCACCTTGGAACTTGTGTTAGGGTAATGCGGTTCAATCAGAGCTGTAGATCTTCTTGCCGACTTTCCATTGCCTTAGATTCGTTTAACAAACTTCTTCCATGGCTTGCCAATCATTGATCCGCTCCAGCTCATCAGCTTCTTTCATTAAATATCACATGTAAACATTTAATGCATTCTGTTATAGATCGGTTACAACTCGGTGAATACTAAACTTCACTCAATAGACATTCTATCTTCATTAACCGACTACGATAACCTTAGGGTTTACCGACTAGGTTCCTTAGGGTTTACCGACTAGGTTCTTTGCTTGATAACATAGTATAGTATTAACCTTTACATTTTACAACATATGTATGATGTTAAAACAATCTATAACATCAAGATCTCATCATTATCTAACTCGGTAGTAGTTGCCCATTGAATAACTTATCCCCTTATTCATCATATTCTTTCCTGTGTCTTTACCGACTTCTTTATAATCTTCATATCATATTTCTCAAGATATGGCAACATCATACTGAATTAGAAAATCAATTTCTTGACATCAACGACAAAATAATAATATCAAGATAGTAAAACATCTTTAATCAGTTATGTCCATAATCATCAACAACCTTCTCAATATCCTTATAATGTAATATTGCCAGCAATCTCCCCATTTGGCATTGATGGAAAAACCAATTGATTTGATCTTTAAAAGATTCGGATTGCTGTGATTCTGAAATGCTAAAATGCTCTCCCCCATACATTAGATTTCTCTTCTATTTTTAGTCTTTATTTCAATCTATAGTCTTTTCTCAATCTTCTCCCCTTTTGTAGGTCTTCTCAGTCTTCTCCCCTTTTCTAGGTCTTCTCCCCTTTAGGTCTTCTCCCCCTTTGACAAAAATGCCAAAAAGAAAAAGAACTAAAACATAATTTCTTTCTATAAGAAGTTATTGCCTGCTGTCGTATATCAGGTGAGTCTCGGTCAGAGCATTTGTCTTCAATTCCTATTCCCTGTATCATTCTCTGTATTATCCTAGTATTAATTCCAGTACACTTTCAGAAAAACATTCTAAAGTGTATCAATCCAGCATCAGCTCCCCGAAAGATATTTAATAGAGTCATCGAAGTGATGCTTTCACCGAACTCGGTCAGTGAGTAAAAGTAGGGGTAGGACCCCTAACTTACTTCTGAGATATTCAAAAGTGTCCTTTGGTAGTGGCTTGGTGAAGATATAAGCTATTTGCTCCTTTGTGTTAACATATTCCAACACCACTTTCTTCTCTTGAGCTTCTTCTCTAAGATAATGATATTTAATATATATGTGCTTTGTCTTAGAGTGCATAATAGGATTCTTTGAAATATTAATGGCACTAGTATTGTCACAGAATATAGTTACTGGCTCGATAACTTTCTCATTTATACCTTCCAACAATTGTTTGATCCATGCAATGTTGGTACAATTCAGTGCTGCTGCAACATATTCAGCTTCGGCTGTTGACTGAGAAACACATCCTTGTTTCTTGCTAAGCCAACTCACTAGTCTTTCTCCTAAGAAGAAAGCTCCTCCACTTGTGCTTTTTTTGTCATCAATGTTGCCTACCCAATCTGCATCAGTATAAACTTTTAGATCAAAATCATTTCCTTTCTGATATACTAATCCATAATCTTCAGTGCCTTTCAAGTATCTGAAAATTATTTTGATTGCTATCATGTGTATTTCCTTAGGATCTATAGAGAATCTTGCAACAATACCTACTGCATGTGCTATATCTGGCCTTCTATGAACAACATATTGCAACTTTCCAATCATAGATCGGTAAAGTGTCTCATCAACAGATGCAGATTCATCATTTTTTGATAGTTTACAGTTGGTAGTCATAGGAGTACTTATTGGTTTTGAATCCTCCATTCCAAATTTCTTCAAGATTTCCTTTATGTACTTGGATTGAGTAATGAAAATATCATTTTTCATTTGCAATATCTGTAAGCCTATAAAATACTTTATCTCACTGATTAATGACATCTCAAATTCTTTTCTCATTTCATTTCCAAAGTTCTTGCATAAATAGTCATTTCCACAAAATATAATATCATCAACAAATATGGCTGAGATTAGTATTCCATTTTCATCATTCTTCATGTACATGTTGTTGTTCTCACTTGTCCTTATAAAACCAATCTTAATCAAATAAGAGTGCAATCTCTCATACCATGCTCTAGGTGCTTGTTTTAGACCATATAAAGCTTTGTTCAATTTACATACCTGTTCTTTATTATTGTCTTCAACAAATCCTTCAGGTTGTTCAATGAAAACTTCTTCTAATATTCATTTCAGAAATGCAGATTTGACATCCATTTGATATACCTTGAAGTTTTTGAAAGCAGCATATGCCAACAATGTTCTAACTCCTTCAAGTCTAGCAATAGGTGCAAAAGTCTCACCATAATCAATTCCTTCTTCTTGGGCATAACCTTTGCAAACTAATCTTGTTTTGTTCTGAATGACCTCACCTTTTTCATTTAGCTTGTTTCTGAAGATCCACTTTGTATCGATTACATTTTTGTCCTTCGGTTTTGGGACCAGTGTCCATGTGTCATTCCTCTTGATTTGATCAATCTCTTCTGTCATAGCATTTATCCAATCTTCACTATTAAATGCCTCTTTCACAATTCTCGGTTCAAATTCAGATATCAAACATGTGTTTTGTCTCAGTTTGTTCCTTGTCATCACTGGATCATCCTTATCTCCTATAATCTAACTTGGTGCATGGTGTCTTCTGACATACTTAGCTAATACAAGCTCGGTAGGCTCTATATGATCTTCTTCATCACTCGGTAACTGGATATTTCCTTCATTTTCTTCAACAGTTATCTCGGTAGGACTTCTCAGTTGCACATAGACAAATTCATCATAATCTTCCAGTTCTTTGGAATTCCCTTCATCAGTTCTTTCTGTAAATTCATCAATTTTCACATTTGCACTTTCTACTATTTTGTTAGATGATTTGATTAGACATTTAAATGCTTTTCTTCTAGAAGAATATCCTAGAAATGTTCCTTCTTCACTTTTCTGATCAAACTTGCCATTTCTATCATCTTTATGAACATAGCATTTACTTCCAAAGATCTTAAAATAGCTTATATTAGGTTTCTTGCCATACCAGATTTCATAAGGTGTCTTCAAAGTACCTTTCTTCAATTGAACTTGGTTCAAGGTGTAAACAATTGTGCTTATTACTTCTCTCTAAAATGTTTGTGGAACCTTCTTCTTAATCATCAGTGTTCTAGCACAATCCACAATAGATCTATTTCTTCTTTCAGCTATTCCATTCTACTGTGGAGTTCTCAGTGTAGAGACTTATCTTTTAATACCATGATCATTGCAAAATAGGTTGAAATCATCAGATCTAAACTCTCCTCCTCTATCTGATCTAAGACATTTCAGTTGTCTTCCTGTTTCATTTTCAACTCTAGCCTTGTACCACTTAAACATTTGAAAAGCTTCTGATTTTTCTTTTAAAAACATTACTGACATCATCCTTGAATAGTCATCCACAAATAATATGAAATACTTATCACCATAATAACTTTGAACTTTCATAGGACCACAAAGATCAGTGTGCACAAGATCTAAAATTCCCTTAGAAGTGTAGGACTTACTTGTAAAGCTTGATCTTGTCATTTTATCCATCTAGCATCCTCGACACATAGCATTCTCAGGTTTTTCAATACTCGGTAGACCTCTTACTCTGTGCTTCTTACTTATCTTGATCAGATTATCAAAATTAAACTGACAAAACCTTTTATGCCATAACTAGGTATTATCAATCTTTGCATGCAAACACTTATTGTGAGTTGAGTCAAGGTGAAATGTATTACCTTTTGTTTGTGTCCCGGTAGCAGCTAACTTTCCATTCTTGTCATGAACTTTGACAATTCCTTTCTGAAATTCTATTCGGTAACTTGTGTTGTTTAGTTGTGCTACACTCAACAAATTATATTTCAAACCCTTAACCTAATAAACATCATTGCATCTTGCTTTATCAAGAAGTGTTATGGATCCTTTACCTCTTACTAGACATGGTGCATCATTACCAAATCTAACATAGCCTCCACCATAATCTTCTAACATAACAAAGTTGTGTTTATCTCCTGTCATATGATGTGAGCATCCACTATCTATAATCCAAGAATCATTAGTGTTTATGTGAGATATTAGGGATTTTTCTTCATACCTTTCTTCATCTGATCCATCCTTGATAGCCACATAAACAACTTCCTCTGTATCAGTCTCATCTGATTTATCATCTTTAGATTCCTCATCAACAATTAAGCATGTCTTTCTATCTCTTCTTCTAAAGTCTCGGTGTCCTCTGTAATGATTATCTTTCTGTCTGTCTTCTCAGTAATCTCTCTTTTCAGTAAAATCTTTGTCAGGACAGTTAGAAGCCATATGTCCAATCTTATCACAATTGAAACATTTCAAAGGTAGTTTTCCTTTATACCTACCTTTACCTCTCAGTAACCTTTTGGCCAATAGTGCTTCAAACTCTTCTTGCTTTCTGATTTCTTCATACAATTTGTGTACCTCCTCCATGTTCTTCCGAAACCTTTCACTTGCTCCACTGTGATCTCCTTCAGAGTACTTATACTTTCTTTCATTGTAATAATTAGATTCATTCAGATGAAAAGAACTAAATGCATATTCAACTTTATTTACCGATGACCCACTATTATCAAAATTACTTAACTCAAATGCATGTAGCTTACCAAAAGTAGCATCCAAGGAAACTGGCATATTAGGTACATATCTCAATTCATTGATTGCAGAGACTCGGATTGCATAGGCAGGTAGAAGGGTTCTTAACAACTTACTTGTCATATCCTTTTCTTCAATAGTTCCTCCTACTCCTTTGATTTGATTTACAACCTCCTTTAGTCTTGTACTGTACTGGGTTATGTTTTCACCTTCATTCATCCTCATAGATTCAAGTTGTCCTCTTAAACTATCAACTTTTGCTCTTTGAACATGTTCATCTCCTCCATATATAGATATGAGCTTAGTCCACATTGCCTTTGCATCATTGCAGCCTTCTAGATCATTAAACTCAGAATTGGTCAATGCAGATGTTATTTCAATCATTGCTTGAATATGTTCTTGCTTCGCCTTTATCTCTTCCATAGTCAATGGATAGGTGCTCGGTGCAACAAAATCATTCTCTAGATAGTATATAGCATATTCTCTGACTCTTGATAGATGTAGCTTCATCCTTTTCTACCATGTGGAGAAACTTGACTTATTCAGCTTAGGTGCATCCCTCTTATACATCTTTGGATCTTTAACTCAAGTGCCTTTAAACTTTCCTTCTGAAGTCCAAAGCTCTGATACCAATTGATAGTTCTGATACTTAATATAAGTACAGATCCAATAGCCAACAAGATGAGAGGGGGGGGTGAATTATACAAACTTAATCATCCATAAAAACATCAGATTCAACCTCGGTAACATATATATCAGTCATATAACCAAAAACTGTCAAACATGCAAACTCAAAAGCATATGAACAATATAAACCTCATAACACCAGATTTAACGTGGAAACCCAAATAGGAAAAAACCACTGTGGGATTTCGGACCCACTAAGAAATATACTCTTCTAGAGTATGCTCGGTTAAAAGCAAATCTTGTTAAAGATTACAAACACATTGCTAGATGTGACTCGATTAAGGGATTTCCCTTAGATTTGTTAGGATCTTCACTTTGTTAGAAGTGACCTTGTCAAAGGATTTCAAACACTCAATCAAAATGTCACCTTGTTAGAGTATTTACATATAAGACTGTTAAGTCCACTTGGTTAAGAGATTTCCTATCACTTTCACAAAATAACAGTAATACAATCTATGTGCAACTTCACATCTAAAATGCTAAAGCAGATTCCTATTTGTTCAATACAATCTAGACATAGAACTAATCTTGTCTATCTACTGGGAATCAATAATTTGTTAATCTAGCAGGTCTTCAAGCTTCTGTGCTCGGTAATCACTATGTAGCATCTCTGTGCATACACTTGCCTGCATTCATTGTTTATCAATAGTTTCCTCTTTATAAACAATCTTCTAACCGCGTAATCTCCTTGATCACATTTCCCATGATCAATCATAGCCATCAGATCTTCAATCTTGTCTAGGTTCATTGTATCTTTTGATCTAAAAATGTTTTACCTCACCTTGGAACTTGTGTTAGGGTAATGTGGTTCAATCTGAGCTATAGATCTTCTTGCCGACTCTTCATTGCCTTAGATTCATTTAACAAACTTCTTCCACAGCTTGCCAATCATTGATCCACTCCAGCTCATCAGCTTCTTTCATTAAATATCACATGTAAACATTTAATGCATTCTGTTATAGCTCAGTTACAACTCGATGAATACTAAACTTCACTCGGTAGACATTCTGTCTTCATTAACCGACTGCGATAACCTTAGGGTTTACCGACTAGGTTCTTTGCTTGATAACATAGTATAGTATTAACCTTTACATTTTACAACATATGTATGATGTTAAAACAATCTAAAACATCAAGATCTCATCATTGTCTAACTCGGTAGTAGTTGCCCATTGAATAACTTATCCCCTTATTCATCATATTCTTTCCTATGTCTTTACCGACTTCTTTATAATCTTCATATCATATTTCTCAAGATATGGCAACATCATACTGAATTAGAAAATCAATTTCTTGACATCAATGAAAAAATAATAATATCAAGATAGTAAAACATCTTTAATCAGTTATTTCCATAATCATCAACAACCTTCTCAATATCCTTATAATGTAATATTGCCAACAGTAAAATCTCGAACAAGGCATTTCAATCACAAATCTACATGATCACAATAGATACTGAAATACAATAAAATATATGAGATGCATCCAACACCTCATAACATATATTTCGAGAGAACTACTAAGACAAGACATGAGATGAATTCACATATAACAACCTGATGAAGTAATGATTGAATAGTACTGTGCCAGAATAAGCAGGTATGAATGAAACAAGCGAAGAGCACCGCCAATCATGATGACATAAACTTCCCAAGAAAGAAATTGCGACACATGAAAAATAATCATCAAGCATCAAATAAATAAAACAAATGCCTACATTTTATATTTGTAATTGTTTATGTGATATAGTTAATATTTGTAATTTTTTATTTAATACATTTAATTTAAAGGAAATAAAAAAAATTATTTTCAAAAGTATATCAAACTTAATTTTTCATTTCATTCTATACTTTTAATTATATTTTGTTAAAAATATTCTTGTTGTTACATGGAAAATCGCTCTGCAACTCTAAATCGAGAGGCGATGAGACTTGCAAGGTGGGCGGCAGGATTTGCAGGGTGGGCGACAATAGTTGTCTAGCTCGCGAATCACTCTACAACCCTAAACCGAGAATCGGTGAGACTTGTAGGGTGGGCGACGACAGTGAGACTTGCAACCTCTGCAAGCCAATCGGTGGTGAGAACAAGCCAAATGATGGCGGTAAGAGAGATTTCCTGATGGGAACAACAAAAGCTCTCGCTTTCGATTGGGTTTGTAGAATAAGACATTTATATCGGCCATTGGAATCGCAGTTTGCAAAACATGACATTTTATCATCCATTGAAATCACAGTTTTGGCTCCTTGCTTTTTCTTTCACATGATTGTGAAAGCATGTTCGAGCTTTTGATGAATTTTAAGGTATTGATTAACCTTGAGTGATGCGTTGAGCCATGCAACCAAGGTTTCTAGGGCCTGGACCCATTGGAGTTAGGTGGGCTTCGTGGCAGCTGCATGATGTTATATCAGAGGATAGGCATTCTTTTGGTGGAGTCCAATGGTTTCCAGGCAGATTGCAGGGTCAGGGGAGAGAAAGAAGATTTCCACGACATGCTTTTGAATGTCAACTAGATCAAACACCACACCCCCCCTTTGACATTTGTGAGGGGACACCACCGTTGTCACCTCGTTCTCTATCCAATTCGAAGGCTAATCCTATTAATCTTCCATCATATGCGACATGGCCAAACAACACCCATTTGATAAACCCCAAATTTCTTTCAACCCCAAACAATCTTCCAATAAAGAATTTGTGCCAAGGAGCACCCTTCAAACCAAAAAAGGTTACACAAAACTGGAGAAAGAAAACCCCTTGCACATCTCTTCCCGACTCTCTAGCACAAAATTCAGATGCAAAAGGTAATGGGTACCTTTCAAATGATACAGCTAAAGAGGGTAGCTGGGTTCTAGTCTCACCAAAGGTCATGGATGCTGCTAATACGGGAGAATTAGGCAAGTTGGAGGGTGTGTATAAGATCATTTTGTCGGACCACCTTATTCATCCACAAATAGATTTGTTATGTGCCACAACCCTCATTGGTAAACTTCATTCTACTATTTCCTTTATGCAACTTTCATTTTGGGCTAAACAGAATTGGTTGGGCTTGAAGGATATTTTTTTGATGGATAAGTAGCCCCTCTTTTTCATTGCCATTTTTTATTCCAAAGAGCATAGAAATTGTGTTCATAGATATAAGGGGTGGTTTTGTAAGGGTGTTGGTATTATCACTTTGGCGTGGGTTCCAAATTTTAGTTTGGATTCAGTTCCTCCCATTTTCATGCCTTTTTGGATTAATTTACCGGGGCTCCCGCTTGAGTATCGTGATCCAAATATTGTGGAAATTTTGGCTAATCAAATGGGTATTTTTATCAAGCATGACCTTATCTCGTATGAACTTTCCCATTTAACCGTCAGGTATACCTACTGCTAAACCTCACAAATCAACTTCCCAAGTCTATTTTAATGACTTCCTCCATAGGGAAATGGAATCAAGACATTTGCATATAGGGTACCGGATATGTTGATGACCGTGTAGATAAATTGGGTCATTTTAATTCGCAGTGTCAAGGATCGGGTATTGATGTTGTTAGGGTTTGCAAGGATTTTGTGATTGATTTCCATAAATGCTCCTTTTATCAGCTTGTTGCATCTCCTTCTTCTATACCAAGTGGGACAACAAGTGTAGCTGACTTATTAGAGAGTCCCGTACCTCTGAATAATATTGAGAATGTTGCAAGACCTTTTGCAGGTTGTTCAGTTTCAGGCAAATCCTCCTCTTTCTTTGATTCCTTCTCAATTATTTTTGGGTTGTATGGTAGATGTTTTACTTCCAACATAAAAAAGAACAAAGCCCTCCAATTGGAATAATTCTCCTCAATATTAGGTTGTTGTCTCTGGTTCATGTTCTTTGCAAAAATTTATGGGTAGATACAAGAATATATCTTTTAAGATCCACTGCTCTTCAATCCTGGTTGATTGGTTGTATAAGAACATATTTTCTTCCTCTCTCTTTAGGCAATTCACTTCTTCTTTTCTGAGTTTAACTTTCATGGGACCCTCAGATTTTCAATTCCAGGAAATTTCTCTTTCATAGAATGCAAAGGATAACTTGGTTCATAGCTTGATGTATAATTGCCAACCTTTCCATGTGGTTGGTCGCAATCTTCCCACTACTAGATCCTCATCAAATGCTCCAAATATTGAATTAATGGCACATGATATCCTTATCTCTATCGCATCAAACTTTATTGATGAAATTGCTCTCAAGGAATTCCCAAAAATTCAGGATGTCCCTTCTGTTGATGCTATGCCTCTTGCTCTTAATACTTCACCACCCAATTTTTCACCCCTTTTGGAATCTAGTCATGCTGATCACCTTGTGGCTGAAGATAATTCATATCAGCCCTTTCAACCTCCCACACAGCTTGAATTTGGTTTTTCTCAACATCTCTCTCTTTCTCAATCAGTCTCTTCATCTCCTATGTTATCTAAAACACCTAAAAAAAGAGGTCGGAAGCCCAAGATTCTTAAAATCTAAGAAGAGATCGCAGCTGGTATCCATTCTACAATTGTAGAAAAGTTTTCAACCCATTCAAGACCAAGGAGAACATTTTGTTCTTATTGGGTGCAATGAGGATCATATCTTGGAATGTTAGAGGTTTGAATGCCTCTGACAAGAGGGGGCAGATCAAGCAACAGCTGGATTTCTTCCAAGCAGACATCATTTTATTACAAGAAACAAAGCTTTCTGATCAAGCCTCTCAAAAGATTTTTAAAAAATGGACTTGATGGGATTTCATACATGTTCCTGTAGCAGGGGATTCTAGTGGTATCCTGACCTTGTGGAATCCCAAGACAATCAAATCAAAAACCTTGAACCAAGGGACATATTGGCATCTTATTCTTATTGAAAATTTTGATTTATCCTTTCTCCTCTTTAATATTTATGGTCCAACAGCTCCTCATGAGAAACATGCTCTTTAGAATACTTTATCTTGTCAGATCCATCAGCAGGGAGTTCAAAAAATCATCTTAGGAGGTGATTTTAATGTCATTTTGTCTCAGGATGAGAAACATGGAGGCAACCCTACTGCTTCTAAGGTGATTGATGACTTTAGATCTTTTGTGTCTGATAACGCTCTTTCTAACATTTAACCTTCTAATGGTCAATTTACATGGACAAACTAGAGAACTTCCCTTCAAATTGCAAGCAAATTGGATAGGTTTTTCACTTCATATGAATGGATCCTTCAAAAATATACTTTCAACTCTAATATTCTATCTTTCTCTAGATCTGACCATTTTCCTATCTTATTATGCTTGGATAAACATGAAGTTTCTCATCATAGACCTTTTTTTAAATTTGAAAGAATGTGGTTTTGACACCCACACTTTCATGCTTTTATTCGTCAATGGTGGGTAAGTGCCCCCTTCTATAGGGGGAACAAAATGTTTCAACTCTATATGAAAATGCAGTTTGTAAAAGAAAAAATCAAAGTCTGGAATAGGGAAGTATTCAAAAACATCTTTGCAGAGAAATCATGTGTAGAGAAGGAACTAAAGGACATCAAAAAACTTATCTTTTCTAAGGGGATTAATCCTGAAACCTTCTCAAGGCAGAAGCATTTACAAAGTTACTGGGAAGAATTGTGCTCTAGAGAGCAGGAGTATTGGAGACAAAAATCAAGGGAGCTATGGCTAAAAGATGGGGATAAAAATACTATGTTCTTTCAGGCATCTGCAAAGATTACGCAAGATGCATCTACTATCTTTTCTATCAATTCCTCTTTTTTGGGTGTAAAATTAACTAATGAACAAGAAATTAGGGAAGAGGGTGAACTCTTCTTTAAAAATCTTCTTTCTCCCTCTCCTCTATTTGTTCCTGAGGAGTCCAGTGTCAAGGTATTGTTAGATTCCATCCCTTGTCTAATCTCACAGTGTGATAATGATTACCCGATGCAACCTTTCTCTCTTGCTGAACTCCAAGAGGTGGTAGTTTTGATGGTTCCTGACAAGTCTCCAGGTCCTGGCGGTTTTACCATGTTATTTTTTCAAAAGTGTTGGGATGTTTTAAGTTTTGATCTTTTAATGGCTTTGGAGGAGTCAAGATAAAAAGCTTTTATTCTCAAGAAATTTAATTTAACCCATCTTGCTCTTATCCCCAAATCCCACAACCCTCAATCTTTTGTAGACTTTAGGCCCATCCCCTTGTGTAATACAGTTTACAAGATCTTCACAAAAGCTATTTATCTCTGGTTGAAATCCTTGATTCCTAAAGTAATATCTCCTCAACAAGGAGGTTTTATTCCTAGTAGGGAAACATTAGAAGGTGCACTTGTGGCCCATGAAGCTTTACACTCAATTAACTCTTCACATTCCCCTGCTTTCATAGTTAAATTAGACAAGTTGAAAGCATATGATAAATTATGTTGGTCTTTTCTTTTGAGAGTTCTTAAAAAGTTTGGCTTTTCAGATAAGTGGTGCAAATGGATAAAAAATTGTCTCTCTAGTGCATATTTCTCAGTTATTATTAATGGTAATCCTTCTAGTTTTTTTCAATCCATTCAAGGAATTCGGCAAGGTGACCCATTATCACCTTTTCTCTTTATTATCATGGCTGAAGCTTTTAGCAGATTGGTCAATAAGAAGCTGACTCTGGGTCTTTGGAAGGGGGTATGCATCTCTAACACTTCAATTTCCATCACCCACACTTTATTTGCAGATGATACACTTTTATTTGGTTGTTCCAATATTCAAGAAGCAAGGCATATTAAGAAAATGTTAGACATATATACTTCCAAATCTGGGCAAAAAATCAATGCCCAGAAGTCTAAATTATTCATATTTAATACTTTTGAAATGGTGTCTAACAACATTATCCAGACCTTGGGATTTCCAGTGGATTCTCTTCCATATTTTTACTTGGGCATCCCTTTCTTTATGGGAGTAGGGAAACCTTCTTTTTGGAATTCTATGATTGACAGATTAAAAAGAAGAATTTCTGTGTGGAAAGCTAGATGGTTATCTCTATTAGGCATAATCCTTCTTGTCAAAACTATTTTGGCTACAATCCCAAACTACTACATTTTTGTCCTTCAAGCCCCAAAATCTATTATTTCCCATATCGAGAAAATTATTCAAAATTTTATTTGGAAAGAAAATCTTTCAGAAGATAAAAAGATCCCTCTTGTGTCTCTCAACAAAATGACTCCCAGTAAAACTACGGGCGGGGTTGGTCTACATGATCTTTCAAAAAGGAATAAGGCCTTTGGGGGAAAGTTGGTTTGGAATATTTATGTAAAACCAAATGCTTTGTGGTGTCAAATTATGCAAGAAAAGTATTTAGATACTCCTACCCCATCATGTATTTTTACTATCCTTGATCCTCCATCAGGTCTGGAGTTTGGAACTTCATGATGGCTTCTAGGAATGTGTTTACTAGATATTTATCTTCGCAAGTACATAATGGCAAAGAAGTCAACTTTTGGCATGATTCATGGAGTGGTCTCCCCCCTCTTAATCTTGAGGAATATCTAGTAGATGTGATCCCTATAATTATTACTCATTGGGGATCTTACCTTTATGATTACATAAATGACCTTGAGAAGCCTTCAGACCATGTCATTTGGAAGAATCTAACTTCACTCCCAATCTCCCTGGATCAAAAGGTAAAGTTTTCATTGATTCTCAAGAACCACACTATATTTATTTCTAATGGTTTGGACAAATTGATATGGTGCCCTGCGAAGAACAGAAAGTACTCTATCAAGGAAGGGTATAAGGCAATTCATCAGATGTTTGTTCAATCCTATTCACAAAGAGCTTATAACTTCTGTTGGAACAACAATATTCTTCCCAAGGTAGGGATGTTTGCTTGGCTTACTTTACACAAGAGAATACTTACTAGTGAGAGACTTGATAAATTAAATATTGCACCTCCATTTGCCTATGTACTTTGTAGTGAGCATAATGAAACGTTAGATCATTTTCTCCTCCAATGTGATTTTTCTCATTATTGTTGGATGTTTGTGCTTGCTAAACTTTCCTTTAGCATCCCTCTTCCAAATATTGTGTAGGATTTGTTCCATTCCTAGCTAGTCTTATACTCATCCTCTCTTTGCATGCATTTGGAAAGTGATCCCATCCATAGTAGTATGGTCACTTTGGTGGGAAAGAAATAAGCATATTTTTAGAAAGCAGACATCTTCTCTTTTTGATGTTCTCAATTACATTGAAAAATCAGTATCAAAACTGGTTAATGCTCATGTTTCAAATCCATTCAATCCAAATAGGGAATTTACTTCTTGCGATGGCCAAGTTATTAATTGTTGGAAGGGTATTTCTATTCCTGTATCACCTTTCTTTTCGAGATTGAGAATTAGTGAAATTGATAGAAATACAGTGAAATGGTGTCCTCCGGGTTCAACGCATTTCAAATTTATTTTTGATGGCTCCTCTAAAGGGAACCCGAGTGATGTAGGAGTAGGAGTATGCATAAGGGACCACACAGGTTGTGTTTTTTCTTTAAAATTTGTTTGCATTCCACCGGGTACTAACAACTTCGCAGAGGCATATGCTTTGCTTGAAGGCATTCTACTAATTAAAAAATTGAACATCTCTTATATTCACATCGAAGGCAACTCAGCTATTATTATCAACGCTTGCATGAAGAGAAATATTGACAATTGGTAGATAAGATATTTGCTTGAACAAGCATGGGCACTTATTGATACATTTGTAAACTTTACCATTTCACATGTGTATAGAGAAGGGAACTGGGCTGCAGATCATTTGGAAAATATGGGAAGTTCCAAGGTGGAGCTTAATATGATGGGTCCGAATTGTGATCTCGATTCTTTTCCAACTCTTAGAAAAATAATTTTGGAGGACATGTGTATAGGATAATATTGCACATGGCTATGCAGTTGTCCTTTTCATAATGATAAAAAGTTTGTATGCGAGGTATTATAATTACAGGGTTCTGTGGTTTTGCTGTATTTGAATGATGTGGATGGATGTCGATTTGGGCATCTATGAAGCATTTTGGACTTCAATTTGCATAAATGCTTAAGTTAGGTAGTCTGTGGGCTTCTATGTAAATGTGTACAACTTTCATGATGTTTTGGTTTGGACTTCATCTTGTTGAACATACTCTAGGAAGCAGTCGATACTTGGGGATGATTTGTGGCATTCGGTATTTTGGATATTACAAGATATATTGTACCTTTTTGGCATATTTGGGATATAAGCTTCACAACCTTTCTATGTATTATTGAGCAAGGATCAAAGTTTTTCTTTCTGGTTCTTTTCTCCAGGAGCTCTTTGAATCAGCATTTGTAAACAAATATATAAATAAAATATATTAAGCGGCACTGCCACCTTTATTAAAAAATAAATAAAATTATACTTTGTTAAATCTTAAAGAGTATTCATTACATGAAATGTCCAAACACTTTGTTAATTAAAATAAAAAGATGATAAAAAAAAACTTTTATTTTTGTATTTTTGTGTCTACACACACACACACAAACTCTAAATCAAGATTACTAACAAGTAACATATAAAAAAAGGAATGAAAAATAACTACATTATTTTTATTAGTGAATTATTAAATTATTATTATAATAGTTTGAAGTCAACTCTCCCTTAATTTTATATTCACTAAACTATTACACATATATGAATTGAAGTGAAAGTAGTAGCGAACCGTCTGCTAGGCTATTCCAAGGCGGAATAACAAAAACCAACTATGGATAAAACAAAGCAGGCATTGAGATCTTGGGGCATATATGCCTTGTTAGTTTTTTCAACAAACATTTCATTCACGACTCCACACGCAACCAGACCATCAAATTGTAAGGTGATTTTAAAGAAGAGGACTATTCTTTCTATTTTCAGGCGAAAATCTAATTGGAGAACGGAACGCGGCTAGGGTTTACTGCACTTTTCAAAGATCGAAGGCCAATTTTT
Source organism: Cryptomeria japonica (assembly GCF_030272615.1). Lineage (NCBI taxonomy): Eukaryota > Viridiplantae > Streptophyta > Pinopsida > Cupressales > Cupressaceae > Cryptomeria > Cryptomeria japonica. The sequence continues at coordinate 239,292,184 of NC_081410.1, read as the reverse complement.
TTCAGTTTTGGCAATGCGGCTAGGGTTTTTTTCTGTCTTCCACCTCGGGTATGAAACTTTGTATACCGGTCAAATATTTTTGGGGCTAGGGCTTCTATTTGCAGGTTTCAAATGAATCTTTCCGTGTTTGTGGTGGGCTCATGCGAAAAAAGAAAATTAGGGCACAAAAAATCAAATACAGGAAGGAGGATTGTGCTTTACGGTTCAGTAGAAATTTAATACAATGATCGGACATGAGTGATAGAGGACATTTGGGTTCATGGGTGGATGTGGGCTGGGAAGACCTGCCTCATGTTTTGCAGTGGGTCTACATGAATGTCAGATGGAAGGACATGGTGATACAGGTAAACCGGAGCGGAAATAACAAGGTTTTTCGGCTAGCTTCAAAATACTTTCAAGGCTTCTTTGAGAACATACGAAGTGTGGCATGGAGGAAGAATAACAATGAAAGGAGATTCACTCAAGGGCATTTTAATAATGGTGTGAATCAAGGGAATCTTGAGAAGCAATTCAAGGGCTTTTTGAGGAAATGGTCTTTAGATCTGGGAAATCAATGAACGTTTGCTAGGGTTGTTGGCTTGGAAAATAAGGAGACTGTAGCTAGGGTTTCTATTTCTTCATAGCAGGTGGGAAATAAGGTAAATGTGAACCTCAAGGAAGCTAGTCTGGAAAAGGTAAGTAAGATACCTTCTGATCCTATTCTGCTGGGGGTTTCTTCATCACAGGTTTGGGCTCCTATCCCTTGTATTGATCTTTTGGGTTCCTATGTCGATAAGAAAGCAAATTGTTTGCATACGAATGCTATTTCTAGGGAAATTTGGGGTGATCAAATTAGTTTGTTAAAGCTTTATCATAAATTGCAGAAAAGATGGGGGGATATGCATTATTTTTAATTATTGTCTGCGAATGCTTTTATTATTGTCTTTGGTTCTCGTTCTTTCAGAGATGAGGTATTAAGAACTTCACATCATTGGTTTGGAAAACATTTAATTTCAGTTGTGGCTTGGAAACCTTTTTTTGTTCCTCCTTGGTCTAGTTCGAAACTTATTCCTTTCTGGTTTGGTTTACCTAAAATTCCTTTTGAATTTATGGATCCAGATGTTCTTGAGAAAATTGGAAATACTATTGGAACTTTTTTAACATCTAAAATGGACTTTGTGGAGGGGGAGGTTTTGGTAAAACTTTGTGTTCTTATTAACCCTAACAATGTTTTCCCCCGTACTTGTAATATCAAGTCTCATGATGGTATTTGGCACCAGTCAATTGAGAAATTAGATACAGAGCTTCTTAAGTCTCCTTTACTTTTGGATGCTCCGTTACTTATGGATTTTAAGAAAAACCAGCAGGTTGTTGGCTTTGTCCCTAAATCCCTTAATAAAGATAGTTTGTCGGTGGGACCTTTAGTTGAAGGATGTGGAAATGTCTCTTCGCATAAATTGGTAGAAATAGGTCACATTAATCTTGAAAATAATCCATTGTGTCATAGTTCTGGGAAACCAAATGATCACACTTTGGGTTCGGTCTCACTTTTTTCTTTACTGAAGACATTTTCTAATAACGGGGGTTTAGTAGATGGTAATCCCCCGATGAATGGAGTAGATCATCCATTAATGAAAGATTGCCCTAAGATGCCAAATAATCACACAAAGGGTAAGGATGACAATTTGTCTTCATGCACTCAAAAGGAGGTTTTGGATTCTTCAAAGAATATGAATTTAGATAAAAATCCAGTGGTTGATATGGAAACTATTAAACAGGTACCTGCCATAGGTTTTCCTAATGATGCTTCTTTAGTTTAGGAAATTAAGAATTTGGTGTCTAATAATTCCCCTCTAAATGTTGAAATTAATATGGCTAATGAATCTTCCTTATGGAATAGTAATCTATCAGAGGTTGTCCCTATTATTATGCCAGATGAGAATCTGGTTTAGCAAGTAAATGATATTTTTAACAATCATGCACATCAAATGGATGAGGGTATTACTGATAGAGTTGTTTGTTCAATTGAGAATGATTTTGGGGGTATAAACTCGACCCTTCCAATTTCTGCATATGCTAATCCTTTTGCGGTTTTGGCTACAACAGAGTTGGGTTTTGAAGATAATCCATTTATCCTGGCTTCTCCAAAGTCATGCAAGAGTTTACCAATTGTCCAAACAACTCTGGTTTTTTCACCATCAGTGGTTTCTCCTAGGAGAGGTAGGCCTCCAAATAATCTTAAGACTCAAATGGAAATTGATGCTAGAATTCAAAATATTTTGTCCCTTTCTCCTGCTGGTGGGCAAGGGAGGCATTCGGTCTCTCTTGGTAGGCCTAAGAAAACATGCCTAACTCCTGTAAGTGTAAAAAGAAAGAGGAGTAAAATATTTGTGACTAGTCCTCCCGTGACAAGATCATGGGCTGTGAAATGTAATTTGCAAGGTTGCTTTGGGGAAAGCGAAAATTCTCCAATTAATGGGAAGAGGGGAGCTTCGACCTCTCCTCGAGGACAATGAGAATTATTTCTTGGAATGTTAGGGGCTTAAATGCCCCTAACAAGAGATGCTTAATTAAGTCCTAGATGGACTTAATTAAGTGTGATTTTTTTATGTTGCAAGAAACAAAGTTGTTAAAGGAGTCTGCTGATTTGGTTTTTTCATCTTAGAGAAGGTGGAATTTTCTTTCTTCTCCGGCTTGTGGTGCTTCAGGAGGTTTGACTCTAATTTGGAATAATTATAATATTGAGGTACGGTTAGTGACATCTACTACAAATTGGATGTTGGTTTTAGTTATAAGCAAGATTTCGAAGGTTAAATTCTGGCTTTTTAACATTTATGCTCCATCAAGAATTCAAGGGAAGAGTAAGTTATGGGGTGAATTAAAGAGGATTTCTTCTCCCTTAAAACATGGTTCCTTTATTATCTTCAGGGGTGATTTTAATGCTATCACTGATTTAGATGAGAAAAGAGGAGGTGTTTTCCCTAATAAAAGGATTATGGATGACTTTGGGGATTTCATTTCTGATATGAGCCTTTTTGATTGTAAGTCTCAGAATGGCGTTTTCACATGGACAAACATGAGAAGGTATTTTTATTATATTGTTGAGAGATTAGATTGGTTTTTGTTATCTGAGAATTGGATTGATTCAGATTTTGAATTCTTTTCCTCTATTCTACCGATCTCGGGTTCTGATCATTTTCCAATTTCCCTTTCAGTTATTTAGGATAGGGCTTCTTTTAAGTCTCCATTTAAATTTGAGCCCATGTGGTTTAGGGATTCTTCCTTTTTGCCTCTGCTTATGAAATGGTGGAATTCTGCTCCTTTTTGTTCTAGGTCTCGTATGTTTCAGATTGCTAAGAAGTTAAGTTATATGAAATTGAATATTAGGGAATGGAATATCTTGCATTTTAAGAACATTTTCAGGAGAAACAAAGGATTCAAGATATGATTGAGTGTCTTAATACTCATGTGCTTCAACATGGTATGGTGCCACAAGTTTTTGATGAATTGAAGTCACTAAAATTATAGCTTGAGGAGGTGTTGGCTAGAGAGGAAATCTATTAGAGATAGAAACCTAGAGAGTCATGGCTTTCAGATGGTGACAGGAAACAAAATTTTTTCATTCTTCAACTAAGATTAAAAGATGTAAGATTAGGATATCTTGTATTCAGTGTCAGAGTGGGAATTTATTGACAGAGCCAAAGGACATTGCTTCAGAGGCGGTTAGGTTTTTTAAGTTATTATTATCTTCAGAAAATGGAAATCTCAGCAATGATATTATATCTAATATTCCTCCTTTAGTATCTTTGGAAGACAATAAGATGTTGATGTCTCCCTTTTCCTTAGAATAAGTTAAGAGTGTTGTCTTTGCCATGAATCCAAATAAAGCTCCGGGACCAGATGTTTTTACTTTTTTCAGAAATGTTGGGATTTTGTGGGAAATGATGTTTTATTGGTCTCGAGGAAGCTAGGAGAAATAGGTCTATTTTAAAAGAACTTAATACTACAATGATTGCAATTATTCCTAAAAAAGAGGATACTAAGACTTTTGCTGACTTCCGCCCCATTGCTTTATGTAACACTTTGTATAAGATATTTACGAAGGCAATTTCCCTTAGGTTGGCAAAAATTCTACCTAGGATCATTTCATTGGAGCAAGGTGGTTTTGCTCCCAGAAGAGAGATGACAGAGGGTGCAATTGTAGCACATGAGGTGTTGCATTATATTTCCACCCAAAGAACCCCAACCATGATACTTAAACTAGACATGATGAAGGCTTATGATAGAATAGAGTGGGGGGCTTTATGTGCTGTTCTTGAGAAGTTAGGTTTTTCCAAGGCCTGGGTGAAATGGATTCGTGCATGTATTTCTTCTACAAGATTCTCGGTTTAAATTAATGGTTCTCCTTGTGGTTTTTTCACTTCCTCTAGGGGTTTGAGATAGGGAGATCCCCTTTCTCCCTTTTTGTTTATTCTCCTAGCTGAAACCTTTAGTTGGGCTATTAGGGCTGCTAAAATGGGGGGGCTTTGGAAAGGTATAAGGATTCAGAATATTCCCCAAAGTATTTCTCATTGTCTCTTTGTATATGATACTCTATTACTTGGACATGCTTCGTTAGTTGAGGTAAAAGTGATTAAAGGATAATACAAAATTATGCATCATTTTCTGGTCAAAAAGTGAATGGTGATAGATCAAAGATTTTTTTCCTTAATACATCACAACTGGTTCAGCATAGGTTGCAATCCTTTTGGGGATTTGAGACTGGAAATCTTCCATGTACTTACCTTGGGATTCCTTTATCTGTTAAATAGGATAAGATTGATTTTTGGGATAAGATTATTTCGGTCATTTCTAAAAGAATTCTCTCATGGAATCATAGATGGTTAACTTTGCCGGGTAAAATTGTTCTCATCAAGTCTGTTTTGAATGTTGTTCCCATATATCTCATGTCTATTTTGAAGTCTCCAAAAGTAGCTATTGTTAGTTTATAGGATACTCTTAGATATTTTGTTTGGAACAATAATAAAGATGGCAAGAAGAAACTCCCTTTAGTTGCATGGGATAAGGTATGTTTGCCTAAGGAACTTGGGGGAACAGGAATTTGGAGTCTGGAGAATTAGAATTTAGCCTTAGGTGCTAAGTTAGTTTGGAAATTATATGACAAGCCTAGCTCCTTATGGGCATAGATTATGTTTGCCAAATATTTAAATAATGGACCGAGAGAGTACATTTTTAAAGTCTCAAATTTGCCTTCGGGTTCTGCTATTTGGAATTTCCTTTGTAAATGTAGATTAGTTATTTTGCCTCATCTCTCATGGATTGTTGATAATGGTAAAAAGGTCAGATTTTGGGATGAAGTATGGAATGGACACACACCTTTGGTGAATATTAGGGATTGGTCTCCTTTGATCACTGTTCTTTCCTCCCTTTGGGGTGTTTTTGTAGTAGATTATTTTGAAATTGTGACTAGTGGACACCTTGAGCTAGCTAGATGGAAGTTGACTGATTGCTTAGATGTTGATCAAAGAATTAAATTAGATTTTGAGAAGATTTTGGGGGATAGAATTGTATTTCTTTCTGATTCTGAGGATGAACTTATTTGGACAAAGAATATTTCTGGTAAGTACACTGTTAAAGATGGTTACAACTCTCTTATGGTTGCTAAAGATTAATCATCTTGGCCTTATAAGTTGTTTTGGCATTTGGCTTGTCTTCCTAAAGTCGGAGCCTTTGCTTGGTTGGCAGTTTAGGACAGAGCCCTTACAGGTTTTTGGCTCATGGGATTTGGCACAAGGCTTTGGAAAAATTTTGTCTTCTTCCATTGATAGCAGTTGTGGAGTCTACATTTGAAAAATATTCGATGGGTTTTTTTTTTTTGGGCAAATTGTCATATGGGCTCTATGCAAAACTAATATTATATGTGTTGTGACCGCATTTTGTATGTGGTTTTGGGCGAGGTGCATTAACTGATCCATTAGATACTATAGGTTAGTTTTATGAGCTGTGACCAGAGGTTTTCTTCCCAGGGTTCTTTCCTCCAGTATGCTCTTTGAATCCTGTGTAAAAAATAAAAAATATTAATAAAAAAGTTTAGTGGAATAATCCACTTTTATTAAAAAAAATAAAAAATTATTACAAGGTTTCATGTCACTTCTAATAATTATTAACTATCTATAGTGTTAAAAGAAATAAAAATTCATGTCTTATATTATTTATTAGTCTACCATGTTTAATTCTCTCTTCCACACAACATTTGCCATCACCTAACAAATCAATATTTTCTCTATTTTGATGAATAATGTATTAGTTTTTAATTTCAAGATTTCTTTTTCCTAATTAAAAACTTAGGCATTTGAATTCCATTTATGTTTTGTCATTTTATGTAAATAGAATGTTACTATGGTTTAATAATATTTAACATACCTCTTGATTTCTAGTTTATCATGTGTACCCTAGGTGAACTATATTATTTCAACACATTTAGTCAAAATCACATATCACATTCTTCATAAAATATCATTTCTTAAAATATTTTTAGAGTTTAAAATCTTAAAACTTTGAACCAAAATTTAATTTCTTTAATTAAATTATATTAAGTCCTAAATAATGTTGTTCCTAGTATGAATCCAATTTCAAGCCAATGATTTCCCTAACAACTATAATTTTCAGTGACCCAATAAAATTATGATAAACAATTTGTAAGAACATATTGCTTTCAAACTATTATTTGTTATGAGCTTGAATTGGTACTTCATAAATCATCTATCAACTAGCCAACAAATGATATTAGTACAATGCTAAGAGGTAAATACTCACTACTAAACAAAGTAAATTTGCAATCATTGGACAATTACAAATTTTCATTTGCTATGCCAACTAATTCTAAGTTATTTTTGACCATAATTTCAAATATTTAAATTTGAATTCTTAAAATTTAAATGAGTTTTAATTAATACATGATCTTATTTCAACTTTTCATTTCAACGATCATTGTTTTCCAAATACTCTTAAACCAATAGTAAAGTCAAATTCTATAGCCAATACACTAAAAACCAAAGATCTTTGAAAAATTGGCTTAATAAACTAGTTTCTTCTACAAAAACAAAGATTTACAACAAATTCACAAACTAAAGCACAAGTTTAATATACTAATTTGTAACCTATCTTAAATGCTCCTCCTATTAAAACATCATACTAATCTAAAATTTCTCCCTCATACTCTCCTTTTTGTACATATTTTCTCTCTATACATTTATCTCTCTCCCTTGCCTCTTCTATCAGTAGTATTGGTAGGAACTTGATGTTTCCTTGTCAATATATAACTATTACCAAAAAATATATATAACCTAATAAAAAATTCAACCAAATTAAACCCTAACCCTTATTAAATTATTAATGAGGGAAAATTTATTAATATTGTAGCGTCCTAAAATTGCGACACTTGCAATTTCGACCGCATTTGGGTCTTCACGATGGCAGCGCAACACTGAACCTGAATGGAGACCTCGAAACTTGTCCATGACATCAAAAACTACATTTTCCAGCACCCTGGCCTGATCCTCCTTGCACCCTGTTGTCCCTGGAGGTGGGACCATGGCGCCCAGCGCCCTGGTCCCTGGCCCTAATTTGGGCCTGGTCTCTTTTGGGGCCTCGGGTCTTTAAGTTTGCAAATTGGAAAATAATGTTTCCTGGTCGGCCTAAGGTCGGGAAAATCAGTCTATCAACCCTAATTGACAAGTATATAAACTACATTTTCTCTCCCATTTTGAGGAGGAAGGACATATGTGTACAAGACGTGGAAATGATATTCAAGCATTCAAGCATTCAAACATTCAAGCATTCAAGCATTCAAGCAATTAATCATTCTAAGTCTCCATTCAAGGCTAAGTGTTGCATTCAAGACAAGGATTCAACCATTGAAGAGGAGATCACATACAACATACAACATACAACAACATTTACACCTTCACATGTAAGAATACAAACATTCTTATAACAAGGTATCAAGTACTTGTTTACATTACAAACATTTACATTTATAGCATTCTCATTTCTTGGTTAATTCCAAAACCGGGGTTTGACCTAAGGGAAAACCCCTAATCCCTAACCCCCCAATCGTCTTCTCTTTTCTGTGTGTAGGTTGCAGGTACGCAGCTGTAATTGAAGATCTGGAATCCTTGTGCAGAGACGAACAGATCCACCTTCGTTTAGCGGATTTTTCGGAGGACCGTGTGCACGCCGGGCGCCATCGTCCCATCAACTTTCGCTCAAATTTGCAGAATAGCACCGTCTCAACATTTTACTGCTAATTCCAGGTCCACAGCTTCATCTCATATCCCTATCTCTGTTTATAAGTGAATCTTTCCTACTTTACATGCATTCCTAGTTCAATCTTTCTATCTACATTCTTTACAAAAGAGGGCATCCTTGATGTCTTAACCCTTGAAACTCATATAGAATCCAATCTTGCATTGCGTGGGATTGGATCTTGTGGGTTTCAACCCCTCTTTTGAATGTAAAGTCTCTCCTAAGTGAAAACCATCAACCCTAGTGACTCTCCCTTCTCTCTCCTTGGAGTTGGGGAGGGGAGAACAACTAGGGTTCGATTTTTCCGCTTTACAAATATTATTATTAATATAATTATGATAGTATAATTTTAATAATACTATAATACTAACATTAATAAAATTAATTATAATTATATGATAAACAATAAGAATAATTAGTTTGTCATATACTATTGGTTCATCGCTCACTGTTGGTTCACCACCAACAACCATTCTTGGTCTGTCGCCTACTAGTTTTCTGCTATTTACGAATAGTGGTGTCTCCACTACAACTGATTCTTCACCTGTAGATTTAGGTCTATTGTGTGGATTGTCGGGCTTCTTCCACAATGGCTTTGTCCTATGCTGAGGTGGTTAGGTCTTTTGGTGCCAAAAACCCTTCTTTTTCTCCTTCTCAACCCTCTTATATGGGTACAGCCTTGTGTTCTTCTTCTTCTACCCCTACTATTATTTATGGGTAGGAGGCATTGTAGAAAGAAGAATACTTCTCCCATGTTTCTCTTATTTGCAAGTTCAATGGTTTATAGCCTTCCCATCTAGATTTGAGAAAATGGGTTTTTTTGTGGATGCTTTTCAATCTTATGGATGTTAGGGCTCAAGTGTTGGAAGGTGGTATTTGGTTATGGGGTAAGCACTTGCTTTCTGTTGGGCATTGGTTCCCTTCATTCAACCCTCTTTTTGAATCTATTAGTGTTTTTTCCTACTTGGGTCAAACTTCCCAATCTACCTCTCCATTTTTGGGACAAGACTTGCTTTGAATATATCATAAATGCTATTGGTAGGTTTGTTATGGCCGATGTTTCTTCTCTAATCTATGATCATCCTAATTTTGCCCACATTGTTGTAGATATTGATACCTCAAAAGATTTGTCTAGAGAGGTTATCTTCATGGTTGGTGTTAGATCGTGGTCTCAGATTCTTGTTTATGAGGATCTTTCTTTTAAGTGTAAGAGATATTTTTGTACTCGTCACTTGGTTGCAAATTGTCAAAAAATATCATTGTAGTGATGCAACATGGTATAAAAATTCTCTTTGTGAGAATCTTACTGTGGGATAGTTTTATGATTTTGAGGATGAGGATTTGGTTTCAAAATCTTCTACCACTTCTATGATTCTTTATGGTCCAATTGAGTAGGGAATAAGTTTGACTTCACCTTCAAAGCCTATTGTGGTCAACAAGAATGAAGATTTAGTCATGGTTGCTACTCTAGTTTCTCTATCTTTTGAGCCCTTAGTAGCTTGCCTGCCTACCCCCCTTTCTCTATACCTTTAGAGGATGATATTTCTTGGATGGTTGTGCAAATAAGGAAGAGAGGTCTTCCTAATCATAACCATGCCTCTCAATCCCTAGTGAATGGTGCTTCTAGTAGTCAGAAGACTACAAGAGTGGTAAAGTTTCCTTCTCTTTGGTTTGCCCTTCCACTATTTGTATAGGATTTTGGGTGCCCTTCAAAACCCTCTTTTTGTGCCTAGTTGGTTGTTGATTTGCAAAATTCTACTTTATTGATGTGTGGATGATGGTATTTTTAAAGAAATTCTTATCTTGTTCATCAACTCTTTATTTTTTGTTTGTTGTTAGTTCCTTGTGGGCTGATTCTTTGTGAAGGTTATGTGAGATTTTGTAAAGCCTCTCATCTTAGGTTTTTTAAACCTTGTTCTATTTGTTGGTAGTGTTCTATAAGTGAATTTCTAAACCTAACAACATCCATTTGTACAAGATTTTGGGACCCTTCAAAAAATTTTGTAGCCATAATAAAAAATAATAAGAATAATTTTGAAGATGGTTTTCTCACTCTTTGTTGAAACCCTAGGATTGATTACTGTTGTTGTTGGGTTGTCATTGGTTGTTATTCCATTGGCTACTTGTGTGTCACATGTATACAATAGAATCAGGAATTCAAATAATGTAAAACTAAATAAGATTCAACCACATAAAACCCTATTTCTACAATAAATCCAACATATACCAACGAAGAAACTAAAAACATGCAAACAACAAAATAACAAGATTATTTAGGTCTTCACATTCTCATAGGGTTTGATCTCCATTGTTTCCTATCTTGATTGATCTTTCTTGATTGATTATGGTTGATGCCATATTTGTATGTGCACAAGAGCTCAATAGAGAACAAACATGGTTGTAGATGTAATTCGGCAATATGTAGATGCTTGATTAAATGATTGAGATATGGGTGTATAGGGAAAGGATCCTCTTTAATAGAGTACCCTAAAAATGGAGGGCTAAGATTAAGAGGTGGAGGGATAAATGGTTGGCTTAGATTAGAGGGTAGGTATAGGAAATAGGAAAATATTACAGAGGTGGTTAAAGGTAAATTAAGAGATCAATGACACTTGTCATAGGGGGGGGGGAATGAATTAATTAAATAAATAAAGATTTATTTAATTAATAGAATAGGTGGGACCAATTAAATAAATAAAACATTTATTTAATTTAGGGAAAGGATAATTTAAATAAATATAAATATTTATTTAAATAGGGAAAGACTATAAAATGATTGGTGAATTAATTAAATAAATAAAAATCTATTTAATTAATAGAAGGCTTAGGATAAAATAAAAAAATAAAATATTTATTTAATTAGGCTAGGACAATTTTAAGTGTCTACATTTTGTCCTTCTTTGACACAATGCAGTTTATCGCGTTGTTTCATAGAAGATTTTGACATAGTGGCTAGGATAGGGATAAGGACTAGAAGAATGATGCCCTAGTCATATGATAGATGATGAGTTAGGATGATGGTCCCTCGAGAGGACATATGGGTTAGGAGAACACATTTGTTCTCTTGAAAGGAAAGATGGGGGAGAAAGCTAGAAGAGGATAAAATAGATGATGATGATGGATAAGGATATGGTAAATCAATGGACATAGAAGTGGCTATGGATGAGAGTGGATGTGGGTGATGAGAGTGATGAAATTTTGTGCTATATCATCATTGAGCTTATTATGGCAATCAAATGCAATAATCTAGATATGATAAAACCTAGATAACTCACATACAATTTGCATGGAGTAATAACAAAAATCACAAACAACAATCAAATGATAAAAATCATGATCCATCTTGGCCACTCTAATCACTTGTGGATATCCTTGAGTAGAATAGGAACATAATACAAACATGATACAAGAAAAATCAAAGAAAAGATAAGACTCACTGGACCAAACAAGTCAACAACCATTTAGATCTTCTTGCCAAGTTAAGTGTTCTTATGAAAATGATGTTTGATAGGATGTCCATTGTAGGAAATATCTATCCATAGGACATGATAGGATGTCCATTGTAGGAAACATATATCCATAGGACATGATATTTGATAAGGTGCCTATTCTAAGAACGATGTATCTGTAGAGGCATGTTGTTTCATAAAGATGCTAAAACTAATAGGCAATTGATCAACAATGTTGTAGACTAGCTCGATAGTTTGTGTGTTGATGCATGATTTTTTTAGCTCATTGTTGTGGTTATGTTTTTTTGAAGTGTTCATGTCTTAGCAAAAGACATTTTATTGCAGATTTTGGGTTTTTGATAAATATTTAGATTTTTTTGGATTTTTAAAAGTTTTTTTATTTGTAAACATTTTTCACATCATTTATTGAGGTATAAGACATATATCAAGATTTATTCTCAAGCAAGACATATTTATTTGCCCCTAGTGTCTAGCAAGGCATAAGGCATTATAAGAGGATAAGTGAACTGTTGGGATAGAAATGTATAAGTGAAAGTTGGTAGGAATGGACATGTCAATAGTTTTTAAAAAAAACATGGTTTGCATTTTATGTCCTTAGTTTAATCAAGATCAAGGGATGGATAGGATAGGATGGAAATAGGATATAGATAGGATAAGTAATATCATAGGTGGTAATGGATGATGGAAGAAATAAATGGATAAGATAATTGATATAGAATTGAGGAGTGTGGATAAGGTGAAGCAAAAAAGGATGTATGATGTTTATGGAGATCCCTAACCTTGTCAAGATCAAAGGTGGAAAAAGGGAATATGGATATAGATAGGGTGAATGAGGGATACAAGAGGCCATTAGAGATAATGGTGGATGAGAGATAATTGAGGAAGAGGGATAATAAAGGATGAGGTGGATAGAATAGCATGGATGAAACTTGCCCCCAAGTGTAAAATACAAGAAAGAAATGGATTACACATGATGGTTGCTTGTTAGGTTTTCATCATGGTACTTACCCAAGGTTCCCCAAGAAGTGGTTTTCACCATTGGATGGATTATTTCTCTTTACTTTTGTTTTTCATTCATTTTTTTTTTATATTTATTTTTTTAATCCTTTTTTATATAATGTTTTTATTATTTTATTTTTTTACTTTTTTTTGAAAAATAAAGGATGCATGATAGGAGATGGAGGGAGGAATCAAGCATATTGTTTTTCTTTGGATTGTACCCTTGAAAAGATGTGCTACAATGGACCATGGCTATTGAAGGTATTCTCAAAGATGTTGGTAGGGTAATAGTAAAGGGAGATGAAATGGATGATGAGATGGAATGGTTAGGGATTTATGTAATAGATTGGATGTGAGGGATAGAAGGATGAAAAATAGGTTTTGGATGATGGATAGGATGTTGGAATATTTGTGTAGGTATAGATGGAAATTTTGGCAAGATCCACATTGGCACACATCTTGAGGGGTGGTGGAGTGATGGAGGAAAAATGGATTTTGGATTTTAGAGATTTTGATGGAGAAGTGGATGTGAATTTTAGGATATAAGGACACAAAATAGATGGAGGTGATGATGGAGGATTTAAGCTAGTGGTTTTTGGGATATGTTTAGATGAAGGAGTGAACAAAGCCCTTGGAATAGCAAGCTTGGATGTCAATTTTGATTTTTCCTTTGGATGCATGTCTTTTATGAGAAACTTGGGAATCCACATTGTAGTGCCCCTCCCTGATTTATCTTTCTTTTGTGCATCGATAGACTTTATTAGACTCTTTTATGGTGTTTTGATTGATACTTATGGCTTTATTTATATCTCAGATGCTTATAGTTGATGCTAGACATTCTATATTTATATTTGATACATTTTGGTTTATGTGGATGATGATATATCCTAGATTATTATGATGGTCGGAAATATATATTGGTGAGCTATATGAATTCATTACTCATGTATGGATTATATTGTTTATGATGTTATGATGACATCTCATTAGTGCTAACCTAGCTTCATGATTATATTGGATGAGATGATGTTATGGTTGTCATGATTGTTTGATATTGTATTTGTGATAGAAACGATGTCATACCACTTGTCATGAGCATGATATGATGTCGCAATTCTCTTTCAATTGTCTGCTCATCTTGCATTATATGCAATGTATATGTTGTTTGGTGGATATTGGTGGTTGCAAGATTGTAGGTACTAGATATTGACTCTGTTGGAATCAATGAACATTGAGAGGGGGGACGAGTCAATGTTTAGCAATTAAGAACTTTCTTAAATTGATTCTTAAACCACCGGATGCAAATGTATAAAAGAAAAGTGCAAAAACTAAACACAAACAAGCACAAAACCATAATAGTAGAATTTTTACATGGAAACCCGAAAAGGGAAAAAACATGGTGGGATTGAGACCCACAATACTATAATACTGTGATAAGGAGTATAATAATATTACAACAGGGGAATGCACATGCATTCAGGCACATTGCCTAGAGCTCATTGCTTAAGTACAAAAGAGGGCTACAACCCCAGAGGACTCACTATCCTACAAATGATTTACAATGACAACAAGAATATCTTAACTGATGAGTAGCATCTACAAATGACAAAATGCAGTTCCAATTAAGCACAAGGTGATCAAATTCATTGTTCTATCTCACTACTATATTCTTCTCTTCTTTGTCATATATCGGAGCACTAATCCAAAGGTAGCTCATGTGAAAGTGTGCACCAACACTGATATAATATTTGCACACTCACATTGATATCCAAAATACATGAATAAATCAGTCTTATATATCCACACCATCAGATTAGATCAAATCCATGTCGACCTAAAAACCACATAACACACAACATGAAACATGTAACAATAAGTCAGCTAAATCTGACTACAAATCCATATACGGACCTAAAAAAATTAATAATATGATTCATACATGTTGGTTCAATCACCTCAAACTCAAAACCAATCATCGAAATCATCCCAAAATTCCGCATAACACGCTACACAAAAATAACACTATTCTTCCTGAAATACCGGATACCAGATCTTCTATCTTGTATGAGAATCAATACCAAAGGCTAGGCTTGTGAATTAAGTTGTCTCAAACATACAATCAAATAAATATTCCACTACAACCAAAATTGATTTATCCTCAATGTACTCATACTCTGCCGCTTATTGTATTCCACCTTCTAGACTTAAGCAAAATGAATATCAAAACTTCCAGTAGATTAATTCTGCATATACTGGATGTGATATTTGATATGAGTTGCCATCAATGACAACCCCAAAACATTACTCATGCACTTAACTCAACTAGTACTGTGTCTCTTGCCAACAATCTCCCCCTTTGGCATTGATGGCAACACTTGATGAAAAATGACACTGTAAAACCAAAACTAACATACATTGCAAAACTTCAAAAACTGCAACAACTCAAGAAGCTCCCCCTAAAAATATACATCATTTTTCATTCCTCTCTCTCCCCCTTTGACATCAATGGCAAAGGTAGGGATCCACCAAAATGTATGTACATTGGGTGATCATCACAATGTTGGCAACAACAATGAAGGAAAATTGAGACGGGGGGGGGGGGGGGGGCGCTGAATCAATTTTCATTGGATTAACAAATCAATGACAAATACAAATCTAATCAACTACAGCAACAACAAAGATAAGTAGATAAACAACACAACACACAACACCAAGGTTTTGACATGGAAAACCCAGTTAAGGGAAAAACCATGGTGGTAACCTACCCATAATAAGATGATACTCTACAGCAGTATAATGGAGAATGCACCAACATTTAGGCACACTTCCTAGAGCTTACAACTCAAGATACAATAACCCAGAAGGCTACAAACCTCAGGGAAGGTTCACTACCTTGCAAGGAAGTCTCACTGACTTAAAAAATATTCAAACAACAATCTGAAATCAAATGAATTGCAATAACAACATCTTCTAATGCCTGATGAAAGTTCCAGTTAAGCACATATGTCTTCTCTGCAACACCAATCTCTGCCCAATACACCACACCGAAAGATGAATCCCTTGTTCACACATACATCACTCTCTGATAATGTAGACACAACCTTTATACTTATATTACATGACTATATCACCTATTTATACATTTCATCAACCTTGACAATAAGGTCGGCTAAACCCTCAACTCATAATTACAAAATTACATCACATGATACAAAGATCAACCACT
This sequence comes from Cryptomeria japonica, assembly GCF_030272615.1. Lineage (NCBI taxonomy): Eukaryota > Viridiplantae > Streptophyta > Pinopsida > Cupressales > Cupressaceae > Cryptomeria > Cryptomeria japonica. The sequence goes on along the minus strand of NC_081410.1, from coordinate 239,276,203 downwards.
GGACCAATATAATGATATGCATGACATAACATGGACTTAATTCAAATCTACAAATATGCAACACCACCAAAAATCACTCCAAGATCAACCGCAACACGCTACACCACCGGGAATACCGCATAACACAAAGAACATCACCAATTCAACAAAACCACCAAGAACCTTCCTCTCATGGCTCAGAGAAGAATTCTTAGGATTCAGCGGATTTTTTACCTCAAGATTTCCATCCTAAACAAGAGATACCATTTGATGTGCTTAATGTTGCCAAAAATAGTTCTTTGGAGGTTTTCTGTCTTTTCAGATGGGTACTCTATGAAATAAAAAACATCAATCTTAAGCAGCGGTCCTTATCTTCCAAGATGGAAGTAATGTAGGCTAATGCTAAAAATTTGCCGCATAGTACTGTGGGAGCTCACTCTATCGATGCTGGTAAAGAGATGGTTGAGGGTACTTTGGTTGGTGTTTTGTGGATTGTAATTCAAAAACAGGTGATGACAGATTATTTGGCCAAGAATATGGAAGCTACTCAACGTGTTAAGGAAATATCTGACAAAAAAATTATGGATATGGAGGCCAGAATTGAAAAGTGTGAGACTATCCTCAGGGGAATTATGGAAACTAGTCAGAACATTATGAAGGCTTCTATAGATAGTATGTCTACCATGGTCAGCAAGCTGGAGAAAGCTCACATGGACAGGGTTGTTGTGGACCTGCATAAGAAGATGGTTGCTAGTGTTGATGATTCAGGTCCTCTGGGAAAGCACACTCATTCTAGTATGAAGAAGAAATCCATTGAAATTCCTTAGGACATTTTGGAGTTGAAGAATTCTGCCAAGAATATGCACCAACTTAGTGCTGATGTTGAGGAGAACCTTAAACAGCTGGGTTAATCTTTTTCTGTTGCTAGTTTGTGCTGTAATTTTGCTGGCCTTTTGCTATTTTTGTGGGCTGAGAAGTCTTTTATTTTTCTTATGCTGTCTCTTGGTCTTGTTTGGTTGTTTTTGTTGTAATTTTGTTATGATTGGACTCTATTTTATCTATCTTTTGTAATCTAATGTAAAGGGTTTCGGGGTCCTTTCAAAACCTATTTTTCCTATAATAAAAAACAAAACCACCAAGAACTCGCACAATGATCAATGTGGATCGTCAAAACAAATAGGACACAATTAGGAAACACTAGAAAGAACATTAGAATCATCAGAAACAGTTGGACCAACACCACTTATCAAATCTTCATCGATCAACATTTGAACTCAAGAACACACAAACAACAACAGCTGCCATGAAGAAAGATAACTTGTAGAGCACCAAATCACAAACCATCTAAAATGAAGATACACAAGACCATCCCAAACAATCTCCCAAAAACTCAACTCAAGATCTGATCACACTGGAATATACTAGAGGAAATACTGAACTCTGCAAAGCACTGATCAGAAAGACAAACTACAAAGCGAATCATATGATACGATCAATTAAGATTTGTTGATCACCAAAACCAATACAAAAGAATATAATGATACTATAAATACTCCATACACCAAACCATGATCCCAATAAACCAATCTTCAATCACCAGAGCAATAAATCATAGGAATATATTGACATCAATGACAACAACATATCCTAGTAGCAACAATGTCCAACAATCTCCCCCTTTGGCATTGATGGCAACATATGAATGTGAAAAATAAACAATGCAAAGAAAGAAAACATTTCCAACAAACTCCCCCTAAGATCAAGTAGATAAAATAAATTTTCACATGCTTCTCTCCCCCTTTGACAAAAATGCCAAAGATCTTCAAAACATAAAACCAAACTTACTCTCCCCCATAGATAAGAAAATCATGATTCTCTCCCCCATAAAAACATTGACTACTCTAGCAGAGTAGCAGTATCAGCTCATCAATCCAGACAAAGATATAAGACTGTGAAGTCCACCAGATCGATGTAACTCAATGCATCTAGTTCTCACTAGGAGGGGTAGATACCCCTAACTTGTATCTGAAATAGGCAAATGTATTTGTAGGCAAAGGCTTTCTAAAAATATCAGCAATTTGTTCCTTTATAGTCACATATTCTAGCTTCACTTCCTCTTCAGTAACTTTTTCTCTCAATAAATGATACTTGACTGACACATGTTTAGTCTTTAAATGTTGCACCGGGTTCTTTGACATATTAATAGCACTGAAATTATCACATTATATGACACTAGGCTCATCATAGATAACTCTGATATCCTTCAACATTTTCTTCATCCAAACTACCTAAGTGCAATTACTAGTAGCAACAATGTACTTAGCTTCAATAGTAGATAAGAACACTGAATCTTATTTCTTACTCACCCATGAAACCAATTTCTTACCTAAAAAGAAAGCACCACCAGAGGTACTCTTTTAGTTATCAACATCACCAGCCCAATCAGAATCAGTGTAATCACACAACATGAAATCATCATTCCTCAGATACCATAAACCATAATTTAGAATTCCTTTCAAGTATCTGAATATCCTCTTTACAATAGTGACATGACTCTCTTTCGGATCAATTTGATATCTAGCAGCCATGCACACAATATGTATAATGTCTAGTCTAGTATGAGTAAGATATAGTAGTCCACCAACCATAGATTTATACAAAGATTAATTAGCTTTCGAAGATTCATCAATTTTTAGAAAATTTACAGCCAGTCACCATATGAGTTCCAACCAGTTTGGAGTCATCTAACCCAAACTTCTTCAATAATTGCTTCACATATTTAGTTTGAGATATAAAAATACCTTTTCCAGTCTGTGAAATTTACAAACCTAAGAAAAATTTCATCTCTCCTATCATAAACATTTCAAATTCTTTTTGCATATCACTAACAAACTTCATGCTCAAGTTATCATCTCCTCGAAAGATAAAATCATCAAAAAAAGCTTCAACAATCAAGATGTTATCATTCTCAATCTTAAAATACATATTACTATCAATAGTATCTTTATTAAATCCCAATTTCAACAAATACTTATCCAATCTAGCATACTAGGCTCTAGGGGCTTGTTTCAATCCATAAAGAGCTTTCTTCAGTTTGTATACCATGTCTCCATCATCTGATAGTGAAAATCCATCAGGTTCCTCAATGTAGACTTCTTCCTCAAGATCATCATTTAGAGAAGCTGACTTGACATCCATCTGATATACCTTGAAATCTTTATAGGTATCATATGCAAGCAATAGTATAACAACTTCAAGTCTAGCTACCAGAGAAAAAGTCTCCTCATAATCAATTCCTTCTTTCTATCAGTATCCTTTGCATACCATTCTTGCTTTATTTCTGACAACTTCACTATTTTCATTCAATTTTTTCCCAAATACCCCTTTAGTACCAATCACATTCTTGTATTTAGGTCTAGGCACAAGCTCCCATGTGTCATTCTTTTCAATCTTATCTATTTCTTCTTTCATAGTTCTTATCCAAATTTCATCTTTGTAAGCTTCAATAATATTTATAGGTTCAATTTTAGAAATCAAACGTACCTCTTCAGCAACTAGCCTTCTTCTAGTCATCACACCTTTATTTTTATCACCAATAATATGATTTTTAGAATGATTCAATCTTACATTCCTTGGAGTCTTCTAATTATTTTGAATTTTATGTTCCCGCACCTCTACATCAGCAACAACAATATCCAGATTAACAGTCTCTATTGGATCATTCTTCTTCAATTCTTCATTCCGAATAGGAGTTAGAACAATATGTTGACCATCATCATATCTGCCTGCTATGATTTCTTTTCCATAATTGTCATCAATCTTCACATTTGCACTTTCCACTATCTTTCTCAGTCTTTTATTGTAGCATCGATAGGCTTTGCTCTTTTTTGAAAATCCCAAGAAAACTCCTTCATCACTTCTTGCATCAAACTTTTCTATATCCTCATATCTCTTGATATAACACTTGCTACCAAAAATTTTGAAATATCTCACAGTAGGAACATGACCAAACCATAAGGAGTCTTACCAGTATCACCTTTTATATGCACTCAGTTGAATGTGTAAACAACAGTACTAACAAATTCTCTCCAAGAGATCTTCAGAACATTCCTTTCAATCAACATAGTCCTTGCAAAATCCAAAATAGTCATATTCTTCCTTTCAATAACTCCATTTTGTTGTGGGGTTCTAGGAGTAGATAATTGTATTCTAATTCCATGCTTCTCATGAAAATGAATCAAACTCACTGGAACAAAATTATCCTCCTCTATCAAATCTCAGACATTTCACCTTCATTCTTGTCTCAACCTTTACTTTGAATATCTTGAATTTATCTAATGCTTCTGATTTCTCCTTCAAAAAGACAACCCACATCTTTCTAGAATAATCATCAATCAACAACATAAAATATATGTCACCCTACACACTTATAACATTTTTAGGTCCACATAGGTTAGTATGTACAAGGTCTAGCAATCCATCAAACGTATGCTACTTACTCTTGAAAGAAATTCTTGTTTTCTTACCCATTTGACATTCCTTACATACCGGATTAGCGGGCTTAATAATTTTAGGCAAATCTCTAACAGCTTGAGTAGAACTGATCTTAATAATTGAATCAAACTTAACATGACACATTCTCATATGCCACAACAAACTTTCATAAATCTGAGCAATCAAGCAACTTTTCTCACCAACATTCAAATGAAATATTTTACCTCCAATCTTAGTTCCTGATGTAATATCTATACCGAAGGCATTTAGGATCTTACATTTACCGTTCTTGAATTACAAATCATAACCTTTGTCAACCATCCATCCAACACTTAAAAAATTATGGTTCAAACCTTCAACGCACAAGACATCATCGATGTTATGCTTACCATCAAAGGAAATAGAACCTCTATCATGGATCACACAGACTTTGTCATCTCCAAATCTTACTATTCCACCATCATACCTTTCTATATTCACAAATTTTCTTTTATCACAAGTTATATTATGTGAACAACCACTGCCAATTACCCATTCATCTTTCTCCTCAATAGTGCAGCTTGTGGAATTAACAAGTACCAGTCCATCTTCTTTAATAGCAATAAATATTACTTCATCTCCTCCTGATTCTTCATTTGTAACACCTTCATCAGCAACATAACAACAGTTCTTATGATGCTCATACTTTTGGTTAGGCTTGTAAGGCTTATCATATCTATCATTTCTATCATTCTTATCAAATTTATCATGCTTATCATATTTAGACATTCTCTCCAAGCACCTTGAAGAAAAATGTCCTATCTTATTGCAAGAAACATTTCAGAGGCAATTTTCTATCATACTTACCAGCTCCCTTAGGCAATCTTCGGGCAATCAATGCTTCAATCTCTTCCAATTCTCTTTCTTGCTCTTCCATCTCTCTTCTCTCTCTTTCATATCTGGATATTCTACATTCTTCAGGGTCATACTTCTTCTTTCCAGATACAGATGCTCTAAATGTTGTCTCAGACTTTCCATGTGATTCACCAAATTGGCTCAGTTCAAATGCAGCAATCTTTCCAACCAACATGTCTCTTGTCACAATAGTCACACTCCAGATCTCATCACTAGAAGATACCTTATGTTTGTCAGCAGGAGGCAATGATCTCAGCACCTCAGCAACAATTTCATCTTCTTCAAGAGTTCCACTAGCACATCTGATACCTAGGATAAGTTAATTCACCTTAGCCATGAAGGAATTTATGTTCTCATCTTCTCTCATCCTCAACATCTCATACTTCCCTTTCAAACATTGCAAATTAGCAACTTTGACTTGTTTATCTCCTTCATACAAGGTCTCAAGATTCTCCTAGATCTCATGTGTAGTCTGAAGTCCCATTACATTAGTCATCTGTGAATCAATTAGGTCACTCAACAATGCTTCCTTAGCTCTAATGTTGTTTTTAGCTTCCTTGATCTCATCAGGAGTAACCCGTCCATTCAAAGGAATAGAATAGGCATTCTTAGTAATCTTCTCCAAGACATCTCAAGTGCACCTCCATTCGGTTCTTCCATATAGAATAGTTACTTCCATCACATCTTAGACTCTCCTTCTTAAAGATAACACTTCCAGTTGCCATCCCAGATCACCTCAAGTGGTTAAGCTTCTTTCAGTGGATCTAGCTCTAATACCGGTTGTTGGCAACAAAAATGAAGGAAAACTAAGAAGGGGGGGGGGGGGGGGTGAACTAGTTTTCACCAGATTAACAAACTCAACCGCAAATACAAATCTAATAAACTATAGCAACAACAAAGATAAGAAAATAAATAACACAAAACACAACACCAAGATTTTGACATGGAAAACCCGGTTAAGGGAAAAACCACGGTGGAAAACCCGGTCAAGGGAAAAACCATGGTGGGAACCTACCCACAATAAGATGATACTCTGTAGTAGTATGTGTAAATATTACAATGGGGAATGCACCAACATTGATGTATGCTACCTAGAGCTTACAACTCAAGATACAAAAACTCAGAAGGCTACAACCCTCAGGGAAGGTTCACTACCTTACAAGGAAGTCTCACTGACTTACAAAATATTTGGACAACAATCTGAAATCAAATGAACTGCAATAACAACATCTACTAATGCCTAATGATAGTTTTGGTTAAGCACATATGTCTTCTCTACAACACCAATCTCTGCTCAATACACCACACCAAAAGATTAATCCCTTGTTCCCACATATATCACTCTTTGATAATGCAAATACAACCTTTATACCTAGATTACATGACTATATCACCTATTTATACATTTCATCAACCTTCACAACAAGGTCGGCTAAACCCTCAACTCATAATTACAAAATTACATCACACGATACAAAGATTGACCACTGGACCAATATAATGATATAAATGGCATAAAATAGACTTAATTCAAATCTCCAAATATGCAACACCACCAAAAATCATGCCAAGATCAACCGCAACATGCTACACCACCAGGAATACTAGATAACACAAATAACATCACCAGTTCAGGAAACTACCAAGAACTTGCACAATGATCAATGCAAATCATCAAAACAAATAGGACACAATTAGAAAACACCAACAAGCACATTATAATCATCAGTAACAATTGTACCAACACCACTTATCAAATCTTCATCGATCAACATCTGAACTCAAGAACACTCAAACAACAATAACTGTCACAAAGAAAAACTTGTGTAGCACCAAATCATGAACCATCTGAAATGAAGATACACAAGACCATCCCAAACAAATTCCCAAAAACTCAGCTCAAGATCTGATCGCACTAGAATATACGGGTGGAAATACTAAACTCTACAAAGCACTGATCAGAAAAACAAATTGCAAACTAGATCATATGATATGATCAGTTAAGCTTCCTGGATCACCAAAACAAATACAAAAGAATACAATGATACTTCAAATACTCCATACACTAAACCATGATCCCAATAAACCAATCTGCAATCACCAGAGCAATAAATCATGGGAATATGTTGACATCAATGACAACAACATATCCTAGCAGCAACAATGTCCAACACCCAACCTTTCTTTAAATTCTCCAAAATATTTATAAGAGCACTAAACAGATAGGCATGCATCTCAGCTCCTCTAAGATCTGAAGGAAAACTCTTAATTCAAAGCATTCATAGCATCCTGCTTACTGTTGAGCAAAGTATCCAACTGGGGAGTAATTAAATTCCTGAGTTCTTCCACTCTGCCAACTACTCTATATTTTTCTTGATTAAGGCTCTTGATTTTGTTAAGTAGAGCCATCACTTGAGCTTCCAGATTGCTAGAAAAAACTGATTGGGGGGCAAAGGATTGAGAAATACCATCTAATTTCCCTTCACATTCTTTGATCTACTTATCAATCTCAATTGTGAACTTAGGCAAAAGAAGACATGATTTATAAATCTTACTACCTTCATCTAGTGCCTCTTGAATGGCCTTCAATCCAGCAGTCAAACTAACCCTGTCACCTTCAACCATCTTCAAAATGGTCCTTAACTGCATGACATTGAATTGGCTTAGAATCTTTCCTTTGGAAACTTTCTCTAAAGATACAAAATGAGAATCTACAGACTTTAGCATGCTCCTCATCTTACCAGAGGGTGAGTCTACTATATCTTGCTTGAAAGATGGCAGAATTTTTTCAAGCACAGTTGTAGCCATAGAAATGAGCTCTTTACCCTCAAAGTGATACTTCAATAAGTCTTCACTTTCTTTGGCCTGTGCAAGTGCTACAAGCTTGAGTGCTTGGACATGAGATAGAGAGTTGTGATCTATAGGCCCTTTGGTGAGATCTATGTTACCGATAATCTTCTTTCCCTTGTCCACAGTGTCTCTATTAGATAGTTTAAATAACCAGAAGACAACTGAGAGGGGGGTGGGGAGTGAATAGGTTGTCACAGATTACCAGAACATTTAGCAATTAAAACTTCAATACCAGAACCCAAAACATCAATACTGGAATGCTTAAACCAAATATCAGAATAGCAGTTAAACCAGTTAAGCATAAGAAATAATCACAAAATAAATACCATCCACATGACACCGAGATTTATATGTGGAAAACTCGGTAAAGGGAAAAACCACGGTGGGAAGCCTACCCAGTCATATAATACTTTTGTAGTATGTATGTGAATTACAATTGAGGGGCCTGCACTTGTAGGAAGGCCAACAGCCAAGAGCGTACTACTCATCACAAAATGAGTCTCACTGACTACATAGAAATCCAGACTACAATCCAGAGATGTCTTTGAAGTACAAAGATAGCATCTCCTATGCCCGTGTATAGTTCTGGTTAAGCTCAATATCGGAGGACTAAATCCTCTTACATAAACCCAACTCGATCTCCAATGATTGACCAAATCCTCTACTTGAATGATATTACATTATTCACACATTACATATCCATATCCCATAACCACATATATGATCTATAATGAGATCTTACATCTATATATACAAACCCTTGACCATAAACAACCACGTCAACTACTAGATAATAAACCAATTACATAGTTATTAAACATGTCGGCCTTAGACCAAACAAATAATATCCAATGTATAAGATATCCTGGAACAAATCGAGAGATCCAATCCACATGTTACATTTACCCGGTCCATAACCTAGATCAATCGGAACCCAATATAGGTCCACATGCTAAAGCAATGATCTCCATCTGCCAAGTCTCAAACATGATCACCAACAACATCCTGAAACTCCACCAGAAGCTACACCAACACCACTTATGCAATTCACCAAAGATCTTCAACGAAAGCTCTACCGGTGAGACCCTCGCCGGATGTGCAAGCCAAGCTTCCAAGCAAACAGGATAGCATCTGATCACCAAACCAAAACCAAATGACTAAATATGATCATGAGTATCATGAATAAGACAATTCCATAACCAAATCATACCGAATCCTACCGGATCATGCTGGATCCAAACCAACCAGAAACTACTCAACCTACCGGGACTAGAAGGGTGTCGGTAAAGCATCAAAATAGCTAGTGTTGACATCAATGACAAAACATCAATGCAACACATAATCAATTCCTCCAAATGTCTAATAGTCTCTTGCTGCTGGAACCTATTCAATATTATCTCCATCCTTCTCCTTCTCTACCTCTTCTGCATCATCACCTTTCTCATTACCAACCTCCTCAACTGCCTTCTCTAATTCAACTTCTATTACCAGAGGATTCTAATCAGCTTCACCAGAGTCTGCAACCTTTTGATTATCAACAGTGTCATCTCCAACTATAGTTTGTACATTTGCATGCTCATCCAGAACGAAGGTGTCATCCTGTGTATGCACTTCCGGATGGGTATCAACTTTGACCGTATTTATCTCATACTTATGCTCTTCCAAAACTTGTTTTTGTTTCCTTGGCCACTTCAACAACTTTTCCAAACATGATCTTATTAACTCTTGTTTTACTTCTAAATCTACTCTTTGCAAGGTTAAGAAGTTTGTCAACTTCACTCTTAGAAATTACAGAGCACAAATTAACCAATACATATTATTTTATTCTCTCATCTTCCAAATTAGTCGTATGCCTTTTGGTATCCAAAATTTCATATAAACCCTTCAGAATCAGTGATGATAATTCTATCAGGGCTTTTCTGTATACATTCATGTACTCTACAATGGCTTCTTCTATTGATCTTTGATCATTCTCATCACAATTCTCATAATATTCAGATATATGCTTCATATTCCCTTCCTTTACTACTTCATCAACTATTTGATTAATGAAATGGGCAGCACAATAGTGTAGTTACCTTCTAGTTTTCTAGACTTCAACAATTCATCAAGCTTAGACTTGGGCTTCTTTCTAGGATGACATTTTCTGGATTACTCAGCTCCAACTTTTGGCTTTTTCCTTGTCTGGCCTTCACCGAATGGTGGCTTCTTGACTATCCTGGTAGAGGTAGTGGTCTTCTTCACTTCCCTCACTACTTTATTAGATTTTTTCTCTTCTTTAGCAATGGCTACCACATAGACTCTCTCAGGCTTCCCTTTATTTCTATTCTCTACTCCACCAGATGATTTGGTTTAAGGCTTTGGTGGAGGGGTAGGATTTTGAGAACCGAAGGAAGGTGCTGACTTGGTTCTCCTTGGCTTAGGAGGAGTAGAGGCTAGTTTAGTCTTCTTAGGTGGGACCATGTCCTCCTATTTCAGGATGTTCTACTCTTAGGCTCTGCAGACTGCTTCCTTTGTAATGCCCATATCTTCAACAAGTTTATCTACTTCTTTCCCACTCTCTTTTGCATTTCGAGCTTAGTGAATTGGGAGGGAAAAATTAAACTTTTCTCCTTATAAGTCCCAAATATTTCTTCCTTTTCATCCATCGGCTTACTCAGAATATGTTGAGTATAAATATCAAGAGTATTAGCATCAACTTCATACCCCATGGGCACAATCCATGTTGTCCTTGGTTCAACAAATTCCATTTGGCATTGGTCAATTTCCATCATGAAGCATATGGTATCCTCATACTTTTCTAAAATCTCCTTCAGGATCCTTTCCTTGTTCTACAGCATCCCTTGGAAGGATTTGAAGTAACCACATAGGATAGCTTTCTGTGTTTGAGCATCTCCTAATCCTTGTAAGGGTTCCTTGATTTGCATCACCACTGGTTTGTCATATGCCCATTGAATTTTGCCTATATCGGGGATCTCTTTCATGAAGTAGAAGGCTAAACAGATAATCAGAGTACCAAACTTAAAGACATGCTTCTTGTCCTGCTTTATCTTCTTCAAAATTTTCATAATTCCCTTAGAAGTACTCCACATAGGTCATACAACTTTATTTCCTTAAGAAATTGATAGGCTGCATAAATTGATGTACTGAAGTTTGAGTTTTCTCTGCAAGATTGATATACCTTGTACCCTATCACCATGTAGGCAAATCTGATATCTTATTCAATAATATCACTTATTGTTATCAATTTGCTATCATGCTATGAATTGGTTTCCTCTGTTACTGTCATGTTCTTCACATTTCTCAGACCAAGAACTTCACTGGTTGCATTCAGACATGCCACCGCTTGGATTACATTCTTGGTGATTTTGTATGGTTTATCAAGCCATATAAATTCATCATAGACCCTACTCAAAATATATCTAGCCCATTCGGGTTCATTGAAAACCAAAAAGTTCACAAACTGAATGAAACCCTTATCTTGCAAAGATTTGAAATCTGGTTTAAGGTTGACCATACCATCTATCATGTATTTGGTATATAGAGATAGAATTTCAACATTCCCAAGCTCCTCAATATTGCAATGGATGCATTCCCTAATATCTTTAACGTACAAAACCCAATACAAAATAGATGAAAATGCTCCATTTGGATCATCTTTGATGCAGGTGCATCCCTGGTCTATGAGCAATCTGGCATCGACCAAATATATTTCATTTCAGTTTAGTTCTTGTTCAGTTTAGTGTGCAATTTTCTGTGTTCCTTCTGGTAGGTGCTGGTCATTTCTTGATTTTCATTGCAAATCCTATTTTTGGTCTCTAGGCTGGTTCATGGGCTTAATTCTAGATTCTCACTCCATTTGGATTCTTTTCCAGCTAGTTGTCACTCCTGGTTTGACTGTTTCTAGTTTCCGGGACAATTCTTGTGCTTACCGGTTGGTTTCCCTTATTTCCCGAAGTGGTTTCTTGACGTGTGGATCTATTTGGGGTCTTGTTCGATGTTTTTTGGTGTGTGTCCAACCTTCCTGCTGATCCACACTTCTTGGTTGTTATTTTTCAGAGGAATTTCTTTCATTCTTAGGGCCGACCTAGTTACACATTTCATTTTTTCTTGCATTGGTAAATGTAATCTTTTGTGGTTGACCTGGATATGTTCTGGAGGGTATATATAGGGTATTATGTAATCACTTGTAGGATAGTAGAAATCAGATAAAGATTTAGATTGGTGATTAGTGATCCAGTTGACTCTAAGAGTTCCAGATGGATTGTATCTAACTTGTAGCCTGCATGTAATCGATTAACTACCAGATGTTCTATGATGACTGTATGATGATAACCGATTGGTTGCTAGAGGTTCTAAGACAATAATATGATCTATTTCTGTAATCTTGCTATGTTTTCTTGTTGCTTTCATTTTGTTACTCTTGCTTCTTAAGCCATTCAATTCTCTTTTGAGGGGTTACCAGTTATGGTTGCATCAATTGGTATCAGAGTTGGTCATCAACCGGTTGGTGGAAGAGTTGTTTGTGAACCTTGAGGCATTCCTTTGGATGGACAGATCACCAATTGGAGGTAGACAACATGTGTGTTTAACAGATCACCGAGTGAGAGGTAATTGAAACCGGTAGTCAAATCATTGAGTTGAGGCAGTTCACCCGAGCAGAAGAGGAGATGACGCCTAGAAGGATGAACCCCCGGAGGGTAGAGTAGATGATGTAGGACTTCAAGAATGAGGTGAGGGACAAAATCGAGAATGTATTGGCTGGTTTGCAGAGGAACCCAAAATCTGAGGATGAGTATGAAGAAGTCGGTGAAGAGCTTGAAGTGGAAGATGTTGAAGGATCGGAAGATGGAAGAGAGGAAAGATTATTGAGAGCAGTGGTGCAAGCGAGTAAAGTTCATAAAGTGGAAGTTTCAAACTTTTCCGGAATGCCAAACCCAGAGGATCTAATTGATTGGATCAGAGAGTTGGAGGATTACTTTGAGTTTGAGGATGTCAAGGACCTGCAGAGAGTTTGGTTGGCATAGACAAAGTTGAAAGGGTATGCCTCCTTATGGTGGAAATAATTATAGAAATATAGAGTTGAGAATGATGAAATGAAGATCACTAGGTGGAGGCAGATGGTTGCAAGGTTAAAGGCCAAGTTCATACCGGGAGACTATGAGTTGGAATTGTTCAAGAAGTTGTAGAACTTGAAATAGAGAAACATGATTGTGAAAGAGTACATTGAGGAATTATACAAGGTGATGATTAGATTTGGACATAGAGAGATGGATAGAGAAAATGTGACAGGGTACATAAATGGACTTGCATTTAACATTCAGGATGAGATGAGTATGTTGAGGGTTTCCATAGCTGAAGAAGCTTACCAGTATGCTTTGAAGGCTGAGGAGAAGATATGAAGAAGACAACCAAATAACCCTAGAGGGAAGGAGAGATTCAAGGAGAAGATGAGTACAAAGAAGTAGAATGTTGAAGAGGAATCAAAACCTAAGTGGAGTAAAGAACTGGAACAGAAAACACAGAGGAAAAGTAGTGGCAGTACCAATAGAGTATTACCTGATAAATGTTTCAAGTGTGGAGAAACCGGACATAGATTTTATGAATGTAAGAAGGGAATGGCAAGAAGTTGTATGGCAAATGAGGAACTAGATGGTGAAGCTACTAGAACTGACTATGCACCAGAGCAAGGAGAATCCCTTATGTTTAGAAGAGTCATGATGGAGCAGAGCAGTGAAGATACCAGATGTACTTAGAGAAAGTGTCTTTTCTGGACTGTGTGCAAATCAGGTGGTAAGTGTTGCAAGGTTATTGTGGATAGTGGAAGTATTGATAATTTGGTATTTGAGGAGATGGTAGTGAAGCTTGGACTAAAGAGGCTTGAGAATCGTTGTTCTTACAAGGTAAGCTAGTTACACTATGATTAAAATATATAAGTAAAGGAACAATTCTTGGTGAATTTTAATATTAGGCCTTTTAGGGATGAGGTCTTGTGTGATGATGTATCTATGAGTTCTTTTCATGTCTTGTTGGTAAGACCTTGGCAGTTTGATAGAGGAGTTATTTATGATTGTAGAAGAAACCTAGTCACTATTGAGAAAGATGGGAAAAAGTTCACATTGACTTCTTTGAAGGAGAAAGAGAAGGAGGTGAAGAACCTGAATCTTGAGAAAATTTGTAGTACTGAGAAACCAAGTGTAGAGGTTATACCGAAAGATGGCATGAGTCTATAGAAGGATCTGATAGATAAGCTTGATGGATAGATAGAACCGAATGACATAAAGATGATGGTGGCAAACCAGATGAAGTCTTGTAGAAAAAAAAATCAGAGTTGAAGAGAAAGAGAGTAGTAAGAAGAGAGAATGTGCATATCTGAAGCAAAGGAAGAGAAAGAAAGGGAGTCAGGGGTTAGAGAATTTGGTTGAGGTCTTGGAGGAGCTAAAGAAGAGGTTTGCAGATAAGGAAGATGTTTGGATCAAAAATGAGCATGGGGTCTTTATCCCAAATCCTTTTTTATGTTCATGAGTTGCCTCTCATGGAAAATCTCCTTCTACCTTGGGTGTCTGATTCAGAAGCATCTTTGGACTATGAGCAATCTTGCATTGACCAAAAGTATTTCCTTTCAGTTTAGTTCTTGTTCAATTCAGTGTGTAGTTTTCTGTGCTTCTACTGGTAGGTATCGGTCGTTGCTTTATTTTCATTGCAGATCCTATTTTTGATCTCCAGGCTGGTTCATGTGCTTAATTCCATATTCTCAGTCCATTTGGATTCTTTTTTGGCTAGTTGTCGCTCCCAATTTGACCATTTCTAGGTTCCGGGTCAGTTCTTGTGCTTACCGGCTGGTTTTCCTTCTTTTTCGAAGTAGTTTTTTGGTGTGTGGATCTATTTGGGGTCTTGTCTGATGTTCTTTAGCATGTGGTCAACCTTCCTACTAATCCAAACTTCTTGGTTGCTATTTTTCGAAGGAATTTGTTTCATTCTTAGGGCCAACCTAGTTACACGTTTCATTTTCCTGCATTGGTAAATGTAATCTTTTGTGGCCGACCCAGATATGTTCCGAAGGGTATATATAGGGTATTATGTAATCATTTGTAGGATAGAAGAAGTAGAAATCAAAACAAAGATTTAGATTGGTGATTAGTGATCCGGTTGACTCTAAGAGTTCTGGATGGATTGTATCTGGTTTGTAGCCTGCATGTAACCTGTTAACTACTAGATGTTCTATGATGACTGTATGATGATAACCGGTTAGTTGCCAGAGGTTCTAAGACAATAATATGATTTGTTTCTGTAATCTTGCTATGTTTTCTTGTTGCTTTTGTTGTGTTACTCTTGCTGCATAAGCCGGTCAGTTCTCTTTTGAGGATTTACCAGTTGTGGTTGTATCATTTGGATCATCTTCCATCGATTTGTATGGATGTTTCTTGAATTTAAGCCTTGCCCTATTAGCTATATCAACAACCAATAGAGTGTTAGGCCCAATATGGAAAGCTAATGTACTGAGAGGGGAGGGGTGAATCAGCACTCCAAAACTTTTCTTGAATAATAACTTTACTATTATGCATAAACATAATAGTGCAGTAACATAAAATAAAGTTAAAGAAAATAGATAACAATCATACATGATTAACTCCATAACACATATATTTTGGTTATGCAGAAACTCTTGGTTAGAGAGAAAAACTGCGGTGGGGATGGCACCCACAACTTCACTACTGCAATAATAAAGAGTGCTCGGTTGGAGCTACATTTTAGCTATTTCTGATAGCTTACCCTGTTAGGAGTAACAAGATCTATTAGATCTACCTTGCTAAAGGATTTTACAACATTTAATTTGAATCTTGCTCTTGGTTAGAGGCTTTACAACTCATAGACTTGATTAGAGTCTTTTACCCTGTTAAAGGTTTCTCTTTCAACTTCACAATATTACAATAAAATCATTACAAATATTTGCAACTTTACATCTAAAATGTTATAGCAGATTCTATGTGCTCAGAATAGATTACCTTTCTTATAGCATACCTCGGTAACCCATATAGTAACTTGGTAAACCCTTCTGTTTACTCTATTCTTTGACTGTTCTCTAAAAACCTTCTTGGTGACCTCTATGTCTCTGTAACAGTCTTCTTACACACATATACACCCTTAACTCATGTTGTATAAATAGATCTCTTAAGACGGTGATCTAATTCATTGCTTTGATCTTACAAACATGATTCCTTGAATGAATAACTACACAAAATATTTCATTGGTTAGATTGATCTCATAATCATACACAATCTTCTAGTGCAATTTCCAATGTAATAACGGTTTGATGTGCCTTGATCTTGTAACACGTTTTCATATGCATGTCCAGGTTCAGTGTATCTGGTAACACGTTTCACTTGGTGTATGTCATCTTTACTGCTCGGTAGACATAAAAAGATACTCGGTAGACAGCTCGGTGTGTACTGCGTTCTGTGATTGCTTTCTTCTGTAATCGACTAGACTATGCATACCGACTTCTCGGTGTATATCGACTGCATGATTCAGTAGTGCTAAGTGACTAGAGTATATAGTATGAATTTGAATATAAAAACTAATGGCAACTTGATAAGTAGTAACAATCTCCCCTTTTGACATTAGTTGAGATGTTTGACAAAAACTACTTTCAAAGTCATAACTCAAAAATCTATATACATTGCAAAATGACTATACTCGACAATATATACAATAGTCAATGGAATAGTATATTCAGATATACTCCCCTTATCATTATACTGTACATAACTCTAATTTTGCATGCTCAGTTCTGTGCTTGTGTGCTCTGCTTACTGTCCTTGGATACTCTACATACTCTGCTCGGTATACTCCCCCTGTATACAATACTCCAAATACTATATCAAAACTATATCACCAAAACTGTATCACTCCCTCAATATATTATATTACTCCCCTTATATAGTATCACTCCCCCTTTTTGACAAACATAAAAAACTTAATGTCCATCCGGGGGCGGTAATTGATCAAAAATAGATTTATACTTATTCCGGGCATCGGTGAGTGTGACAGAGAGGGCATCCTTTACACTTTCCATTAAAGAAGTTTGTCCTTGAATATCAGCCAATAGGGATATTAAGCAATCAAGAGTGCTTCCCTCTTGTGTAGTAGATAGGCGTGTAGCTCGGTTAATCTGTTCTTGAACTGATGAAAGATGAGGAAGGAATAATGTCTGGAGTGTCATTATATCCATCCTGATCTTGTGTTCTTCATTTCTTAGTTTCAATTGTTGAGCCATGAGCTGTTGAGGCTTTGTATAAAAATTCTGAACTGAATTGGGCTTTGTGGTCAACTTATTTGAGAGATCGGTGATCTCTTTCTCAATTGCATCAGTTTTATTCTTGATATCTTTAATGAATATAGAAAATGTACAAAGTTTTTGAAATAAATAAAGAATATGCTTGAGTTGAGGGGACAACTTAGCAATGAATTTGACAAGTTTGACTTTGCCAATAGCTAGAGCTTTTTGTACCTCTTCTATCATTTTTGTAGTGAGCTCCTTGTCTTTTAGCTTGCTCAAGTACTCAGATGCATCTACTCTGGATGTTTCTATTTGATTAAGGAGTTCATCCAGTTGAATGTGGATGGCTACATCGGTTGATACTATAGCTGTAGGTAGCTTATCTGTCAGCAGTGTCTTCACCTTCTGAAGTACTTTATTCTTCTTTTGAATGGCCATCTATTTTTCTTGTTCAGCCTTTTCTTTGCATAGTTCACCGAAATCAATAAGTGCTTGCCCCTTTAATTTTGAGATATCCACATTGGCCAAAACTATTGGTTTAGATAAATCAACTTTGAAACTATGCTTTTTCACCTTCTTTTCTTTACCTTTGGTTGGGTGGACCAAGACAATAGCTTGAGAGGCTTGTTGACCCTCGGTAGGTTGCTCAATAGAGGGAACACTTTGGTCGGTTCCTGTAGCTGCTATGGTGTCTTTTGGTGTCTCAGTACTGGGTGTCTCAGCTGCTACATTTTTAGTGCTCTAGGGTGCTTGAGAGGTCTGTTCTTGAGTTGTACCTTCTCCTGTTTTAGACTGGTGACCTTTGGTGCCTTGTGCTGTACCCTAAGGAGCTTCGGTAGAGATAGGTTGACTGAGCAATGGGTAAGGCCGAACTTGTTCTAAAACGAATTCACTAGATACAAGTTTTGCATATGTAGTGCGTTCTATCATTTCCTGCTCCGGTGCTTCTGCATCCATGACATCTTCATCAATTTGAATAGTGTCAGCCAGGTCTTGCTTGGTAGCATCAGGACTTTGCTCGGTGACATTAGGATCGTGCTTGATGACATCAATGATTTCAACTTTAGATTGTTCACTGACATCTTTAGTTTTGAAGATTTCCTGCCATTTTGCTTTTGTCTCATTTTCTACGTCAATATATAGCCCATTCATCAGTTTTAAGGCTCTCTGTTTGACAAGAAATTTTGAATTGTAGGTTGTCAAATGTTCCTTTATTTCTGCTACAGACATATCAGGAAATAGATGGACTAGACTTCTTTCTCTAATTTGTTTCTCTGAGTCCATTGCATATTTCCACCTATTATCAATATGCAAGTAAAGCTCATTTGGAAGTGACTTTACTAGTTCTAATGGAGCTAGCCGAAACTTTAGAAGTGTGCAAATAATAGCTTCTTCAATTTGTCTCTTCTCATCATTATTCCTAGTCTCATACTTGACATATCTAAATCCTCCAAATCCACCATATTCTTTTAGATTGGCATAGAAGTTTTCAACACTATGTATATTTACCTTCGTGCTCTTTACAATCTGGAATTTGTTTGCATCTTCGGATTCTGTATCACTAGACTCTTTTGCCAAAATGAGTCTTCGAGTAGATTTCTTGTAGGTCTTGGTTACCTTGGGAGTAGTAACACTCTTTTGTTTCTTACTCGGTGATGCAGCTAATGCTCTAGTGTTAGGTCTCTTTGTTGGAGGTGGAGTAAATAGGGCCTTTGAAGTGTCCAATTTCTTTCTTTTCAACACTTTACCCTTAGGCAATTCAGTGCTTAGTGTTATAGCTACCTCTTGAGCTTTTGATTCCTCTTCGGTGATGGCAAGAGTGCCTTTGATAGGTGTAGAGGAAGATTCTTCTCCGAATTTCTTCGTTAAAACCTTTATCATCTTTGTAGCCTTTCTTGTAGCTTTGGGTACTACAATGCTCATTTTTACTTTTCCCTTCACCTCTTCATAGGTTCCATACCTCAGTTCAGTAGCATGCCTTGGTAATGAAAGATATGCATCAATTTGCTATTGTGTGATATTAAAGTCAATCTCGTAACCCATTGGTGGCAAAGATTGAGTTCTTGGTTCCACAACATTCACATAATAGTAATCAGTATCTACCTCAAAGCATATATCATCCTTATATTTGTCCACTAGCTGGGGTGGAATCCGGTACCTGTTGTGCATCTTCTCTTGAAAATTGCTGAAGTAATCTTCCATTATATCATTGAAATTATCACCTAGTTTCTTGATAAAGTCATTAATTTGATGGGTGATTGGTTGGTGTAGCTCCCAAACTACTTTACCGACTGATGGAAAGAATTTCTCAAAGTAGAAAAACATGCATACAAGAAGTGAACCAAACTTCAATGTATTTGCCGAGTTGTTTTTCTTCTGCTTCCTTATTGTGTTCAAGTTCTTCAATAACACTTCACATAAGTCAACTTTCATTCCCTTTTTCACAATTTTATAGGCTAAGTCAACTGCTACGTAGGGTACACTATTTTCCCTTGCTGATTGGAAGAAATAGTAACCAATTACTCTAATGGAAAACTTAAGTTCTCATCAGTGACATTGTTCAGTTTCAGTCCTCTGTAATCAGATTCTACTCTGGTTAAGCTGATTAACTCCTTCTGTGATATCATCTTCTGAGCTCGTGCATGATCATAGATAGGATAACCAATGATCACATGAATGATTTCCTTGGTGATTTTGAATGGTTTCTCTTCTAGCCACATGAAATCATCATGAACTCTGCTCAAAACAAACTTAACCCATTGGGGCTTGAACACATGAGGGTAGGTTAGGGCTTCAGTTAATCCCTTGATTCTGATGTGTTCATACTTGTTGTTTAATACACCATTAGAACATAATTCATCATAGGTGTCTCTAATCTCAACATGACCGAGTTCTTCAACATGACATTTGGTGAAGAATCTCACATCTTCTACTAACAAGACTCGATCCAGGATGAGTGAAAAGGTGGTTTTGTCATCCGGTTCAGAGGGGACTTTAGGAGTCAAAGTGTATTTCAGTGAGGGATTCTCTACATTCTTGACAACTATGGGATCTTGGATCTTGGGCACCATTGTAGATTTCAGGTAAAAACTTAGTAAACTATCCTTAGGGTTTGACGGTTTACAAACGATAGACGCTTCACACTCAGCAGATAATAACAATTTGATAAGATCGGTAAGCTAGATTAACAGTGCAATGAGATTTGATGTAAATACCTTGCATTCACTTAGAATGAGGTTTGATCGCCTTGATTCGCTCTGCTCTGCTCTCTTGAAAACTTGATGAATGAAAATGACCGCGAAAATGCTTTTAAGTACACAAAATACCTTATTGGGCTCCGTGCGGGTTAGGTCAAAGATATTAAATGCACCCAGTTCACCTTTTAACTGATTTACTCTCCTTTTTGTTTTAACCGAGTAACCAAATTTCCTTCATTTATCGACTTGACAGGCTTCCTGTATTCACCGACTTGACAGGTTTCCTGTAAAGTACTTTTGATAGAATTTCAAACTTACTAATGCATCTTAACTATGCAGATTTTGAATTTAGTACATAATAGAATAGGAACTGTTATAATTTTAACCTTCAGAGAATGCAGTCCCTTCATACCTTTTCTGATTAATTTGGAATAGGTGCACCTAACTCGGTAGGTAAGGTTCTTTCTTCATTTGACACAATTTCCTTCTTTTTCCAAATCATCTTTAATTTCTCTTTTATTTCTTCAGTGTCTCCTCTAGGTTGATCTCTGCAATCTCCAGCTAAATGTCCAACTTTGTGACAATGAAAACATGCCATACCAAGATTTCTCCATGATCTTTAGTTGTTCATTCCAAACCTTATAAAACAATTGGCACTAATATGTCCATATCTTCCACAACATTCACACCATATCCTTGTGTTGTAATCCCATGGAACTGCTGCATATTGTCGATAAGCATTTGTGTGAGTTTGGTAACCTGTAGTGTTTGCTCGGTGTGCAGACCACATGTAGTTCTTTTGCTTAAGCCAGCACTTCTCAGTACTATGTCCATATCTATTGCAGTTTCTACAAAACCCTTTGTATTTTGCCTTCTGATAGTTGTTAACAGACTTTGTCCTACATTGATTAGATGTGTGACCATATTTATTGCAATTGTAACAATAACCATTGGACTTAGTGATATTCGTTGCTTACCTTTTTTGATTTGGCATATGTTGGTAGTATGACCTTGATTTCCACAGTAGTAGCAAATAGGCTTCTTTCTTTTGATGTTATTCCTGTTTCCAGCTTGCTTTGATGATTCTCCTCTCTCGGTAGTATGAATTCCTTTGTAACTGAGTCCTACATCTTTGTTGGGTCTTCTTGTATTCAATTGCTCATCCAACATCTTTGATGCTTCATAACTCTTCTTCAGTGTTTCTTTGGATTTCTTCTCTGTTTCAAGTTCATCGGTCAACCTTGATACTTCAAGTTTCAATGCTTGATTTTCATCATTCTTCAAAATTGCTTCATGATGTGCATAACCTAGTTGATCTGCCATATTTTGTTGAATCCCAGTCAACCTTATGATTTCATCATTCTTATCAGATACTAAGACTTCAAGTTGTTGTTTCTCTCTCTGTAGATCTATTGCTTTATCCTCAGTTGTCCTCAATGCATCTAGATTTTCAGTCATCTATGTACCGAAATGTTCTTGTTCTCTTTTCATTTCTTTTATTTGATCAGCCAATGCTTTGTTTTTTTCTTTCAATACTCCAATCATTTCTTCAGTCTCTTCAGATATACTATTCTCAGATGATGTCTCAATTTGTTCCACTAACTCTTGAGAATCTTGCAAGTCATCAGATAATCTTCTTCTTACTTTAAGAGATTTTTGCATTTGCCATTGCATGTCTGCAATCACTTGATTAGCATGATCCATCTCTTCTTGCAGATATACAATCCTCTGAGATTTTTTATAGCCTTCCATTGATAAGATCTTTCTCTTTAGGTAGTTAAACCCTTTTCCAAGATTCAAGCTCTGATACCAATTGTTAGGCCCAATATGGAAAGCTAATGTACTGAGAGGGGAGGGGTGAATCAGTACTCCAAAAATTTTCTTGAATAATAACTTTACTGTTATGCATAAACATAATAGTGCAGTAACATAAAATAAAGTTAAAGCAAATAGATAACAATTATACATGATTCACTCCATAACACATATATTTTGGTTATGTAGAAACTCTTGGTTAGAGAGAAAAACTGTAGTGGGGATGGCACCCACAACTTCACTACTGCAATAATAAAGAGTGCTCGGTTAGAGCTACATTTTAGCTATTTCTGATAGCTTACCCTATTAGGAGTAACAAGATCTATTAGATCTACCTTGCTAAAGGATTTTACAACATTTAATCTGAATGCTGCACTTGGTTAGAGGCTTTACAATTTATAGACTTGATTAGAGTCTTTTACCCTATTAAAGGTTTCTCTTTCAACTTCACAATATTACAATAAAATCATTACAAATATCTACAATTTTACATCTGAAATGTTATAGCAGATTCTATGTGCTCAAAGTAGATTACCTTGCTTATAGCATACCTCGGTAACCCATATAGTAACTCGGTAAACCCTTTTGTTTACTCTATTCTTCGACTGTTCTCTAAAAACCTTCTTAGTGACCTTTGTGTCTCTGTAACAGTCTTCTTACACACATATACACCCTTAACTCATGTTGTATAAATAGATCTCTTAAGATGATGATCTAATTCATTTCTTAGATCTTAAAAACATGATTCCTCGAATGAATAACTATACAAAATATTTCATTGGTTAGATTGATCTCAAAATCATACACAATCTTCTAGTGCAATTTCCAATGTAATAACGGTTCGATGTGCCTCGATCTTATAACACATTTTCATATGCATGTCTAGGTTCAATGTATCAAGTAACACGTTTCACTCGGTGTATGTCATCTTTACTGCTCGGTAGACATAAAAAGATACTCGGTAGACAACTCGGTGTGTACTGCATTTTGTGACTGCTTTCTTTTGTAACCAACTAGACTGTGCATACGAACTTCTCTGTGTATACCGACTACATGATTCGGTAGTGCTAACCGACTAGAGTATATAGTATGACTTTGAATATAAAAACTAATGACAACTTGATAAGTAGTAACACAAAGTCACCACACCAAAACCAAATGATTCTATTATCGAATTCTAGGTTATGAACAAATAGCTCGAACTCAGAAAATACCTTTTTGACTTCAACCGGATGCAAGAAATCTTCACCAAATCTTCACAAGCTTTGGTTTAGCTTCACAATCTTCTTCACCACACACTTATTCTCTTCTTCTTCAAACGCAATGTGAGAAATGAAATTTAAAATGCCTTTTATCATTCGAATACCTAACTTTAAGGTGCAATAAATGCTCAACCCTAAAGTTCTCTCAGATGCTCTGTATCTCAAGAATATTATGCCAGAGCATCAAATCAACATGAAATATTCCGAATATCTTTTAGGATCATCTGCACAACCATCTAAAATCATTTGCAACCTTCCATAATTAGTTACAGATCTTAGCAAGGGGGTTTTAAGGATTTGCATGAAATTTTCATTTGTTCTTTCAATGACTCAATGAAATTTTCAGCATCACTTAGATTTCTTCTCAAGTTACTTTCTTATTTCCTTGTTGCATCTAAGTCATCAAGTGCCATAATAAGTTGTTTTTGTAAACCAGAGTCCATTGATTCAATCTCCCAGATCTTCCTCAAGCTGTTAGGATTCCTCGGAGGATCTAGGATCTCATACCAATTGTTGGAATCAATGAACACCAAGAGGGGGGTGAATCAGTGTTTTGCAATTAACAACTTTCTTAAATTGATTCTTAAACCACCAGATACAAATGTATAAAAGCAAAGTGCAGAAACTAAACGCAAACAAGCACAAAACCATAACACTAGAATTTTTATGTGGAAACCCAGAAAGGGAAAAAACACGGTGGGATTGAGACCCACAATATTATAATACTGTTATTAGGAATATAATAATATTACAAGAGGGGAATGCACTTGCATTCAGGCACATTGCCTACAGCTCACTGCTCAATTACAAAAGAGGGCTACAACCCTAGAGGACTCACCATCCTATAATGATTTATAATGACAACAAGAATATCTAAACTGATGAGTAGCATCTACAAATGCCAAAATGCAGTTATGGTTAAGCACAAAGTGATTGACTTCATTGTTCTATCTCACTGCTCGGTTCTGCTTTGCTTTGTCATATACTAGAGCACCAAGCCAAATGTAGCACATGTGAAATTGTGCAACAACACTCACATAATATTCACACACTCACATCTATACCCAAATTGCATGAATGAATCAGTCTTATATATCTACACCATCAGATTAGATCAAATCCATGTCAGCCTAAAAACCACATAACACACAACATGAAACGTGTAACAATAAGTCAGCTAAATCTGATTACAAATCCATATGCGGACCTAAACAAATTGATAATATGCTTCACACATATCAGATCAATCACCTCAAACTCAAAACCAATCACCAAAATCATCCCAAAAATTTTGCATAACACGCTACACCAAAATAACACTATTCTTCATAAAATACCGAATACCGGATCTTCTATATTGCACAAGAATCAATCCTAGAGGCTAGGCTTGTGAATTAAGTTGTCTCAAACATCCAATCAACTAAATATTCCACCGCAACCAAAACTATACAACCAAAATTAATTTTTTCTTAATGTTCTCATACTCTACCACATACTGTATTCCACCTTCCAGACTTAAGAAAAATGAATATCAAAACTTTCGGGAGATCAATTCTGCATATATCGGATGTGATTTTTGATCAAAGTTGCCATCAATGACAACCCCAAAAAATTCCTCGTGCACTTAACTCAACTGGTACAATGTCTCTTGCCAATAGACTCCACTTGGTCTCACAGGTTTGAGTGTGTCTTTAATCCCAATGGCAAGTTGATTGGAGGTGACAAGAGTTCCTTCTACATGCTCTAGGATTAAGTTGATACCCTATTAGTTTAGTGTCTAGGCTTGAGTCATCTTGTTAGCATCATGTGGTATGTTATTCAACCCTATGTTGGTTGCATTGTGGAGTGGTAATTAATAATTAATTGATTAAATATAGTTTATTAATATTAAATTAAATTAATGGATGGCATTGATATTTAAATATTAATGTGTATTTTGTACAACCTGATTTGGCATAGTAGTGGAGAACTTGTGCTCTTGAAAGAGAGGTCACAAGTTCAAATCCCACAAGGGGGTAGGGTATGTACATCTTATTGGCTTCGACCCATTACCCATCAAAACCCAAAAATATTAATGTGTATTTTATTATTGACCATATACTATTTATGAATGTTTATTTGAGCATTTATATTTATTGAGCTTTTGATTTATTAGATTTTTTTTTTCTATTAAATATAAGGAGTTCATAATACAAAATACAACATCTACAAATGTCTCATAGCAAGGAGTAATACAGTCCTATAAGCCTACATAATTACATCCAAATAGTTATAACTTACTGTCAAAATTACATATATATATATATATATCATGTCTATCATGTCTATCATGTCTGTCATCTCTATCATTTCTATCATATCTATCATGCTTATCAAATATATCATATCTATTACAAAAATGTCACAAAATTTTGAATCTTTTTTGGAAAGCTAATCAAAAGAAATATCTCCATCCAGACAGCTGGAGTCTCCCACCATCTCTACCCAAGCAGTCCACCCTTGCAAACTATCACACCACATCAAGACCTTGCCCCACAGTATTGGATCAACATATGTGTAAATGACTAGTCTAGCAACTGGAATACTTTGTTCCCGTACGTGGAGACCCCTACCCTGCTGTGTGTTGAGTTCTCTAATGAATTTTTCCAAGCCTATCTCAAAAGGAGATCTATCCCTAGATGTTCTGGACCAAGTAAATCCATGGGATATCTCCCATGTGAATATTCTAAAAAAACCATCTTGCATCAACCTCTCAAATTTCCTTCATGCTATCCTCATGGCCATTGTTACCTGCAAGTCAATGTCATAAAAAATGAGTCTTGCTAGAGACTCGATAAGGTTCCTATCCCTACCATTAAAAGGATTATCATTCTTAAATCTCCAAATTAGCCATAATACTTCACCAGAAAAAAACAAACAAAAAATCATTAGCACTTTTCTTTAGGCTTTGGATATAACCAATAAAAATATCACAAATCTCAATATTATTACCAAAGCACATGCCAAATATTCTCCAAACTTCTTTAGCAAAGAAACAATCAAATAAAATATGCTTGACAAACTCAACAACTCCGCTACAGGAGCAAATACTAGACTCTCCAATGTGCTTATGGATAGGAAGCTTTTGAAGGATAAATTGCCAGCAAAAATACCTTTTCTTGGGCTCAATTGGTCTAGACCATAGGGTCTCAAATGTCTTATGCCAAGAGGCATAATCTAGTCTAAAATTTCAGTAAGAGTCAACATGGGAAAGAATAGCATCATAATCAACAAGGAAGGAATAGATGTTCTTGGCTTTGGTTCTAGGTAGAAGGGACCCATCTAATGATTTGAAGAGGCAAAATCTAGAGCTATCTTTAGTGCAAGGTTTAGGAAGATTAAGAGGTGAAGAATCCTCTCTCAACATAGTATAGGTCTTCCTTTGGGAGGCAGGTACATCATATTCCATCATAATGTCATTCCATCTCAAGAGGTGCCCATTTCTAATAACATTAGAAATATTTTTTAATCCTTTTCTTGCCCAAGATTTAGTTGAGTATCCTAAACTAAGGCCAAGGGTTTACCATTATTTTTCAAGTTCCACCATATGGAGAATTCACCAGATACTTCCCATTCTCCCAAGTAATGATATTGTGAGAAATATGGCTTCTTATCACCTCCCAAGATTTCCAAATTGACTTGAAGACAGGTGATCTGGAGGATCTAATCTCAAATTCCCCAACAATAATATCACTTAGTGCCAAACCTCTCCAAATAGGGCCTCTTTTAGGGGTGGATTTACTGATACTGTGTCTGATCAAAATTTTCCAAGGTTCCTCTCCTTGAAGAGATCCAAATATCAACTTACTTGCAAGGGAGAAACCTTTCCATATCAGATCCTCGAGGCCTAGACCCCCCTTCCTCTTACTCATAGTGCACCACTACCATTTCTCAACATGCTTTTTCTTGCTACCTTTCCCATTTGACCAAAGAAAACCTCTTATATATTTTGAATATGACAAAACTAGTAATCAATAAATAGCCAAACTAAAGTATAATAAATATTGTAGGAAGAAAGAATTTTTTGACAAACTTGTACTCTCCCAACTAGAGAGAGGAAAAACCCGTTCCATTTGCTAAGCTTCTTATCTATTTTACCTTTAATCCAATCCAACATAGCCTTCAAATTTGGTTCAATGGAAAGTGGTATACAAGGATATCTAACCAAATGGTTTGGTCCCCCCATGAGAAAGAGTATTTACGGCACCAATCAGGAGGTTGTGATTTCCAACTAAGCAATACATATTTGGGCAGAGAAATTTTCCTGCCTAAAACTTCACATAAAATATCTAATTTGGTCATTAATGCATCTATGTTGTTCTCCTCTAATCTAGCAAGGATAGTAGTATCATCTGTAAATTGTATATTGGATAGATCCTCCCCATTGGGTAGAGTGATCCCTTTCACCATGGGAGAGTTCATAGAGTCTCTTAGCAAGTAGTAAAGGGCATCAACAACTATTACAAATATAGTTGGTGCTAAGGAGAACCCTTATCTAATAGATCTAGATAGCTCAAAACTATTAGATTTACTACCATTAAGCTCCACAAAAGAATTAACATCCTTCATCAATGTACTTACCATCCCACAAAAATGCTTAGGGAACCCTATACTTTCCAACATCATATTAACAAAACTCCATTCTATCCTGTCATAAGCCTTCTCGAAATCTAACAGTAGTAGATCTGTGTCCTGTTCAATTTCCCTAGCCCAATGCATGGCATCCTAATGAGTCAATGGATTTTCAAGGATGTATCTCCCTTTAACAAATCCAATATGTGTGGGGTTGATCACCCTAGAAAGAATGTTTTCCAATCTTTGAGCTAAGGCCTTGGCCAAAATTTTGTATGGCACATTAACTAATGTTATAGGTCTCCAGTTCTTAATTAATGATCTATCTCCATCTTTTGGAATCAACTTAATCAAGCCCTTATTTATATCCTTCCCTAGAGATCCCTTATCAACAACCTCTTGGTACACCTGTAGTAGATCCTCCCCAACCCAATCAATACCTATTTTATAGAATTTAATCGATAGACCATCAGGTCTTGGTGCTTTCCCATTGTTTAGGTCTTGGATATCTCCCTTAATTTCTTCTGGAGATAGTCCCTTATTCAACATTTTGACATCTTCCTTGTAGACTTTCTTGGGAACAATACTTCTCATATAATCTCTAGCCCTTGCCTTATTGTGATCATTATCTTCTGAAGGAAAAACTTTTTACATAAAATTGGGCAAAGGATTTAAGAATACTAGTCTGATCTGAGATAACCTCTCCATCTTCCCAAATATTATCAATATTAACCCTAGCCTCTCTGGATTTTAGCAACTAGAAAAATAATTTGGACTCTTGATCAGGTCCTAAGGGAGGGCCATTAGCCAAATTTTTAGATTTCTTGTGTTTCCTAGAGCCTTTCTTACCTATAGCTATCTTTTCCCCATACTCTTTCATAGCTTCCTCCTTTAGGCCATCTTTGGAGTATTTCACAAAAGAAGTAATGGCCTAGGAAACTTCCTCCTTACTATTATTATTCATCACACCAGTGCCCTCAACATCCATATTCATCAATGAGTCACCACTAGTCATAGGGGCTCCATCCTTATGAATCCTATCCCCACCACTATTGAGGTTAAAGTAAAAACTAAAAGGCAGGGTATAGGGAGATCTAGAAGGTGAGATCTTCTTCAATAGACTCTCAAAAAAATTAAGAGCTTTATCATCAACAAAGAGTTCTAGGTCTAGGCCCCTATAATGCATGTCATCCCTATTGGAGGGGGGCATAATAGAGCTCATTTTAATCCTCTCCACATTAGTTTTAGATATAACCTCCATAGTATTAGGGATAGGACTCCCAAGGAAGCCTCTCCTCTCACTAGAAGTAGTATCCAGGTGGGGAGATTTAAGCTCCACAATTCTAGTCTGTCCATCTTTAGATTTCAACTCGGAGTCCACAATACCTTGTACCTTGTGTTGGGTCTCAATCAATTTTTAAAAATTTCAAGAATAATATTTTGTGCATTGAGATTTATATAATTAGGAAGGGTGGTCTTAGAAGCATCAGAGCTATCACAAGGTTTTTTAAGGGTAACAGAAGAATGAGCCCCATTTGAGGATTGATTAACTTTTCAGATTTCAGCACAAAGGGCATCCAATTTGTCCATCATAGGATTAGTATCATGATAGTCGGCTACATTAGCTAGGGGGTCAGATAGATAAATTGAAGTCGAAGAGGAGGGAGAAGCATTCGGTTCAATATCAATGGTAACACCAAGGTAGGGTTTAGCATTACCGTTAGGGTTAGGATTCTTGCTGCATTTCTTGAGAAGAGGGCAATTTTTCCTAATATGCCCTTCTCTTCTATAGAGAAAGAAAACATTTAAACCCCCTAAATATTCAATGGGGAAAAGATTTGTATTACTAGTAAATTCAATTTGGATATCATAAGGGAGACCTTTACCTAGATTCAAGGCCACAAGCAACCTAACATTCATGCATGTGACATGAGAGAAGTTGTTTCATTGATTCACAACACTTTCCCTAAGGGTTCCACCAAGCTAGGAACAACAATCCACAAATATGGGGGAATATTTTTAATAGTTATCCACCTAGGGCTTGAAAGAGCCAACTTATCATCTATGTTATCCTTAAGGTCCCCAAAAGTTGCCCTAAAACTCCTGGCCCCTATAGTCTAGAATTGCCTTTTGATAACTTCCCTCTTAATATTAGGGTTATTAAAGAAAATAAGAAAGAACCCTTTTTGCACCATGCTACAAAAGGAGAATGAAAAACCCTATATTTTGCCTCAAATATTAGGCAACCTTGTGTTTAAGTAATTCCTAGAAGGAAGCTTATTGACATCCAAAGTCGCAAGGAAAATAGCTGAATTCCTAAGTCTGTTTTTTGTTTTGCTAAAATAGTGTTGGCCATTTGAAAATTAGGAAAGACAATCAAAGAGGAAGGAGGGAGAACCTTACCTCCTCCTCCACAATCTTCACCCAACTGCTCATCCTTCATGAGAAGTTTCACCCCTTCTGGAAGAGAGTTCTAATTTGCCACGACCTACTTGAATGTTTTGGCTCTGTTTTCCACCACGACACTAGGATTAATATTTCCATCTCCAAGAGACTTAGTACCCATATAGTAGGGATTTGAAATAATATTATTTTATATTATTTCGCTTCAATTTTTGTGATGGTAGGTATAGTTTATTATATTCTTGATTATTTTTTATTTGTTGGGAGATTGTATAGTTTTTGGATTAATTTTTATAAATAGGGCTTTAGGAGCATTTGTGGGGGTTTGCTTGTTGGAAAATAATTTTCATTGTCTAAAGATTTTGGATTTTCGAATTTGATTTGGATCTTGGCTTGGATTTTTAGCTGGATTGTAGATTTGCGCTTCTTAAAATTCTTTGTCCATCACTTCTATTCTACCAAGTTGGAGATTTGATTCCTTGCATTTTGATTTGGAAAATAATGTTTTCTCCATGTCTGTGGAAAGAAATTGGGTTGACTGTGAGAGAAATAAATATGATTTTTAGTTTATTATATTCCTAAATTTTTAAATTTATGAGGGCCTTGGCTTTATCTTTGTGTATTTTTATGAATGGCTTTAGTTTTGTAATGCTAGGTAGAGCCAAAAAATGCTAGTTAAAAGTATTTGGGTTACCTTCTAGTGATTTTGGGGTCTCAATGTTTTGTATAATTCTCTTGTTAAATCTCCTTTGTTTGTTCCCTTTCTTCGAGTATGGTTGAGAGTTGTTTTGTGTTGTTTTAGAAAGCATGACTTAATTTTCTTAGCTTGAAAATTTTATCGTTTCTATTGTTTCTTTTGTAATTGGTATGCTTAGAACCCAAGTTTCTTTGGTTGGGGCATTGTTTTCATGAAAACTCTATTATTTGGATCTTATCATAAATTTATTTTCATTTTGAGTCATATTTTTGTCTCTATTGTAAATGTGTTTTCTTGTGTCGTACATGCACTATAGGATAAATTTTATGCACTACAAGACATCCTATATGCGCTATAGGAGATCTTGTTTGTGCTACAGGAGATCCTATATGCTCTACATGAGATCTTTTATGCACTACAAAAGGTCTCGTATGTGCTACAAGAAATCCTATATGTGCTATAGGAGATCTTGTATGCACTACACGAGATCTTGTATGCACTATAAAAGATCCTATATCCTATATGTGCTACATGAGATCTTGTATGCACTACTAGAGATCATATATGTGCTACAAGAGATCTTGTGTGTGCTACAGGAGATCTTGTATGTGCTATAAGAGATCTTGTATGTGCTAGAGGAGATCCTATATGCACTACAAGAGGTTTTGTATGCACTATAGAAAGTTAGATATGTGTTCATAGTTCTGTGAATGTGCCAAACTGTCTTATTTTTTGGTTTTCTAGTCTTTTTGGATTTCTCAGTCAATTTTGCTTAATTTGTGCTTTTCACCAGAGGTTGTTTGTAAGATTCCCAGTGATTTCTAGAGTTGATTTTCATGATCAGTGATATTATTTATGATTGAGAAAGATGGTTTTTCCTTTATATGGATATTTGTGCATCTTTATGGTTTAAGAAAGATGGATAATACCTTGCTTTGATATCTTGGTTGCATTATGTTATATGTATTATGGCATTGCGGCCTTTTATTTCAAATTCGGTTATAAGGATCCTTGTTTGGATGTTTTATGGATATGGCTAGATCCTTATTGATATTGTGTTTTTTTTACCATAAGGTTTGGAACATGGTTAGGGGGAGTGGGATTTCATGAGTTGGTTGAGGTCATGTGAGAATAGGCCACCAAGAGGTTCCTTGTAAGGATGCTTGTGGGTCAAGACTGCCAGGATCTCATTGAAAGTTTTCTTTCTTAAATAAGTGATAACCTTAATAATTAATTAGATGAGTTGGGTATTTAGGATTCATCTAAATAATATAATAAATTGGTTTTTGTGCCCCATCTTATAGCCCTTGAGTGGAGAATCGAGGTGAGCTTGGAAAGGCCATGGAGATGGAAAACCAAACTCCCTTGATTCTCACATAGGTAGAGATAGTTCCACATGTCTACCAGGGGTGCCAAGGCACAGACCCATTGATCTTCTTTCTTTATGAGGGTAGCATGTGATGAAACTCTTCCCTACATCTATCCTTGTTCCTTATGCCATTTTTTGTTGGATAGCCTCTATAAATTCTATGCTTTTGATTTAGCCTTGTGTTGTGATTTGGATTATTGTTTATGTGGTTTCTTTTCAGTTAAGGTTGTTGTATTGTTGTGTCCTTTGGTTGTAACGTGTCAACCTAGGTCTACAGTGTGTGTGGCACCTTGTGTCATTCTCTGGAGCATAGGGGGTGGTTCCTTATTGGTTCCACATGGTCGGGTGGTTGATGCCTTCTTCCATTGGGATGTTCTCTTCATTGGATGTTCATATGCATGAATGTGGACTCTCTATTTCTTCAATTCATGGTTGGATTCTTGGAGCAAAATATTATATTATTTCACGAGATTGGTTAGACATTATTGCATCATGTATTATGAGATAATCATACTTCTAGATTGGAGATTATGTATCTTGATGTAAGAAAATATTGTAATCATTTGTAATTGTGAATTGATTTAATAGGTTGTGATTACTATTCTTGTAGTTGAAGATGTGGTTGTAATCCTTGTTGGACATATGGTGTATATTGGATATTTATTATTCATGTAGTTGGAAGTTGAGCTCATAATGAAATATATGATACTATTTGGATTAGTACTATGTGTATCTATGATCTTAGATGTTATGATTATAGAATTATTGTAGGAAGGATATGATTGAGTTATATGATGTTGTTGTGTTCTTATCTTAAGATAAGTAATGACATTGAGATACCCTAGGGAATGATGATCTATGTGATGTTATTTTTTTCTGATTGAGTACTTATATTCTTATGATCATGTTAGAGTTGATTATGTTTATGATTAGATGATGTTAGATTAAATGTTATGTGTTTACTTGAGTTGCATGTGTTGCATTAGTGTAATTTTTTTTTAATTTTATCTTTTTGCATGTTAGATGGTTATATTTCTCTAGGGTATTTTGGTGAGCATTACATCTGGTATTAGAGCCCATGTTTATTCATTGGGTACTTTGGTTTCATGTTGATCCTATTGTGCATATAAGTAGAGTAGTTTGATGTTTCTTTTGTTAATTTGCTTTCTTTCTAGTAGTAGCCCTAGATTCTATCTTATAGATGTTTTATGTCTCATTTAAGCCAAGATGCATCCGAGGGATAGAGGTCATGGGTGAGGTGGTCATATGGGTACTTGGCAGAATCCTCATCTTGACATTTCTGAAGAGGCTCTCCATGAAGAGTAGTAGCTTGACCAATAGGGGGAAGGAGTTCAGGGTGAGAACTAGCAGGGTGGTGATGCAGTTTCGTAGTTGATTAATGTGCTCCAGGAGCTACTTGGTCATTTAGGGCCAATGCAAGAGGAGAATTAGTAGGAGGATTCTCATCATTCTATATGTGTGGATAGAGTTGAGTATCAAGAGCAAGAGATGGAGTGGTCACCTTGGAGGAGAGTTGATGCAGTACCAGATAAGGATGCAATTTTAGTGGGTCATATGAGAGATCTTCTCAGGTCTCGACCTCCCACTTTTGATGGTTGTAGTAGTGGGACTAAGGTGGAGACTTGGCTCTTGGATTTGGGTAGGTGTTTTTCTATGCATCCATATAGCAGTAACACCAAGGCTAGGTGCACTATCATGCATCTTCATGATTTTGATTCTACTTGGTGGTGTATGGAGGAGTAGAAATTGCACTTGGATATTGTGATAGTATCATGGGAGATTTTCTTAGAGTGGTTTCATTCTCATTTCTTATTAGATATTTGGAGGCAAATGATTTCCACAACTTGAGGCAGTTGATAATGAAAGTTGAATAATATGAGTGCAAGTTCTTTGAGATTAAGTAATACGCAGGGATAGTGGATGATGAGGCTATTTTGGCGCAATATTTTGTTAGGTTCCTTACCGCTCGTATCAGTGGAGGAGTTTGGGTCTTTGAACCCAAGACTATGGAGGTAGCTATGGAGGTAGCTATGGAGAAGATGTGCTTGGTTGAGGATAATTTGACTTTGGCTTTAGGAGGTACTCCAAGTGTGTAGATGGTTAGTGCTCCAACTTCAAGATCAAGTGCGAGAGACACACAAACATAGGCTTTAGGATTTTCTAGGAGTCATCCTCCACCCTCCAAGAGTAGCCAGTGATTTTGGAAGATGTATTTTCAGAATCAAAATATTTTTCATGGTGTTAGGTCCCAATCATATAGAGATTGCAGTAGGCAGCATGACAGGCGGTCTTTCCTTTCTCAGCTAGCATAGGATTCTTAGTAGAATTCTAGTAAAGGTAGTGCTCACCAGTCCAATGCATCCCCAGTTAGCATAGGTTTATTAGAAGAGGTTGTTTCTCTTGTGGTCAACAAGGACATATTATAGCTCATTATGCTTAGAGGTCTATGTAGATTTTTGGTCATAGGCCAGTAGTTTTAGAGCCTACAGTAGGAGATGCAGGAAGATCTCATTGAGTATTTGTAGTGGGTGATAACCATCAGGTCGAACATCAAGGTACAGTTGTGAAGACCACATGTGAGATAGGTGGTATTTCTTGCTCAGTATTGTTTAATTCAGGTGCTTCAGATTCTTTCATTTCTCCAACTTTAGTAGAGAGGTATGGGCTTGCGGTGGCAAAGCAAGATGATAGGTGGTAGGTTGAGTTGGCAATGGGTTCCAAGAGGGTAGTGGATTCCCTTGTTCATGGTTGTGTGTTGGATTTAGGAGTTTGTTCCACCACTGTGGACCTTCATGTTCTTTCTTTGGGGTCGTATGGAGTTGTGTTGGGTATGGATTGGCTTGAGGCTCATTAGACTAAGATTGATTGCCAAGGTAAGAGGGTGAATTGTCTTGGTGATGGTGACAAGAGAGTGGAGATTGTAGAAGTGCAAGGACCTATTTCTCTTCACATGATTTCCACTGTGCAGCTAACGAAGTGTGTATGATAGAGATGTCAATTATTTATAGTCACAATGAATGATTTGGATGAGGGAGAGAGTCAAGATGATCTCTTTCATTGTCATTCTATTCTTTAGGAATTTTGAAATGTGTTCCCTAGCAAGATTCTGGGTATGCCACCTAAGCATGACATTGATTTTCAAATAGATTTAGTTCTCAAAGTAGAGCCTATATCTAATTCTCCTTATTGGATGACCACTCAAGAGTTGAGTGAGTTGCAGTTGTAGTTGGAGGATTTTCTATCTAAGGGATTAATTCATCCCAGTGTTTCTCCTTGGGGAGCACTAGTGATGTTTGTTAAGAAGAAGGACATATCTCTTTGCTTGTATATAGTTACCGATAGTTGAATAAGGTGACGGTGAAGAATCATTATCCTTTACCGAGGATTGATGACCTATTTGATCAAATTAATGATGCTAAGGTTTTCTCCAAGATATACCTTAAGTCAAGGTATCACCAGTTGTAGATTCATGAGGCAGACATTCATCAAACAACATTTTGTACTTGTTATAGACACTATGAGTTTATAGTGGTTCCATTGGGGTTTACTAATACACCCTCAGTATTCATGAGTTTGATGAATGGAGTATCCAAGACCTATCTTGATAGATTGGTTCTCGTGTTCCTTGATGACATATGGCTGACATTTTGATCTATATGAGGATTGTGGAGGAGCATGAGGAGCATATGAGGAAATTTTTGCAGTGTCTTTGTGAGAATCAGTTGTATGCCAATATGGCTAAGTGCGAGTTCTTTCAAACTGAGGTTAAGTATCTTGGCCATATTATTTTAGGTGAGGGTATTGTAGTGGATCTCTCTAAGATTCAAGCTATTTTGGATTGGACAACACCCACTAATGTGGGCAAGGTTCGCAATTTTATGGGTCTTGTATAATATTATCATTGGTTTGTTCAGGGGTTTTCAAAGATTTCTCATCCTATTATTTCTCTTTAGAGGAAAGGGAAGAATTTTGTGTGGTTAGGTTAGTGTGAGGTAGCTTTCTAGATCCTCAAGGAGCGTTTGACTAGTGCACCTATTTTAGCAGTGCCATATCAAGTAGGAGATTTTGTGGTGTGCATGGATGCTTCTTTGGAGGGTTTGGGAGCAGTTCTTATGTAGGATGGTTGTGTGATAGCTTATGAGTCACGTAAACTCAAATATCTTGAATTGAATTATCCTACTCATGATTTAGAGTTAGCAGTAGTTGTTCATGCTTTGGTGAGATGGAGGCATTTTCTTCTTGGGCATTGATTTGAGTTGCATAGTGATCATTGTAGTTTGCAGTACATCTTCACTCAGCCAAACTTGAATGCCAAAAAATGTCGGTGGATGGAGTTTCCTTGTGAGTATGATTTTGAGGTCAAGTATATCCAAGGGAAGCAAAAGGTCGTGGCAGATGCATTGAGTCACAGGAACCATGAGATATCAGTGTTGACTCTCAATGTGGATTTGAGGAGTAAAATTCTTAGTGTGCTTCCTTCAAATGCTTGGTACCTGGAGGTTAGAGTAGAGATTTGTTTAGGGAGAGGTCTTGAAGAGAGATTTATATGATATTCATTAGAGTCAGATGGTCTTCTTTGTCATTTCGGATGTATTTATGTTCCACCTTCAGATGAACTCCATGTTTTGATTTTGATAGAGGCACATCATGTACCTTAATCAACAAATCCAGGTGTCAAGAAGATGCATATAGATCTTCATCAGTTGTATCATTGGTCTGGCATGAGGAGAGATATAGCAGATTTTGTGTCTTAATGTTTGGAGTGTTAATGAGTGAAGGCAAAACATCATCCCATAGGTTTGTAGTCGAACCTAAATGGGATATCATATCAATGGACTTCATTGTTGGATTGCCAATGTCTTCTCATCATGATGATGCTATAATGATCATCATTGATAGATTGACCAAGGTGGCACACTTCTCTCCGATCTAATCTTCCTACATAGTAGCAACAGTGGCTTGGGTTTTCATGGAGGATATAGTGAGATTGCATGGTATTCCTCATTGTATTATATTAGATCGTGATCCTGTGTTCACTTCAACATTATGGACTTCTCTCTATCATGATTTAGGAGTCCAACTGAACTTCAGTTCAACATATCATCTAGAGATAGATGGGTAGATTGAGAGAGTTAATTAGGTTCTAGAGGATATGCTTTAGATGTATGTTATGGATTAGTAGACTCGATTGAAGGATTACCTCTACTTGGTGGAGTTTGCTTATAATAATGGATATCATAATTCGATTTGCATGTCTCCTTTTTAGGATTTGTATGGGTGGCCTTGTCATACACCTTTGAGTTGGGATCATTGGAGGATGGATTTATCTTAGGATTGGGGATGTTGTCGGATATGGAGCAGTAGGTGATATATATTTGAGAGCATTTGTTGGTAGTGAAGGACAGGTAGAAGAAGTATGTGGATGCTCATTGAGTAGATTGACACCTTTCAATGGGTGACAAGATATTTTTGAGGGTTCATCCACGAAAGAGTCCTATCCTTTATGGAAAAGTCTCTAAGTTGGCACCTCATTTTGTGGGATCGTTTGAGGTTTTGGAGAGGATTGGTCCTATGGCTTATTGCCTTGCCTTGCCACCCAGCTTGTCCTGCATCCATGATGTGTTTCATGTATCAGTTTTGAGGCCATATTTTTCGATGTGACCCATGTTTTGAATTGGAATGCCTTGTAGGTAGAGGATGGGTAGCTTTCTTTGGAATCTGTACGCATTCTACAGTATCAAGGGTTTTCCCTCAAGGGTCGTGACATAGAGTAGGTAAGGGCCCAATGGGACTTGAATGATGATTATTTAGAAACTTGGGAGGATGTAGCATGGATGAGAGAGTTATTCACCTATTTGTTCTCAGGCTTCCAAGAGTAAGCCTAGGCAAGGGGGGAGGATGTAGTGCTCCTCCTTGATTCATATTTCTTTTGTGCATCGATAGACTTGCTTAGACTTTTTGATGGTGTTTTGGTTGATATTTATGACTTTATTTATATCTAAAATGATTATAGTTTATGCTAGACATTTTATAATGATCTATTTGATACATTTTGGTTTATGTGGATGATGATATATCCTGGATTATTATGATGGTTGGACATATATTGGTGAGCTATATGCATTTATTTCTCATGTATGGATCATATTATTTATGATGATATGATGACATATCATTAGTGCTAATCCCACTTCATGATTATATTTGATGAGATGACTTTATGGTTGTCGTGATTTTTTACTACTGTATTTATGATAGGGATGATGGCATACCGCTCATCACGAGCATGATATGACATCACAATTATCTTTCACTTGTTTTTAATCATTTTACATTATATACAATGTATATATTGTTTCATGGATATTGGTGGTTGTAGGATTGTAGGTACTAGACATCAACTCCACCTAGTCTCATAGGTTTGAGCGTGTCTTTAATCCCAATGGAAAGTTGATTGAAGGTGACATGAGTTCCTTCTACCCACTCAAGACTTAAGTTGGTACCCTATCAGTTATGTGTCTTGGCTTGAGTCGTCTTGTTAGCGTCATGTGGTATGTTATTCAACCCTATGTTGGGTTGCTTTGTGGAGTGGTAATTATTAATTAATTGATTTATATAATTTATTAATATTAAATTAAATTAATGGACGACATTGATATTTAAATATTAATGTGTATTTTATTATTGAGGATTTATTATTTATTAATGTTTATTTGAGCATTTATGTTTATTGAGCTTTTGATGTATTAGATTTATTTATTTATTGTTGATTTTATATTATTGTGTTTTGTGGTTTTATATTTATTTGGGAATTATATTTAATTGTGCTCATAGTTTATTTAATTTATTTGTTATTCTTATTATTTACTTCCTTTTACCCATTTGATTTATTATTTACTCTACCTACCCTCTCTTACTATTGCCTATGAGATTTGGGATTTTAAATAATATTATTTTATATTATTTTGCTGATATTTTTGTGATGGTAGGTATAGTTTATTATATTCTTGATTATTTTTTATTGGCTAGAAGATTGTATAGTTTTTGGATTATTTTTTATAAATGGAGCTTTCTGAGCATTTGCAGGGGTTCTCTTGCTGGAAAATAATTTTCATTGTCTAAAGATTTTGGATTTTCAAATTTGAATTGGAGATTGTCTTGAATTTTTAGCTGGATTGTGAATTTACACTTCTTTGAATTCTTTGTCCATTACTTCTATTCTACCAAGTTAGAGATTTAATCCCTTGCATTTTGATTGTGAAATTGGGTTGTGTATGGGAGAAATAAATATGATTTTTAGTTTATTATATTTCTAAAGTTTTAAATTTATGAGGGCCTGGGCTTTATTTTTGTGTTTTGCCATGAATGGCTTTAGTTTTGTAATGTTGGGTACAGCTAGAAATGCTAGTTAAAAGTATCCATGTTACCTTCTAGTGATTTTGGGGTCTCATTGTTTTGGAGAATTCTCTTGTTAAATCTCCTATGTTTTCTCCCTTTCTTCGAGTATGGTCAGGAGTTGTTTTGTGTTGTTTTGGAAAGCACGAATTAATTTTCTTAGCTTGAACGTTTTATCGGGTGTACTATTTCTTTTGAAATTGGTATGCTTAACGCCTGAGTTTTTTTAGTTGTGGCATCATTTTCATGAAAAATTTATTATTTGGACCTTATCGTAAATTTTATTTCCGTTATGACTCATATTTTTGTCTCTATTGTAAACACACTTTCTTTTGTTGTATATGTGCTACAGGAGATCTTGTATGCATTATAGGAGATCCTATATGCACTATAAGAGATCTTGTATGCACTATAGGAGATCTTGTATGTGCTATAGGAGATCCTATATGCGCTACAGGAGATCTTGTTTGCACTACAGGAGATCTTGTTTGTGCTATAGGAGATCCTATATGCACTATAGGAGATCTTGTATGCACTATAGGAGATCTTGAGATCCTATATGCGCTATAGGAGGTTTTGTATGTGCTACAAGATGTTAGATATGTGATAATAGTTCATTGAACGTGCCAGACTATCCTATTTTCTAGTTTTTTGGTCATTTTCGATTTCTCAGTCAATTTTGCTTAATATGCTCTTTTCACCAGAGGCTATTTTTGATATTTCCTATGATTTCTAGAGTTGATTTTTATGATCAATGATATTATTTATGGTTGAGAAAGATAGTTTTGCATTGCTATGGATATTTGTGCATCTTTCAGGTTTAACCAGGATGGATAATGTCTTGCTTTGATATGATTTTCTATGAGTCTCTTGGTTGCATTATGGTCTTGTGGCCTTTTGTTTTAGATTTGGTTATAAGGATCCTTGTTTGGATGTTTTATGGATATGGCTAGAACCTTGTTGATATTGTGTTGTTGTTTACCCTAAGGTCTTGGAACATGGTTAGGGGGAGTAGGCTTTCATGAGTTGGTTGGGGTAACATGAGAATAGGCCACCAAGAGGTTCCTTGTAAGGATGCTTGTGGGTCTAGACAACCAGGATCTCATTGAAAGTTTTCTTACTTAAATAAGTGATAACCTTAATAATTAATTAGATGAGTTGATTATTTAGGATTTATCTAAACAAGATAATTCATTGTTTTTTGTATCCCATCTCATAGCCCTTGAGTGGAGACTTAGGATGAGCATGGGAAGGCCATGGCAAACCGAATTCCCTTGATTCTCACGTAGGTAGACACAGTTCCATATGTCTTTCAGGGGTGTCAGGGCAGAGACCCATGGATATCCCTTCTTTGTGAGGATAGCATGTGATGACACTCTTCCCTACATGTATCCATTTTCCTTATGCCATGTTTTGTTGGATACACTCTAGAAATTCTATGCTTTTGATTTACCCTTGTGATGTGATTTGGATTGGTGTTTATTTGGTTGTTTTTCAATTAAGGTGGTTGTATTGTTGTGTCCTTTGGTTGTTAGGTGTCAGCCTAGGTCTAGA
The DNA here is from genome assembly GCF_030272615.1 of Cryptomeria japonica. Lineage (NCBI taxonomy): Eukaryota > Viridiplantae > Streptophyta > Pinopsida > Cupressales > Cupressaceae > Cryptomeria > Cryptomeria japonica. Next base: position 239,234,381 of record NC_081410.1, on the reverse strand, counting down.
GTGTGTGTGGGATCTTGTGTCATTCTCTGGAGCATGGGGGGTGGTTTCTTATTGGTTCCACATGGTCAGGTGGTTGATGCCTTCTTCCATTAGGGTGTTCTCTTTGTTGGATACATTTGTATATATGGATGTACACTCTATATCTCTTCAGTTCGTGATTGCATTCTTGGAGTAGAATATTATATTATTTCATGAGATTGGTTAGACATTATTGTATCATATATTATGAGATAGTCATACTTGTAGATTGGAGACTATGTATCATGATGTAAGAAAATATTGTAATCATTTGTAATTGGTGTTACCCCCCACTTTATTTTTTAAAATTGCCCATCGATATCAACACAAATCCCTTTCTTTCTTATTGCCTTTGCCTTATTGAAGAAATTCTAGCATGTCGCAATTATATTTGAAGTTCTGAAAGTATTACTTTCACCCAATATGGTGATGGAAAGGAGGGTTAATGTTTGTCGGGCAGCAACCAATAAACCTCGTAGTTCTTACTTCCTATCCTTCCCTGATATCAGAGTATCGAGGGTTCAAGCTCTCTTTCTGTCAATTTCCAGGTCATCCCACCATCATGCACAATTTCCAAAAAGTGAATCAATGGAGATTTGTAAAGTACCATCATAAATGACAGATTAAATAGTTAAGAGAATGCAAACGTGGTAGCACAAGCAGTGATTCTTGATATTATTACTTTTCTGCAAACATAAATAAATGCACCACCCTTGAGGACTGACTAAAGTAACACATGCCATCATGAGCTCCCTTTGTCGAAATAATTTTGCCACATGATAATCAACTACTTTTTGATAACCCAGAATTGAATTGGCCGAAAAAATGATAAGGAAATATCATCCAAGGGTTTCATTCTCTTGCATGGAAACAACAAACCAATTTTATCGAATATAAAAAGATTGTTGCATTATTAAGAAAAAATACTGAGCAAGCTGAAAATCACGAATGACACTTGTAAGAAGAAATAGTTGGAAGGAGAAATCCTGGTGATTAACTCTTGAGACTTCAAAGAAAATGGTGCTCAAAGGAAAAGTTCCCCTAATACAACTAGATGTTGAACATATGTAGAATGATATCCTTTTTCGATATAACTAACCTCACCCGGGAACTCATACAAGATGAAGATGAATTTTCAGCGGTCTTCTTGGTACTTATAGAAGAGGAGACGAAGGCATAAATGATCGACAACTAGATTGTTGGTCAGAATCCGGTGCCTGAGGAGGAAGAAGTTTGAAGTTGACATTTGTTTATAATATGAGTTTATGCTAGTTCTGGTAAAAATTTTTTTATCTGAAAGCATGTTTAAAAGGGTTTTTTCAAGACCATTACTCTAGGACAAACCATTTCTTGGAAATGAAAAAAAGGGGTTTAGATACAAAAGGGTAATTAGTAGATAGTAAAGGAGGGAGGAGGAGGAGATAATTTTTTGGAAAAATAGACTTTGTGTTGTTTTCCTGAATATGGAAACTTTAGACCAATTTATCTATATGATTAGACTTTGTGCTACAATAGATAAGTTTTTTGTTCTTCCTATGTGAATGCCTTTTGTTAAAATTTTTCATATGATGAGTTGTTTTAAGGCTTGTTTCCCCTTATTCATTCATTGTTGTACAATGTTCATCATTGCATGAGTGTTGTATGGCAATGCTAGTTGATAAAATTAAGAGGGATTCTTTCATTACCTTTATGATTGATTGCCTCACCTTTAGAACTTTATGGTTAAAAGTTTTGCCTTCTTGCTTTTTGGTTAAGAGAATATCCTAAAAAAAATCCTAAATATAAATTATCATAAGATGGAGTTGTACCTCTAAAATTCAGAGGAAAGTTGTAGAAGAACAAGCAACTTCTCCAACTGTTGATTAATGGTTTGTTCCCTAGTTTGGGGCTAGGAGTCATTTTGTTACATTTTAGGGGAACAAAATCTTTTAACCAACAATTTTTTGGCGAATCCACTAGGGAAGAGAAAGAAAAAGAGATTTTAATAAGTATATTAATGCGACCTTATCCATTGGAATGAAAGATTGGTGCCTTGTTCATTCTATCATACATTCTGCCTCACTTACAATGGGGCTGGCGACTCTATTGAATTGTGCTTCTTGAGAAAATGTACTGGTATTAAATAAATCAAAGGGTTTAGTCTAAAACCTAAAGGAAATATACTCTGAGATTTGAGGAGATATGGGATAAATATGATAAAACTCTCCATTCATTATGGAGAGATTTCAGGGAAAGTATAACTGAAGCTGAAAAGAAAAGATTACATCCATCAGAAGATTATAGATCTATGTCACTTTTGAGAAAAGTACATCATAGATTCCATGCATTTAAAGATCTTGTGGGTAAAACTCATCATTCACAAAGGGAATTCAAAGGGTTAAGTTTTCCCGAAAAAGAACCTGAAATTCAGGTCTCTTATAACTTTTTTGTTCTTGGTGAGCAAAATGTTGAACAAACCTTGATAGAAGCTAGTGAATCACTAATATCATAGAATGATGACCAAAATAGAATTAAAGGATCTAGACCCACCTTAACATGCATGCAGACCAAAAAAATCAGGTTGTTATTCATCTCTCTTGAAGAAGAAGCATTGCCAACCAAATGTAACATTGTCTTTATTCCAAATGAATACCTAGGTGGTTCAAGTGTCGACTTCAAATGTGGAGTCATAGATAAAAACAGTCACAAATTTGAAATAGATGTATACACCAGTAAACTTAGTAACCTAGGAAAAGGTATGGATGATACATCTACATCACCTTTCCCTCTTGAACTTGAAGCTTTTACCTTTGATATTAGTGAAGTGGGTAAAAAAGTAGCAAATGCTTTTGAAGAAAATGAGAGCAAATTTTTAAATTGTGAATCAGATATGGAGGTTTTCATTTTTGATGTTCTAATAATTGATAATATTAGTTTAACATATGAGGAAGTTGAAGAAAACTCAATGAATGTAGGGAAAATGAAGCAATTAGATCCTTGCATAGTAGCATGTATGCAACCAGAATATTCATCTTTTAGGTCTCAAGACAAGAAACACAAGAAGTTGTCAAGTAGGGTAAAACCTTTCTCTATAAAGGATGCCACACAATCCTACATTTCCTCTTTCCAAATTTTTTTTCACTATGATGATGATTCATCAAAAGAGGAACATCATTGTGGGAATGAAACATAAGAGATTGACAGATCCAATGAAACTGTTAATGGGTTGTCCCCTCTCCGTGTCAATGTTCCTCGTCAAGATCCCATTTGTGCAAAGAATGAAGATATTATCACCAAATTTGACCCTATTCTCATATAATGTAGCATTCAAAAATCACAGTCATCGGCTATATGGTCCAAAGTTGTTTCAAGTGCTCCTTGCCCATGTTTGGAGGAAGTTAGAAAAATGGAAATTAATGAACACAAGTCCTTTGTTGTAATCAAGGAGGAGAAAGATGATCCAAAGGTCTTCAGTAATGAATGTATTCTTAAACATCAATACTTTTTCAAAGCATTTATACATTTCATCAGTTCAGAATGTACCACCCCAACAATCATTGTATGGTTTCATTCTTATATATGTCATATAGACATACCTCATTTTTCATAAGGGGTCATATTTCTCTCAACTCGTCAATGGCTTTGCATGATCCACTTGGAATATCCCTAAGGTAAGGGGTTATTACTCCAATATATATTTGTAAATAGTTTGGTGTGCCTAGTCTGGTCTCTTCCTGCTCTTCTTTTGGCTTGTTCACCCCCTACCCGTCTACAAAAGCAACAACCTTTCCTCTTGCATTTTATGACTCTATAGCCCAATGGATAAGGCACTGGTCTTTGTCTGAAGTTCTGAATTCTTTGTGTCCTTCAAGTCCTTGTCCCTAGATAGAGCCAGGTGTTACACCCCACTTTATTATTTGAAATTACCCATTTGTGTCAATAAAAAGTCCTTTCTTTCTTATTGTCTTTGCCTTATCGAATATATTCTAGCATGTCGCAATTATATTTGACTCTAAAAGTATCACTTTCACCCAATATTGTGATAGAAAGGAAGGTTAATGTTTGTCAGGTGGCAACCAATAAACCCCTCAGTTCTTACTTCCTATCCTTCTCCGATGCTCCTTCATGGACTGATATCGCAGTATTGGGGGTTCAAGTTCTCTTTCTGTCAGTTTCCAAGTCAGCTCACCATCATGCACAATTTCCAAAAAGCAAATAAATGGAGATTTGTAAAGTACCATCATTAATGACATATTAAACAATTAAGAGCATGCAAAGGTGGCAACATGAGTGATGATTCTTGATATTATTACTTTTTACAAACAAAAAATAAATGCACCACCCTTGAAGACTGACTGAAGTAGCGCATGGCATCATGAGCTCCCTCTGTCAAAATGGGTTTTCCAAATGATAATCAACTACCATTTGATAACCCAGACTTGAATTGGCTAGAAAACCAACAAGGAAATAACATCCAAGGGTTGCATGCTCTTGCATGGAAACAACAAACCGATTTTATCGGATATAGAAAGATTGTTGCCATATTAAGAAAAATTAGTGAGTAAACTTAATATCACTAACGACACCTGCAAGAAGAAATAGATGGAAGGAGAAATCCTTGTGATTAACTCTTGATACTTCAAAGAAAATGGTGCTCAAAGGAAAAGGTCCCCTCATATAGCCAGCTGTTGAACATATGTGGGGTTCTATCCTTTTCGACTTAATTGACCTCGCCGGGGAACTCATAGAAGATGAAGATGAATTTTCAGTGGTCCTCTGGGTACTTACAGAAGAGGAAGCGAAGGAAGAAATGATCGAAAACGAAATTGCAAGTCAAAATCCGGTGCCTAAGGAGGAAGAAGTTTGAAGTTGATAGTTGTTTATAATATGAGTTTATGTTAGTTCTAGTAATTTTTGTTTTTATCTGAAATCATGTTTAAAAGGTTGTTTTCAAAACTGTTACCCTAGGACAAATCATTTCTTGGAAATAGAAAAAGGGTTTTAGATATAAAAGGGTAATTAGTAGATAGTAAAGGGGGGAGGAGGAGCCGGCAAAATTTATGAAAAAATAGACTTTGTATTTTTTTTCTGAATGGCAAGTGAATTATATGGTTTTTTTTAATATGGAAACTTTAGAACAATTTATCTATATGATTAGACTTTGTGCTACAATAGATAAGTTTTGTGTTCTTCCTATGTGAATGCCTTTTGTTCAAATTTTTCATATGATGCGTTATTTTATGGCTTGTTTCCCTTGATTCATTCATTGTTGTATAATGTTCATCTTTGCATGAGTGTTGTATGGAAAAGGCTAGTTGATAATTATTTAGAGGGATTCTTTTACTACCTTTATGATTGATTACCTCACCTTTAGAACTTTCTGATTAAAAGTTTTTCCTTCTTGATTTTTGGTTAAAAGCACATCCTAAAAAAATATCCTAAACATAAATTATCATAAGAGGGAGTTGTACCTCTGAAATTCAGAGGAAAGTTGCAGAAGAACAAGCAACTTCTCCAACTATTGATTAATGGTTTGTTCCCTAGTTCGGGGCTAGGAGTCATTTTGTTACATTTTAGGGGAACAAAATTTGTTAACCAACAATTGGGAATCAATTTAGTAGGTTTTGATTACTATTATTGTAGTTGAAGATGTGGTTGTAATCCTTGTTGGACATATGATGTATTGTAGTTGGAAGTTAAGCTCATAATGGAATATATGATACTATTTGGATTAGTACTGTGTGTATCTATGATCTTAGATGATATGGTTATATGATTATTGTAGGAAGGATATTATTGAGTTATATGATGTTGTTACATTCTTATGTTAAGATAAGCAATGGCGTTGAGATACCCTAGGGAATGATAATCTATGTGATGTTATTTGTTTTTGCTTGCATACTTGTGTTCTTATGATCATGTTAGATTTGATTATGTGTATGATTAGATGATGTTAGAGTAAATTTTATTTGTTTACTTGAGTTTCATGTGTTGCATTGGAGTATTTTATTAAAACTAAATTATTATCTCTTTTTGCATGTTAGATCATTATATTTCTCTAGGGTATTTTGGCGGGCATTACACACATTGTTTTTTATTTTTCTTTCCTTTGTGGTTCTTTGTAATTCATCGATTCTATGAGTAACTTAGGAATCCACATGTTTTTTTATTTTTCTTTGGGCCTTTGTGGGTTTTCTTTTTTCTTTTGAATCAAATTTTCCTTTTTTTTTATGTCTTTTAGATGAGACATGTTGATCCTTTAACATATGTGGATTTTTTAACTTATTAAATTTATTCTTGACATACAAATTTCTTCCAAAATAATTGGGATTCATGGATGGATAAGAGTGATATAGAGGTATTTTGTATGAGTTCATGTAGGTAGATGGTTGGAAGGTTCTCAAGGAGTGTGTCCTTATTGACATTTATTTATGGTAGGGTAAGTGGATTTTGAGCTAGGGGTGATATGGATAGTGGATGGAGGGATATAAGGACCCAAGATGGATGGAAGGAGTGAAGGCTTTATTTTTAGGGTATAAGGATGTAAGATGGATGGAAGGGATGAAGAGGAATGTGTATTTTTGGGTCTAGATGGAGGAATGCAGTGAATACCAACGTCTTGAGAGTGAGCTATGTTGCCAAGGACATGCCAAATTGGATTTGATTTTATATCAAGGGGTTCCAATATACCTTGTTCATGGATTCCTAACCCTTTTCTTTGATAATGAATGCTTTGAGAAATATTTTTAGCAATGGGATACTTATTTCTTTCGAAATATGATGTGAGTCCATTTTCTGTAGAATATGGTATGGAGGGAATGATAAGTCCATGGTGTAAAATGGATTTTATAAACATGGATGAACCAAGTTGATATGTAAGGGGTTCATAAATGGATTTGATAGGGGTGATGGGATCTTGAGTAGGATTAGGATCATGAGGGGGATGAGGAGGGATGATAGGGTCTTGAGGCAAATATGGGGGATTATGACAAAGAGATGAAGGGATACTTTGATCTTGACATGGAAGAGGATCATTGGATGGTGTGGAAGGGGTAATTTTATTTTAATTTTCAATAGGAACACTGGAAAGGATGGAATTAATATCATGATCTTTCTTAGGAGGGAGATTATGAGTGGTACTTGGAAGGATACTTTTCTTTTGAGAGGGAATGGGATAATCTTGAATGGAGTAAAAAGGTATGGTAGGATTATTTTGAATGGAATAAAAAGGTAAAAGTGGATCATCATGAGATTCTAAGGAGATGGGATCTTGACCAAAAATTTGATGGGATGGAAAATTTTTGGGATCTTGATCTTGATTCATTTTAGGACTTATTTCTTCATACCTTGTATTATCCTCTTGACATGGGGTATGAGTTTGGATATGCATGCGGGGTTCTTGGATGGAGTCCATGTTTTGGCATGATAGGAATAGATCTTGAATAGGACTCTCTTGAGTGGCTTTGATTGGAGATGGAGTGGAAATGGAAGGAGTGGATGAAATGGTAAGGATATATGAGTTGTCAAATGGGCTGGTGATATATTCAATAAATTCTTTGTTGGAACCACTCTTAGGACTATTTATATCAAGAGTTGCTTACACCGCTATATGAGATTTGAATTTAGACTTTGTAGCCACAACACTAGATGGTTCATACCCAATTCCTTGACGTTGCAAATTATTTGTACTTTTAAGAGCTCTAGCATTCCTTGCTCATGTACACCAAGATATGTTCCTTGATAGCCCATAATTTGTAACACTGGCTTGTGTTCATCATTATCATACTTGATATCATCCTTTATGACATTGTTATTGATAGTGCCTTGATCTTTTCAACCAAATATCTTAGGAGATAGTGGGAGTTGACCAATATGAAAGATATACTCACCACATCCCATGTCTTTAACCTTGCTCTTGGCCTTGAGCTCATGTTGCATGGAACTAGAAGGTTTTAGTGATTCAGGATCGATATAAGATGAAAATGAACTTGCTTCTTGATTCATAGGTACTGTAGCTTCTAGTTTAGAATGCACATTATTGCAATAAAGATATAGATTTAGAACACCAATAATTGTAACCTTTGTTGCATTGTGCGATAATTTGATGCATTGATGATAGGTTGAAGACACTGTTTTAATTGCATGTATCCATGGTCGTCTCAAAAGTATATTGCATGTGAGATCAAAATCAAGGACTTGGAAAATAGGATCTCTCACTACTAGCCCAACTTGAAGAGGTAAAGTGATTGATCCTTTGGAAAAGCGTTCCTCATCATCATATGTCTTACAGTGATCTTTTTTCTAGAATCCACAAGCATACCATCAATGATGGGGTTCTTGATGCCAATATGGTCAAACCAATGATAATTTTTCTTGGTGCTAGTTCATCTAATTATCAATTAATTACCCAAAGAGCACCGATACCTCTAAGGAATTACACACCTTTGGGAGAACCAATTGAAAGTGCATTGAAAATTTTGGTTGCCAATATGCTCATTACATTACCAAATAATTGACCATTTTTACCAAGAGTAAAACCTTCATGGTGGAATGACAATGAATCACAAGAGCAAGGGCCATAAGACTAGTAATTGTCATAAATTGAAAAATCTCATTCAAGATCTTATTGATAATGACATAATTGAAGTTAAGGGTCACACTTTCAATGAAGAAGAAGCAAGGTTCAAGGAACCATTTCCAAAACATGATAAAGGAAAAGATCTTTAAATAGACAATAATGCAAATTATAGTAATGTGGCCAATGATTACTGATGCTCTGCAAAAAGGATTAGAAAATTTGTTTGATGGCAACACACACAAGAGCACAAGAAACAAACGTTAGTGTTAGCAACAAAAGATTATCCTAAACAGGCATATCAAGAGAGATATTAAGCATGAAATAGAAAGCATATAAACATAGAATAAAATAGCTAATCAAGATGCTCATAGTTGATCCTCCCTTGTTCCTCTCCTCTCCAAGTCCCAAATGAGTGTAGCTCTCAGCTTTTAGCACTAGCCATGGATGCCATATGGAGATTCAAGATGGTTGAATATGATAAGAAAATGCTATGCAAGTGTAGATAGTGATGCTATGAAAAAGCTCTATGCTAATGCCAGTATAACAACAATACTCTAATGCTTCTTTTTTTGCTTGAGGAGAAGGGTTCTATTTATAGAAGAAATGGGGAAATGAAGGGTTAAGATTGAATGGTTTAATCAAGGGCCAAGTTTGAAAGTTGGGGATCCATGTGCACAATTGGCACCAATAAAATGGTGACAAGTGTCAACATAGGATTGGGTTGAGAGAAGAGGTTGGAGGCATTAAAGGCCTGAGAAGACCTCATGGTTATCTAGAGGCTAAGGGTCAAGTCCAAATTAAGATTACCCACTGGATTAAGAGTTAATCCAAGGATAAACCTTTGTGCAAATGTTTAAGAGATAATCATGGTCAAATCATTAATGGCCTGATGAGACCTTTGGGTTGGGTAGAGGTTGAGTCAAAACAAATGTTTTAACCATGTGGGAGGGTTTGAGGTAACCATTAATGGTTATTGGAGACTTTGGGGTTAAGTGGTTGAAGATTGAAAGCCTTCAATGGTTATCAAAGACTTTGAGCCATTTAGTGGTTGAAGGTTGAAAGCCTTTAATGGTTATCAAAGACTTTGAGGGTTTGAGAAGTGACTTCCCTTTTGCTTAGGAATGTGACAAAGTTTAGAGAAGGGGTTAGGTTATTTAGAAGTGATTAGAAAATTCTAGAAGGGGTTTAGGCATGCAAGTGGATTTTGTAGGAAAATGCAAGTGGGAGAAATTTTGGTATTTTCAATTAAAATAAAATCATTTATTTCAATTAAATGGTGTAATTTGCATTTGGATAAATATTCAAATAAATATTAATTTATTTAAATGAGAAAAATGAAGATAAAGCATTAAAATGCTTCAAGACTTTGAGGGAAACCATTAGAGGCTTGAAGACTTTAAGGAAAACCATTAAAGTCTTAAGAAGACTATAGAAGGAAGCCATCAAGTTTGAATACTTTAAGGGAAACCATTAAAGGTTTCAAGTGGGTGAGGATAAATAGGATTTTAAATAAATAATTTATTTAAAATAGTTGTGCAACTTGCTTTTGTAGGAAAATACAAGTGGGTGGAGGATAAAGGTGATTTAAATAAATTATTTATTTAAAATAATTGTGCAACTTGCTTTTGTAGGAAAATACAAGTGGGTAGAGGATAAAGGTGATTTAAATAAATGTTAATTTATTTAAATGTGAGAGGTGGGATTTTGGGGGATTTAAATAAATATTAATTTATTTAAATGTGAGAGGTGGGATTTTGGGGGATTTAAATAAATATTAATTTATTTAAATGTGAGAGAAGATTTAATTAAACAAATATGATTTATTTATTTAATTAATGTTCTGAATTTGGTTAAGTGAATTAAATCAAATAAATTGAATAATTCATTTAATTAATAGGAGAAGAGGGTTAAGATGAATTAATTAAATATTAATTTAATTAATTCATTAATTGATGGTTAAATAATCAAATAAATACTAAGTATTCATTTAATTAAGTGGACAGATTTATTTGACTACAATTACATTGTCAACCATAAAATGCCAAGCCCTAGAATGCAATGTCACTATTTGATGGGGCAAATTTACTTTACAGGGCACTATGTCCAAAACAACTCAATCGTCCAACAACCAATGTGACCTTGTAGACCAACTGGGAAAGACACCTGCTTTCATTTTGATCCTTGAACTTTTGCACATTTCACCTTCTCATAAAGCTATTTTGAACAAAATCTTGCAAAAAAAATTCATTCCTACTGATCTAAACATCTAAACATGGACTAGTTTCAAGCCATGGTGCAACATCTTTATACCCCTCATTGCCTTACATTCATTGAAGCAGATGACACATCTCCGCAACAGCCACACAATGTACCACTTCACATTGAAGCTTTCCTCCATAAACACTGCATAAATTCATTAAGAAGAACACAACAATTGCACTCGAATGATTTTAGAAAAGGTGGAAGAAAATAACATAGGCAAATAGGTTTTGATTAATGGCCACATGCACCAGAGAACATGTCTTCTTCGTCCCTTGGGATTATGATGTATGGGCATCGATCCTATATGGGTTAAGTTTTTAATTTATCGAATTTTGGCTCACCATCGCAGGGACATGAAGTTGAATAGTTATTAAAGAAGATTAGTTACCTTAGGCAAGGGAATATGGGTAGTTGAAGATGGTAAGGATTGACAATTATAATGAGCGAGATCAAGTTGTTTGGGGAGAAGATGGAGAAGGAGATGATTGGCCTAAGGGAGAATGGAAAGTGTCAAGGAGAGGTGATCCAGTAGAAGGTCTGTAATGCCCCTACCCTAGTTGGCCTTGTAAAACCCATTTGACCTTGGTTGACTTCCTATGTGGCATTCTTGAATGATTGATTAACCGTGATGTAATGTTGTAGATTAGATAATATAAATAATTGTGCATACCTATTATTGTTCTTTTGCATTGATGCTTGTGTAAATGTAATTGTTCCCTAATTCTTGTTATAAATCTTGAGCTAACGCCTTCATTGAATATGTATATATATATATATATATATATATATATATATATATATATATATATATATATATATATATATATATATATATATATATATATATATATAGATATATATATATATATGCTTGCGTGACTCATGGTTGTAGGAGATTGCAGGTACTATATCGCCTAGGTGCAGGGTTCATCTCCCTCAGGATTCACAGGGTTGAGTATACCTCCTTCATCCTTAGAATTCAGATTAGGTGGTCATAAAACTCTCATCTTTCCTTAGCCATGATCAGGTGAGCATTGTGTGTGGTCTGTCGAGTTCCTTTTTCGTTTGGGTTGAGTGTCATGTGATTAGTGGGCTTTCTTGGTTTGCGTGCCTTGCGTGTGGTGAATGGAGTATTTTAACCTAAGTATTTAATTCAATTTAATGTGTTGATTTACGCATTAGTAATTGAGAAATTAAAATAGATAGGTTTCTTTTAGGTGATTAATCATTAATTAAAAAGATCACTTTATTTATGTTGTAGCGAATTTAATTTAATGGTTAATTTTAAATAATGAATTTAATTAGCTTATGCATTTTTTAAAAAAAGAAATATTTAAATTTATTTGAAATATAATTAATTTAACCTCTTTTGCATTTTGGAAAAAGAAAGGTTAATTTTACTTATTTAAGAAAATCATATTTTATTAGAAAAGCAAGTTTAATTTATAAGTAAATTTGATATAGTGTGAAAGATTGATTTTGAGAATTAATTTAATTAAATATTTACCCTTGACAATATTGCGAAAATATAAATGTTGGCTTAATTAATATTGAGAAATTGAAACTTAATAAGAGAGAAGCATTTTAATTAGAAAATCAAGTTAAATTAAATAAATAGTTTGAAAAGAATTATTATTTCCTTTTTATTTAAAAAATGCTTAAATTCAAAATTAGAAATTACATGAGGGAGAGAAAAGCATTTTGATTTAGTTAAAACAAAATAAAACAAAATGCTCTTTTATTAAATATTTAATTATTGGAAAACATTTTTGGGGAGAAAACCTAAAAAAGTTTAGGTTTCATATATATTTTTAAAAAAATATTTTATTTGGGGCAGTTCACGGGAAAGAGGCGACAACCTATGGAAAAGAGGAAAATCTTCATTTTTTTTTATGCAGGTTGGAGGAATAAAAATCTGGAAGGAAGGTTGGGTGTGGATTTCTGGTTGCATGAGCTCTTCCTCAAGATCTTTCAGAAAGCTTCCAAGGTTGGATAGCTTCTGCCTATTTTTATTTTTTGGTTATTTATTAGCTTAATAAATTTATTCTTCTCTGCAGTTTTGTGTATTTCAAAATGAATAAATGAAAATTGGTTGTGTCTTCCATTTCTGGTTGTGCTTTGCTTTGTGTAGGAATAAATGTTTTGATTTTCTAGTTTGAATTCATGGCAAAATTTTGCTAGGATTTCCCTCTTGTGCTTACAGCCTTTGCATTCCTTTGATAGATTTGTTAAAATAAAATAATTATATTCCTCTTTCCCATTCTTGTGTTGCCTAATTTATTTGAGATGTTCAGCCAATATGGATTTGTGAAAGAATTTGTCTGGGTTTTTTTTTTTTTTCCCAATCTCTAGTTTTTGGAGTATCTGGGTATATTATTTTGCTAGTATTTATTTTATGAGTTATTGTTTTGATTTTATTTTAAAAAAAAAATGGTGTAAATTTAAGAAAACTTATAGTTTTCTGGAAAAAGAAATTTCTTTTAGTCTCTGTGAGACTGGTTTTCCTTTTGGCTGTGTAAGTCAAAGTAAATAAAATTAAAAATAAAAATAAAAATAAATAAATAAATAATAATATAAAATAAATGGGGGGCAGCATGCTACCCTATGGTAACAAAGCTACTAGGCAATATTAAATTGCCTTAATGTTTTTTTTTAGCAATATTAAATTGCCTTAACTTTTTTTTACATGCCTCCAGCATGTGGTGTTTTTTATTTTTAATTTATTTAAAATATATATATATATATATATATATATATATATATATATATATATATATATATATATATATATATATATATATATATATATATATATAGTTTGTTATTTATTTCATTATGTGGGGAAAGGATAAAGTAATATTTTATTTGGAAAATCTTGGAACTAAAAGGATAAAGAAATATTTTATTTGGAAGATCTTGGAAATAAAAGGATAAAGTAATATTTTATTTGGAAGATCTTGGAAATAAAAGGATAAAGAAATATTTTATTTGGAAGATCTTGGAAATAAAAGGATAAAGTAATATTTTATTTGGAAGGTTTTGGAAATAAAAGGATAAAGTAATATTTTATTTGGAAGATTTTGAAAATAAAAGGATAAAGTACTTTTTGTTTTAAAAAGTCCATTTTATTTTTAGTGTTAAATATTATTATTATATAGCTATTAACAAGGGTTAATAAACATATACTATCTAATATTAAGTTTGAAATCTATGATTTATTCAATTCGTTTATTAATATATATATATATATTTTAAATGAGATTAATATATATATTTTAATAATAATTAAGTGAAAATCGTGTATTATTAAATTATTAATTGATTATATTTTATTATCCACGGGCTAATAATTATATAATGATTAATATTGAAGTTGGGAACCTGTTTTAATGAGGAAATACTCCTTTGGGAATAGATAGAATAACTCTCTTTCATTGGAGATGTATGAAATAAATCATATTTATTATTCGAAGATGTTTAAATTTACATATTATCCAAATGCATATTATTTTTGAATTTAGATGTTATAGGACATATGGGAAATTGCCATAGTTGGTCAAGTCCCTAGTTAGAGTACCATCTGATAAGAAACCCCTTGTAATTGATTTAGATGTGTTTAGATGGATCCGCTTCTATGAAGGGATCATTTATGTATTTATTGGCCGAAGTGGTCATTGTATAGTGGTTGTGTTTTCGTATAAGCCTGAGATGTAAATGACATGAACCTTATATAATCTTAACTTAAATAATTGCCAGAGGGGTCTTGCAGTTGAGCAGACCCGGAGATGTAGCCCTCTAGGGGTGAACTCCGAGATCATATATGTGTTATGTGATGCTTTTATCTCTCATATTTCTTACTTAGAGCTAGCATGTGTGGTTGCATTTTGTAAGTGTATAATGGGGATTTAATGAAGTTAATTCTTGAACGCATGAATATAGTCATCTTGTTAAATGTAGTAATTAGGGTCATAAAAGATTGTAAATATGATTATGGAAAGTATTTTGTTAATGTTAATGAAAAGAAGTAAGCATGGAAAGAAACTCGTCAGGTTACCATTATTGGATTAACTTGTTATAAAGCTTCTAAATTGAACGTATTGAATGGGTAACTAATATTGGATTAACTGTCATAATATCTAACTTGAAATCTAATGGATGAACCTCATTCGGCTACTTACTGTATTATCTTAATAAATGAACATCGTCATGTTAGCTATATTTCACTAAATTGGATGAATTTATTTAGTTGTTTACATTTTATTCTAAACAAATAATCCTCACCAAATTAGTTTTATAATTGGATGAACTCAATTGGTTACCCACATTTTAACCTCTATAAATGAACTTCATCATAATAGCTATAATTGAACTAAAATGGGAGAACTCATTTAGTTGTTTATATCTTAATCTTAGCAAATGCATTTCTTCATATTAACTTTATTTTAACTAAAGTGAGTGAACTCATTAAGTTAGTTATATTTTAACCCTGATGAATGATCGTCACTATGTTACTTACATTTTTAATCCTTAATGAATGAATATCATCTTACTAACTATATTTTAATTAAAGGGATGAACTCAGGTGGCTATATTACATTTTCACCTTAATGAATGAACTCCATCTCTTAGCATTATTTTAACTTCAATGGATGAACTCTTTTGGCTATTTACATTTTAACCATCTATAAAAATAAACTTTGATAAATCAGTTATATTGTATCTAAAATGGATGGTCTCGCCAAGTTAACCATATTTAAACCTTAATGGGAGAATTCTTAAGATTCCTATGTTTAAAATACATTGAGTAAATATCCTCATGTTAGCCTCATGTCCAATCATAATAGATGAATGCTTCCTAAATTATAAAATTTCAATTCTTCGAACATATTTTATCCATGTCTAAAGCATTAACTCGTAATTAAGATATCCAACTTAATTGGATCAAATGTTGCGAGTTGAGTTAGGAGTAAGGTTGCGTAATCATGTTGGGAAACTCCTTAGGTTCGTTTAGTCTTCCGCTATGTTATCTAAGCGTTAGATAACTCCAATGTATCTTGATGTTGTGTCTTATTATTAACACTCTTATTAGTATTAATATATTATTTAAAAATATATATATTTACACTCCATTGAGTGTTTTAGCTTAAACCCTTTGGGGTTTCCTGGCGGGGCATTACATGGTCGAAGTTAAAGAGATCACTCTAGGTGAAGAACAAAAAGATGCTAGTCCATGTGTAAGAAGAAGAAAAGAAAAGTGGGAAGAAATAGAGAGATTATTGACAACGGGTGAATAGAGTAGCAAGGGTAGAGTAGCCAACAATTGAAGATAGACATTTGCAAGAGTAGAGAGGGCAGAGAGGTTGGCAATTGAAGATAAATATTTGCAAGAAAGAAGGCCTGAGACAGAGTGAGAGAATAAGAAGAAAAGAGAACTCTTGAGGATCAAAAGGAGAGGAAAGCTAGAAGAATGAGGTTGATTGAGGAAGAAGGTATAAATTGATGGACAAAATGTGAAGGAAATGAAATTAAGTTCAATGTGGGTCTGATGAGAGAAAAGAGAAAGACAAGCAGATCAGATTGGAAGGAAGCGATGCATTGGCAACTAATGTGAAGAAGAAAAGAAGGGAAGGATCATCTAGTAGTGAGTCAGTGATGTAAGCAAGTCAAATCCATGTAGGATTGTCCAATTTTGTAATGAAATTTGTAAAAATAAATGTTCAAGAAGATTATTTTATTTTTGTATACATTTCATTGATTTTGGTTTACAAAGAGAATTATGTGTCTTGGTTCCTGACAAGAGTTTTCATTTGGGTTTGGGATGTGAGTATGTCTTTGGACAGGTTCCTATTATCTGAACTAGGGATATTTCATATGGAGTTTTGAAGTGAGAGAAGTTGCTAAATTTTCTTGTTGCCAAATTTTTTAGTTCAAGAAACTATTTGTTGTTCAGGTTCCTATCATTATCATGACAGGAAATCTCTAGAAGTATGTTATTATTAGTAGTCAAGGCAGAAGTATGTGAGGGTATGGGATTGTCCCCATAATTTGGTATTAGTGCATGAGTACGTAAGGGAGTCCTACCATCAGATAAGAGCCTAGGTAATTTATATTTGATCAAATGAAATGGTTGTCCATTTATACTTAGATGAGCACACATACATTCTTACCTTTCATTTTTAGATAGCTATGATGTATTATGTGGCTTGATTTCACATTATAGCACCATGAAGCCAAAAGAGACATTGTGGAGCACCTCAATTTGGTAGAGGATTCATATTAAGAGTCTGACCAATTGTTTGAAGGATAGAAAAAAATGGTCCATTGACCCACAAAATTACACTAAGAATCGATATCAAAAACAAAAATGAGAGAAAAAGCTTCAATTTAAGAGTTAAGGATCTACTTTAATCAATATAATATTGATTTTCAAGGATAAGAAACATTAAAGAAGAATCCATGGCATAAATTCAATGTTTATTTTAGATATATGGTTTGTACATCGGTACCTTTCTATCACAAAGGTATCTTTATACAATAAATTCCCTTCTGTTTGATTTTTTTAGTGCTAGAGTTAATGTGTTAAGCTTATAAATGCAAGCAGTTGTCTGTGTAAGTATCTGTGTAGTTGTGCCTTGTACCATTTTATATTAGAGAAGTCAAATGAAATTTTATTAATTGTGAAGGCAAAGGAATTCATATCAATGTAATTATCCACTTAGTCTTCTCTTGTAACATTCAATTGTTGAAGAGTCAAATAAAACTTAACAAATTATGGCTCCATTTTCATGCATGGTTAACAAAAACATATATGCAGTTTCAATAATCATTATACAAATGGTGTGTCAAATTTCATTACACTCCACTATAGATATGTATTAATAAATATTTTTTCTATATTTGTTGCAACTTCTCTATTAGGTTATGCCTAGGCAACATATTGTTAATAAGCCTTAAGGAACTGTGTATCATCCTTCACATAAGTTGACACTATTTGCAAAAAAAAAATTAAGGTGTTTTGGACCATTATAAAATAGCTTCTTTCGAGGTCTTCTATTTGTCTTAGCTATTGGTTCAACAATCATGATTTTTGACTATTGACAATGATAAAATCTCATACCATTGGCATTATTTTTAAAAGAGGTGAAATAACACATGGCTGTTTGCTTTCTTTGTAGAATATGCTAGGTTTCTTTATATAAGAGGTGAAAATATGCCCTATGCTATCCTTTTTTATTAAAAAGAAATGATTTCTCTCTATTTTGGAACATGATAACTACACCGATGAGAGTGTGAACCATATCATTTCAAGTGTCGGTGATCATTATATCCTGTCGGTGAACCATATACCAGTAACTGTGCAATAGTTACTTGCTTGCCAGTGAATGCTGTTGGATTTCCAAAGTGCTAGTGTTTTAGTAGGTGTTGACATCAATGACAAAACCATACCAAAATACCAACAATCTCCCCCTTTGGCATTGATGGCAACACAAGATGGAAAAACCATCAAAGTGCCAAAACAGAAATGCCAAAAAACAACAATCTCCCAAAAAGATCATAACCAGAATACAGAGAGTAATAGTCTCTCCCAAACAACAATCTCTCCCCCTGGGAGCAACATGTGTTATCCAAAGTTTCCATACCAATCTCTCCAAAAGATAATGTGTTTTTCCATATATATCTCTCCCCCTTTCACATCAAATGCCAAAGTTATAATAAAACCAAGTTCATATACAAAATACCAATCAATTTAATATACCAACTACTCCCCCTGAGAATTAACTTCTTCATCAAAGACCGGAGTAAAAGATTTGTCTTTTAATTCTGCTGGTTGATGACAATCATCAACTGTCTAAGTCTCTACCGGTGGTAGTATGACTCCAAGCTGATCTTTGAGATATTCAAAAGTTTCCTTAGGAAAAGGTTTTGTGAAAATATCTGCAAGTTGTTCTTTAGTATTCACATAAACCAGTTTTATCTACTTTTCTTCAACTATTTCCCTTAGAAAATTCAGTTTGATAGAAACATGTTTTGTTTTAGAATGTAGTACTGGATTCTTAGATATATCAATTGTTGTAGTGTTATCACAATATATGGTAATAGGTTCCTTGTATTTTACCTTTCTATCTTTCAACATTTGCTTAAGCCATAGTACCTATGTACAGTTAGTTGCTACTGCAACATATTCTAATTCTGCTATTGATAAAGATGTACAACTTTGTTTCTTACTCAACCAAGAAACTAGTCTATTTCCAAGAAAGAATGCTCCGTCGGTGGTGCTTTTTCTATCATCCACATCTCCTGCCCAATTTGCATCTGTGTATGCACATAATTCAAAGTTTTCATCTCTAGGATACCATAATCCAAGATTTATAGTGCCTTGTAAGTACCGAAAAATCCTTTTTACTGCTAATACATGATTTTCTCTAGGATTACTTTGAAATATAGAAACAATACATACTGCATTCATAATATCAGGTCTAGTTTGTGTCAAATACAATAAACTTCCTATTATAAATTTGTATCTAGTTGGATTAGCAGGTGTAGATTCATCCCTTTGAGATAATTTATCATTTGTAGTCATAGGTGTGCTTACCGGTTTACAGTTCTCCATCCCAAATTTCTTTAGTAATTCTTTCAAGTATTTGGATTGACTCAAGAATATACCTTTATCAGTCTATGAAATCTGCAATCCTAAAAAGAATTTTATTTCTCCAATCATAGACATTTCAAATTCTTGCTGCATTTTAGTAGAAAATTCCTTACATAAACCATCTTCTCCTCCAAAGATTATATCATCAACAAATACTTCTATAATCAAGATGTCATCACTAGTTATTTTGTAATATAAATTGTTGTTTGCATTTCCTTTAGTAAAACCAATCTTTAAAAGATACTTATCCAATCTTGCATACCAAGCTCTTGGAGCTTGTTTTAATCCATACAGAGCTTTCCTTAACCTACAAACCATATCATTGTCATTTGTCAAAGAAAATCCATTAGGTTGTTCAATGTATACTTCCTCTTCAAGATCTCCATTCAAAAATGCACATTTAATATCCATTTGATAAACTTTGTAGTTCTTGTGTGCTACAAAAGCCAAGAATACTCCTTCTTTCTGAGAATATCCCTTACACACTAGTCTTGCTTTATTTCTGACAACCTTACCATCTTCATTAAGTTTGTTTCTGAATACCCATTTGGTTCCAATTACATTTTTATCTTTAGGCCGGGGAACTAATGTCCAAGTGTTGTTTTTCTCAATTTGTTCTAATTCTTCTTCCATAGCTTTAATCCAAAATTTATCTGCACATGCCTCATTAACAGATGATGGTTCAATTTGAGAAATAAGACATACCTCTTCATTTT
Organism: Cryptomeria japonica; assembly: GCF_030272615.1. Classification (NCBI taxonomy): domain Eukaryota; kingdom Viridiplantae; phylum Streptophyta; class Pinopsida; order Cupressales; family Cupressaceae; genus Cryptomeria; species Cryptomeria japonica. The sequence continues at coordinate 239,214,178 of NC_081410.1, read as the reverse complement.
CCAATCTTCCTCTTGTCATAAATCCTTTAAATTTATTTCCAATTATTTGATCTTCAGAATGATTCAATCTTACATACCAGGGTGTCTTTGTTTGTTGTTGTTCTTCAATTATTGTGGAGTCCTCAAATGGTACCGGGGTAATTGGATCTTCATTCTGTACCGGTGGATTTGGTGTAGGTTCATTTGTCACAATTTTTGTTGCCGGTTCAGAGTCTATATACCTTGAAGTTCCTCTGAATTGTTCATCAATTTTTACATTTGTACTCTCAACAATTTTCTACAATCTCTTGTTAAAACATCTATATGCCTTTCTCTTAGATGAATAACCAAGAAATATTCCTTCATCACTTATAGGATCAAATTTGCCAATGTACTCATCTCTTCTAATATAACATTTACTTCCAAAAATTTTAAAATATTTAAGAGTAGGAGTATTACCAAACCATAGTTCATGAGGGGCCTTACCGGTTTGACCTTTGATGTGAACTTTGTTGAATGTATAGACCGCTATGCTGACTACTTCTCTCCAATACATATGTGGTAAGTTTTCTTCTGATAACATACTTCTTGTTGCATCCAAGATAGTTCTGTTTTTCCTTTCAACAACTCCATTCTGTTGTGGTGTCTGAGGTGCTGATAGATGTCTTTTGATTCCATTCACTTCACAAAATGTATTAAAGTCCTTAGATGTGAATTCTCCTCCTTGATCTGATCTTAAGCAATTGATTTTCTTACTAGTTTCATTTTCAACCATTGCTTTGAATAGTTTGAACTTTCCAAGTGCTTCTAATTTTTCTCTGAGAAAAGTAACCCAACACATTCTAGAATAGTCATCAATGATTAGCATGAAATATCTATCACCTTGTAAGCTTTTAGTTCTAGTTGGACCACATAAATCAGTGTGAATCAAATCAAGAGCACTATTGGATTTTTCTGGAATACTTTTGAAACTAGCTCTAACTTGTTTTCCAAATTGACATTCCTTACATATTGTATTATGAGGTTTGACAATTTTAGGTAGATCTCTAACTGCCTTAGTAGTACTGATCTTTACCATGCAATCAAAGTTTACATGATAGAGTCTCTTATGCCATAACCAACTTTCATCTATATGTGCAATCAAGAATGTCTTTTCACTTTTATTCAAATGAAAGATATTACCTCTAGTTTGATTACCGGTTGCAATTTCCAAACCAGTTCTATTCATGATTTTGCATTTTCCATTTTTAAATTGTAACTGAAATCCTTTCTCAACTAATTGACCAACACTTAAAAGATTATACTTTAATCCTTCAACATAGTAAACATTGTCAGTGTTATGCTTACCATCAAGAGATATTGTACCCTTACCTTTGATTGAATAGGTTTTGTCATCTCCAAATCTTACTAAACCTCCATTGTATTCTTGAAAGTTCAAGAAATTACCTTTATCTCTTGTCATATGATGTGAGCATCCTGAGTCAATGATCCATTCATCCTTTACTTCAACTTTAGCTGCTAGGGCTTGTTCTATCGATTGAGCAGTAGGTGTCGGTTGATCTTCTGTTATAGCAACAAAAACTCATCCATTGTCTGTCGGATCCTCATCAGAATCATCAGTCACACCTTCATCAAGTAATGTAACAAGATTTGTCTTTGTTCTTCTTAAATATGTATCTTTGATATTCAGGATTAGGCGTGTATGTTCTTCTAGCTTCTTCTCTTAGTCTAGCATGTCTATCAGGGCATCTCGAAGCCATAATCTTATTTCAGTTAAAACATTTAAAGGGTGTTTTACCTTCATACTTACTTCCAATTGGACCTTTAGGCATTTTCCTTGCAAATAGTGCTTCAAGTTCTTCAAGTTCTTCATTTTCTTTCCTGCTTTCTTCAAGTTCTCTTGCATAAAAGGCTTTCCAATCAGACTTGTCAAATGATGGAGTAGATGATGTTGATGCTTTAAAGGCTAAATCTATCTTAAAAGTAGCAACATGACCAAATTCTTCAATTTCAAAAGCTAAAGTTTCCCAATCAATGTATCCCTAGTTACTGATGTATTAGGCATTGTTCTTAACTCATTTATAGTAGTAACCTTCATTTTATATGCTAGTGGCAATACTCTTAAAATTTTTGAAACAATTTCATCATCACTTAAGGTTCCTCCACAACATTTAATACCCAAAACAATTTCATTTACTCTTTCCATAAAAGCATAAATCCTTTCATCTTCTTCCATTTTCAGATGTTCATACTTGACCCGGAAGCTTTCAAGTTTTGCAATTTTGATTGTGGAATCTCCTTCATTCAGTGTTTCCAAATGATCCCAAATAGCTTTAGCAGTAGACCTATCTGATAATCCCATGATTTGTTGATCTGATAATGTGCTCAAAAGTGCTTCTCTTGCTTTGCAATCATTTTCCTCATCTTTAGCCAAGGTAGTTGGACTGGGCTGACCAAGTACAGCAACAATGTAACCTTTCTTTGTAACTTCCCAAATGTCTTTACCAATGCAATTTAGATGTGTCTCCATTATGATCTTCCATATACCATAGTTGGTTCCTTCAAGTTTAGGACTATCCTTCCTGAAATAATTAGTAGACATTGGATCTCCTCAAGCTATTAAACTTCTGCAAAAGAGGACTAAGCTCTGATACCAATTGTTAGGTCCTGGAGACAACTGAGAGGGGGGGGGGGTGAATCAGTTGTCAAATAAATTCAAACCAAACATAACTTAACCAACTTAATTCTTAATATCGGTAAACCAATTAAGTATGCCAGTAGACAGTTTTAATAGTTAATTGTTATACCGATAAAGATTAATGCATGAAACATAAACACAAAGTCATCCACAACACATGACACCAATATATGTATGTGGAAACCCTGTAAGGGGAAAAACCACGGTGGAAAACCTTACCCACAATCAAATGATACTACTGCAGATAGTAAATGTACATAAATGGGCTCTGCACATGTAGAAAGGCCAACAACCTAGAGCTCACTACTCAATCACAAAATGGGAGTCACACTGACTACAGTTGGATGGTTAAATCCAATAAGAATGTATTGCACAAAATAGCATCTTCATATGCTGGATTCAGTATTGGTGTAATGCTGATATGCTTTCACAAAAACCTAGCTTCACCTTCAAATGATGTCTGTGTGTATTGCACTGCTTAATCTCTCATATACGTTCACACAATTCTTTTTCGCATTCCACACTTGATCTTACAAATAAGATCTTACCTTTATACCATAACCTAAGACCAGTTTTAGTAGGTCGGCTCTACAAGATATTACAATAAAAATATTTTACAAATAATATAATATCTGATGCAATAACTGATTGAACATGTCAGCTTAATGCATTTACAACAATAATTAATCATTTTCATAGCGTGCCATGCTGATCTGGAAAAGATAAACCTGTCGGTGTAGCCCTAGGTAACCCTGGACCTATTTGCCGGTAAAAGCAAATATGCAAATATGAATATACCAATGATTAATTCATTAAGATAAGATGTCTGCACCATGTCTTCAATATTACCAAGTGTCTTCCATATCATTTCACGTGTTGGTGATCATTATATCCTACCGGTGAACCATATACTAGTAATTGTGCAATAGTTACTTGCTTGCCGGTGAATGCTGCTGGATTTCCAAAGTGCTAGTGTTTTAGTAGGTGTTGACATCAATGACAAAGCCATACCAAAATACCAACAGAGAGACAGGTTACTATGATTAGACATAGACTATAATAGGCTTAGGTTAGACATAAGAAGTATGCAGATGCTAAGAGGGTTGATCATAGCTTTGATGTAGGAGATCAAGTTTTTTTTGAGTCCTATCTATTATGGGAAGGGCTCTAAGCTAGTACCTTAGTTTGTGGGACCCTTTGAGATCCTTGAGAGGGTTGGTCCTATAGCTTATCATCTATTTTTTCCACCTGCTTGTCGTGCATCCACAATATGTTTCATGTATTTGCGTTGAGGTGATATGTGTATGATAGTTCTCATGTTTTAGATTGGACGTCCTTATAGGTCCAAGAGGGAGATCAAATAGTATTGAAGCCAATCTAACTATTGGCATGAAGATCCCTAGCTCTTCGTGGGCATGCATTAGACTAGGTAAAGGTCTAATGAGACAGTTATGATGAAGCATCAACTACTTGGGAGGACACCTCCCAGATGAGAGCGTAGTATCCTCACCTATTTGAGGACTTATAGGAGGAAGCCCATTCCTAGAGGGAAGGACGTTAGACCCTTCCCTAGTTACTTTATAGTGATAGCCTTTGACAGGGTTATAGTGATAGACATTGTGTTATTGACCCTTATTATTTCATGTTATGGACATTATGTTGGACTATGTTATGCTATGCTTTAGATGTGTGATGTGTAGGTGATATCTTTTGGTACCATGCTACTCATTTTATGTTCTCTTATGTGGATCCCTTTACTTTAAGTTATTCATGGATCTCTTGTAGTGGTTACATTATCATACGATGGATTATGGGTGTTATATATATATATATAGTTAATTTAACACATGATTTTTTGAGATCCAGTGGAATCATGTTATGATTAATATTATGCTTACCATTATGCTTAATTTGAATGTCTAGAGTATATGGTATGGAGAGTTAATTACATGTGGTGTTATGGTTGACTAATAATTCATACATATGATCTTGATATTTGTGTATTATTTTATATTGTTGTACTAAGAGATCCTCTTGAGAATGCTGAAATTGCCAATGGGCATCCAAGGACAAGCTCTTACCCTTGTTGTGACTATCCCAGTTATATTGATCTTAACCTTAGTGAAGGGTTAGGACCTATATGTTATATGTTGTAAATGTGATCTTTTTATAAATGAATGTGGTTGTGCTGGTTGTGTGTTTTTATAAATTTACACCTATTCAAGAGCCTTTTTGGCCACTAAATCACCCATTGATGAAGGAATAAGACCTCTAGGTGATTAGGTTAGGGGTTGGGGTGTTTTGAGGGGGTTATTCTTTTAATTTTATGGTTTTTGGGTCTTTTAAATTTTGAATTTTGTTTACCTACGGGTTTAAGGTTGTTGGGATGGATAATATTCCATCTCAACCTCCTTCTCCAAGAGGTGGGAGAGAATCATGTCTCATTTCTTGTGACACTTGGAATGTGGGGGAATATTTGGGGGGAATAGGTGGAGTGAGGAGAAGGAGAGACATGGAATCTCCTCAACCCTTCTCATCATGCGATGGATGGGAAGAGGGGGTGACAAGTGTCACTTCCTCTTTCTATGAAGAAGCTCCTCTTCCATTCTATTTATGGAATGGGGAAGATGAGGAGGGGAATTTGACATTCAGAATTTTTGGGAAGCAAAGAAGGAAGGGAGGAAGAAGGAGGAGACATCAAGGAGAGAAACCAACTTTGAAGAACCTTTCAAGTAGGTGCCTTCCCCCTTTTGTAATAATGTTACATTGTTGTTTTGATTGAAACCATGCTTTGAACTTTCCTTGCTATATAAATGAGTTGGGGATATCTTGTGCTTTTGTATTCTTCCTATATTTTTTGTTGTACGTTTATGCTTTTCCTTGGTGAATTTTGTTGCTCAATTTTGTTCGTAGGTGGAATTGGGTGAGACACTCCTTTTGGTAGGGGTATGAGTATCCTTATATTTAGGAGGAGATTTGGTTATGGGTATGAGTACCCAAATATGAATTTGGTGAATGGGATGAGGGTATGAGTCTGGTCTTTGGCCTGGGTATGAGTACCCAAAAATTTGAGAAGATGGGATATGATTATCCCCTTGTTTTGGAAATTTAAATGAAGAATTACTTCACATGAAAGATGTTATGAGAAAAAAAAAATTTACCTTGGGAGGTGCCCCCATTTCACCCCAAGAGAGAATTGCTTGTGTTTTCTCTATTTGTGTGGGTTTGGGAGTAATATAGAAAAAATAGTGATATGGAAATTTTGAGTGTGTTTTGCTGCCGGAAAATAATTTTTGCATATTTAATTGTGTTTGTGCGATGTTAAACCTAGGTTATACCTTGTCCCTATTGGAAAGAGACACTGCACAGATCATCTAGTGTTTTCAATGATGGCAAATCAAGTTAGTAATCCAATCTGCAGTGCATGATTTTCTTATACTGGAAGTCTGAGTGAAGATTTGGTTGAGTCTGGCAAGTTAGAACAAAGCATCCAACATAGTATAGTATTTTGATTGATATTTCATTTCAGTTGAATATTTTGTGTTGTGGAGCTAATAGAAGGTAGTTGGATGTATGGAGTACCTTATTCCATGATTTTAGCCTCCGGTGATAATTCATGTGCAACTTAGAAGATCCGGTATATTGGTTTTTGGGTTAAACAATGTAGTATGGCTGACTTGTGTAGTTGATCATTGTGTGGATTTGATGGAGTTGTTTTGGTGATTATAATTGTGATAGACGATGTTTAGTTGACATTTGGAAAGCGTGTGGACAATTTTTTTGGTTCGCATAAGTATTTGAGATTGGATTCAGTCAACAGTTAAATGTTCTTGAACATTCATGTAGCCGATATGATTTTATGTTGTGGATACATAAGATCGATGTAGTTGATCATTTTGGGTATGGCAAGTATTGCGTGATTGATTATGTATAGTTTCATGCACACAGGTCAAAGATTTATGCTCTGGATTCATGAAAAATCAGTGGAACACAGAAGTGTGAGATAAGTATTGAAAGTTTGATTATTGTGCTTAACTGGAACTATTACCAGACATTTGTAGATGCTAATTTTTAGTTCAAAAGCTTCACTGATATTTTGTAATTATTTTATAGGAAGTGAGCCTTTTTTGTTTGAGAAATGAGCTCTAGGCAATGTGCTTGAATGCATGTGCATTCTCCATTGTAATATTTATATACTTCTGCAGAGTATATTTATATTGTGGGTTCATCCCCACCATGGTTTTTCCCTTAATCGGGTTTCCACATATAAAAATCATAGTGTTATGGTGTTGTGGCTATTTGGTTTATGTTCTTGCATCTTTATTTTGTTCATTTGCATTAAGTAGTTGAAGGATCAATTTAATAAAGTTAAAGATTGTAGAACACTCATTCACGCCCCCCCCCATCAGTGTTCCTTAATTCCAAGAATTGGTATCAGGTTCTAGTCCCTCGAAGGAAGTTTAACAACTTGAGGAGGATCCGGGAAGGTGATTCAATGGATTCTGGTGGTCTTCAACATCAACTCCTAGTTGCACTAGATGATCTTGAACAGTCCAAAGTTGAAGTTTGGGAATTGCAAGGAAGTCTTAAGGATGTTGAGAACTTCATTCAATCATTGAAAGAGAAACTAAACAAGTCCAGAGAAAAGAGAAAGGAACTTTGTGAGAAGATGAAGGATAAAGAAAGAAAAAGCATGGAAAATGGCCACCCAAGTCAAGCCTTGAAGGAGAAGTCGGAAGGATGTGAGAAGTTTGCAAAAGAAAATGCAGCCCTAAAGCGTGAGGTGGAATCTATTGTGATGGGGTTGACCAAGGAGATTGAAGGAAGAAATAAGAGTGAATAGAATATTGCTCAGTCCTTGAAAGATAAATCTGATGAATACGACAGACTTGATTGTGAGAATGGCCAATTGAAGCTTCACCTGCAAGATTCTAGACATCATGAGGAAGAGCTTGAAAGACAGATTATCATTCTTAGGGATGAACTTTGTTAGATAGTTCAAATAACTGGAAGACAATTGAGAGGGGGGGGGGGTGAATCTATTGTCACAAATTACGAGAACCTTAAGCAATTAAAACTTTAATATCGAAACCCAAAACATTAATATCAGAATGCTTAAACCAAATATTGGAACCCAAAACATTAATACTGGAATGCTTAAACCAAATACCAGAATAATAGATAAACCAATTAAGCATAAACAATAATAAGAGAATAAATACCATCCTCATGACAACAATATTTATACGTGGAAAACCCGGTAAAAGGAAAAACCATGGTGGCAAGCCTACCCATAGTCAAATAATACTTCTACAGTAAGTGTGTGAATTACAATTGGGGGGCATGCACTTGCAGGAAGGCCAATAGCCTAGAGCACACTGCTCATCACAAAAGGAGTCTCACTGACTACATAGAAATCTAGACTACAATCCGAAGAAGTATTTGAACTACAAAGAAAGCATCTCCTATGCCTGAGTACACTTACGGTTAAGCTCTATACCAAAAGACTAAATCCTCTTACATAAACCCAACTAGATCACCAATGATCGACCAAATACTTTGCCTGAATGATAATTACATTATTTGCACAGATAATCTCATAATCCCATTACCCAAATATGATCTACAATGAGATCTTACATCTATATATACAAACCCTTGACCACAAACAACAAGGTCGGCCATCAGACAATAAAACAATTAGAAAATTAGAAAATATGTCGGCTAGAGACCAAACAAATAATATCCAACCCATAAGACATCCCATAAATGTATCGAGAACTCCAATCCACACATTACATTAAGTCAGTCCATAACCTAGATAAACCGAGACCCAATTTAGGTCCACACACGCTAAAGCAATGATCCCAATCAGCCAAGCCTCGAATACAATCACCATCAGCATCCTAAAACTTCACTAGAAGTTGCACCAACACCACTTATACATATTACCAAAGATCTTCAACAATGCTTTGCCAGTGAAACCCTCACCGGAACAACAAACCAAGCTTGCCAGCATACAGGAAAGCATCTGATCACCAAATAAAAGTCAAATGATTGAGCATGAATCAAAGTAGCATGAGTAAGCCAATTCCATAAGCCAAACATACCAGAGCATATTGATCATCATGATCTAATCCAGCCAAAAACCAAATAACCTACTGGGACCAGAAGGGTGCCGGTAAAACATCCAAAACAGCTAGTGTTGACATCAATGACAAAACATAAATGCAACACATAACCAGTCCCACCAAATTGCCGACAATCTCCCCCTTTGGCAGATGTGAAAAACATCCAAGTGCCAAGAAATGCCAAACAAGTCTCCCCCAATGGAAGACATCCAATAGACTCTCCAAGATAATATGAAAATGAATTTCTGAACCAAAGACAAAACTCCCCTTGTGAATGATATCTCAGTAAAGAAAAAATTTGACATCAATGCCAGAGATCTCTCCCCCGTTGACATCAATGCTAGAGATCTGACAAAAATATCAAAGCAAAAATATAAACCACTGAATCACAAGGCTAACTACTCCCCCTAAGCAGTAGCATCCCCAAATCAATCCAGAATGAGTAGTATCTTTGATAATGTATACTGGATTGATGCCAAACCACATCAATCAAGTCTCTATCGGAGGGGTAAAAACTCCTAATCTGTCTTTGAAGTACTCAAATGATTCCTTAGGCAAAGGTTTAGTGAAGATATTTGTAATCTGCTCCTTATTGTTCACATAAACCAGTCTAACTTCATTTGCTTCCACCTTTTCCTTCAAAAAGTTGTACTTGATAGATATGTGCTTTGTCTTATAATGTGATACCAGATTCTTTGATATATCAATAGCAGCAGAGTTATCATAGTGAATAACTATTGATCCATTACAATCCACCTTTATATCCTTCAACATTTGCTTCATCCATAGAACTTGTGTACAGTTAGTAGCAACAGCAACATACTCAGCTTCAATAGTAGATAAAGAGGTACATGACTGCTTCTTGTTGATCCATGAAACAAGTTTCTTTCCAAGAAAGTATACTCCATCAGATGTGCTCTTCTGGTCATGAACATCTCTAGCCCAATCTGCATATGTATATGCACATAATGAAAAGTCATCATTTCTAGGGTACCATAAACCATTATCAGTTGTTTCCTGCAAATACCTAAAAAATCCTCTTCACCACACTCACATGATTTTCTCTAGGATCACTCTGAAATCTTGATACAATACAAATTGCATTCATTATATCCGGTCTAGTTTGAGTCAAATACAACAAACCTCAAATCATAGACTTGTACTTAGTAGGATTTACCGGTGCAGATGCATCGTTCTTTGTCAATTTCTCACTTGTAACCATAGGAGTACCAACCGGTTTAGAGTTTTCCAACCATATTTCTTCAATAACTCTCTAGCATACTTATTTTGACAGATGAAAATACCTTTATCAATTTGAGTGATCTGCAAACCTAAGAAAAATTTCATCTCCCCAATCATAGACATCTCAAATTCATTCTTCATATTGTTAGCAAATTCCTTACACAACTTATCTTCACCTCCAAAAATGATATCATCAACAAAGACCTCAATAATCAATATATCATCATTAGTGATCTTATAATATAAATTACTATCAACATTACCTTTAGTGAATCCAAGCTTCAAAAGATATTTATCCAACCTTGCATACCAAGCTCTAGGTGCCTGTATTAATCCATATAAAGGTTTTTTTAGCCTACAAACCATGTTTTTATCATCTGAAAGTGAAAAACCATTAGGTTGCTCAATATAAACTTCCTCTTCAAGATCTCCATTCAGAAAAGCCCACTTAACATCCATTTGATAAACCTTGTAGTTCTTATGTGCAACATAAGCAAGAAATAATCTCACAGCTGCAATCCTGGATATCGGTGCAAAGGTTTCATCATAATCAATTCCTTCCTTCTAGGAATATCCTTTACAAACCAATCTATCTTTATTTCTTACAACTTGTCCATCTTCATTCAATTTATTCCTAAAAACCCACTTAGTTCCAATAACATTCTTATTTTTAGGCCAAGGAACTAAAGTCCATGTATTATTCTTTTCTATCTGATCTAATTCTTCTTCCATAGCTTTCATCCAACATTCATCTTTACATGCTTCAATTACTGATACCGGTTCAATTTGAGAAATTAAACATACCTCATTAGCTTCCAACCTCCTTCTTGTCATCACTCCTTTATTCTTATCTCCAATGATCTGATCTTCTGAATGATTCAACCTTACATACCTAGGAGTCTTCTAGTTTTCTATTTCTTTGCTTTGTTCTTCAGTTACTGTTGAATTTTTTGATACTGTCAGAGTAACTGGTTCAACATTCAATTTTGGTGTAGGTGCTACTGGTTCAGTTATGATCATTTATACTATCGGTTCCTTCTCACAAGTGCTAATTTGACTTCTGTTATGCTCATCTACCTTGACATTAGTGCTCTCCACAATTCTCTGTAGTCTTTTGTTATAACATCTATATGCTTTGCTTTCATTAGAATAACCAAGAAATATTCCTTCATCATATCTAGAATCAAACTTTCCAATGGAATCATCTCTTTTGATATAGAATTTACTACCAAAGATTCTGAACTACTTAACTGTCGGTGTATGACCAAAACATAACTCATAAGGTGTCTTATTGGTTTCTCCTTTGATATGAACTCTATTGAATGTGTATACCATCGTGCTTACAACTTCTCTCCAATAGACATGAGGTAGATTAACTTCCACCGTCATAGTTCTAGTTGCATCCAAGATATTTTTGTTTTTCTTTTCCACAACTCTATTTTGTTGAGGTGTCCGGGGTGCAGACATCTGTGTCCTTATCCCATTATTCTCACAATAGCTGTTAAACTCACTAGATGTGAATTTTCCACCATGATCTAATCTTAAGCATTTAATATTCAAACCTGTTTCTGTATCAACTTTAGATTTAAAGATTTTAAACTTTTCAAAAGCCTCATATTTCTCCCTAAGAAAAGTAACCCACATCATTCTAGAATAGTCATCAATGTTTAGCATAAAATATCTATCACCTTGAAATTTTTTTATTCTAGCAAGGCCACACAAATCAGCATGAATAAGATCAATAACATCATTAGATTTGTCTTGTATACTCTTAAAAGAGGTTCTGACCTATTTACCCATTTGACATTCTTTACATATCGGATTATAGGGCTTCACAATCTTAGGTATATCTCTAACTGCCTTAGTTGAACTGATCTTCACAATGCAATCAAAATTTACATGACACAACCTCTTATGCCATAGCCAACTCTCATCATTTTTTGCAATCAAACATGTCTTCTCACCAGAATTGAAATGAAAGATATTACCTTTAGTCTATGTACTGGTTGCAATCTCCAAACCTGATATGTTAATGATTTTGCATTTTCCATCCTTGAATTGTAATTGAAATCCCTTATCCACCAATTTTCCTACACTCAAAAGATTATGCCTCAAACCTTCAACATAATAAACATTGTCAGTATTGTTCTTACCATCCAATGATATAGTTCCTTTTCCTTTGATCATAAATGCTTTGTCATCTCCAAATATAACCAGACTGCCATCATATTCTTGCAAAGATAGAAACTTCCCTTTATCTCTAGTCATATTATGTGAACATCCACTGTCTATTACCCATTCATCCTTGTCTTCAATTTTAGCAGCAAGTGCCTTCTCTTCAGGTTGCTTCCCTTCTGGTCCCTGATCATCTTACTTAATAGCCAAGAACACCCTTTCCTTTCCATTGTCAGAACCACTAGCAGAATCTTGTGTTGGTTCATTATAAGAATCAATCACACCTTCCTCATCAGCAATATAGCATGATTTATCTTTGTTTCTCTTGTACTTATGTTTGTTCTGATAATCAAGATTAGGCTTAAAAGATCTTCTATCTCTTTCCTCAAAACTTAAATTCCTTTCAGGACATCTAGATGTAAAATGACCTATCTTATTACATGCAAAACATTTAAAAGGAGCTTTTCCTTCATACTTACTTCATGTCGGTCCTTTAGGTACTCTTCTAGAAAATAGAGCTTCAAGTTTCTCAAGTTATTCATCTTCTCTCTTCATATCATCCAATTCTTTTGCATACAAAGCTTTCCAATCTTTCTTTCTGGTTGATGATGTAGATGCATAAAAAGTAGGTTCCGACTTCACAGCTTCAGAAGGTCCACATTCTTCAAGCTCAAGAGAAAATAATTTCCCAACTAAAGTATCCCGATTAACGGTAGAGTTAGCCATAGTTCTCAACTCATTAATTACAGTAGCCTTCATTTTATAAGTTGGTGGTAAATCTCTCAAAACTTTAGAAACTATTTCATCTTCACTTAGAGATCCACCACAACATTGAATTCCCATAACAATCGCATTAACTCTTTCCATAAAAGCAGTAATCCTTTCATCTTCTTCCATCTTCAGATTCTCATATCTCACCTTGTAACCATTAAGTTTTGCAATTTTAATAGTAGGGTCACCTTCATTCAGATTCTCCAATTTGTCCCATATAGCCTTTGCAGTTACTTTGTCAGTTAGTCCCATTATTTTCTGATTAGAGAGTGCATAGAAAAGTGCTTCTCTAGCTCTACAATCATTCTCAAGCTCTTTATCTAGGCCTGTCGGTCAAGGATTGCCAGATCCTAGATTATAAGGTGTAACCCCAGTATCTGTGATTTCCCAAATTTCCTTTCGAAGACATCTCAGATGAGTCTCCATCCAAATCTTCCATACCCTGTAATTTGTTCCATCAAGCCTAGGAATTTCTCTACGGAAAACAACTGCAGATGTGCATGATGAACTTGAACTATTAGATGCCATAGGATCTTCCTCAAGCAGTGAAGCTTTTGCACAGAGGACCGGGCTCTCATTCCAATTGTTAGACAGTTCAAATAGCTAGAAGACAACTGAGAGGGGGGGGTGTTGAATCAGTTGTCACAGATTACCAGAACCTTAAGCAATTAAAATTTTAATACTAGAACCCAAAACATTAATACCGGAATTCTTAAACCAAATACCAAAACCCAAAACATTAATACTAAAATGCTTAAACCAAATACTGGAATAACATATAAACAAATTAAGCATAAACAATAATTAGAGAATAAATACCATCAACATGACACCAAGATTTATACATGGAAAACCCAGTAAAGGGAAAAACCATGGTGGAAATCCTACCCACGGTGAGATAATACTTATGCAGTAAGTATGTGAATTACAATTGAGGGGCCTATACTTGCAGGAAGGCCAACAACCTAGAGTGCACTGCTCATCACAAAACGAGTCTCACTGACTACATAGAAATCCATACTACAATCCAGAGAAGTGTTTGAACTGCAAAGATATCATCTCCTATGTCTGAGTATAGTTCCGGTTAAGCTCTATATAGGAGAAATAAATCCTCTTACATAAAACCAACTTGATCACCAATGACTGACCAAATCCTCTTCCTGAATGATAATTACATTATTTGCATAGATAATCTCATAATCCCATAACCTACATATGATCCACAACGAGATCTTACATCTATATAAACAAACCCTTGACCACAAACAACAAGGTCAGCCACCAGACAATAAAACAATTACATAATTACAAAATATGTCAGCCAGAGACCAAACAAATAATATCCAACCCATAAGACATCCCAAAAACGTATCGAGTAGTCCAATCCACATGTTACATTAAGTTGGTCCATAAACTAGATAAATCGAGACCCAATTTAGGTCCACACATGCTAAAGCAATGATTCCAATCAGCCAAGCCTTGAACACAATCACCATCAACATCTTGAAATTTCACTAGAAGTTGTACCAACACCACTTATGCATATCACCAAAGATCTTCAACAATGCTCTGTCGATGAAACCCTCGCCAGAATAGCAAACCAAGCTTGCCAGCATATAGGAAAGCATCCAATCACCAAATTAAAATCAAATGACTGAGCATGAATCAGAGTAGCATGAATAAACCAATTCCATGAGTCAAACATATCGGAGCATACCTGATCATAATAATCTAATCCAACCAAAAATCAAACAGCCTACCTGATAGGGAGGCTACCTAGTTTACCATTAATTAGGATTCTTTGATGGTTGCTTCTATCCCTTCTCGGGTTCCAAGTCTATCCCTTTAGACTTGTAGGGGCTTCCCTACCATTTTTTTGCTTATCTCACCCTCCTGAAGCTCACAAAGTAAGATTGCTCACTATATCCTTACAGGGGTGCAGGACACACACACACACACACGTGTTCTCTCTTTGAAAATACACTCCTTGCGGTTACACAAAGTCTAAGTTTCAAGCATATAGCCTTCTGGACCTTCTTCCAGTTCTCAGTAGATTCCTTCCCCCTGCAAGTTATCTCCTTCAAGTTACTGACACCTAGCCGGACTATCACCAAGCTCACCTAGGGCCAATTTGCAGGAATAGCTAATGCCATCTCCTAGTCTCTTACCAATAAAACCCTATTGTACATAATTGTCTCTCCTTGAAAATATCCTATGATCATGTGGAGTCTCAAGTCAGAGCCATGTGATTATTGCAAAAAGAGAACAAATACTGAAAAGGAAAGCTTTATTTATAGATTTTGAGCTTATGAATGGGTTCAAGCCAACAACTCACAAAACAGAGAAAAGAAACTTTACATTAATAACATACGAGAACTTCATAGATTTTTAACACATTATTGCAAATAACGAATAGAAAGTAAACTCTAATTGGAAACCAGAAAATGGACTTCTCTATTGCATTTCAGAAAAACAAACAATCGTGTTCTCTGAGGCAAATAAAAATCAATGACTCAACCATCGACCTCTTATAGATGCCCATTGGGTCTTTTATACATTTTCTCTTTTGTTATAAACTCCTCCTATGGGATGAGATAAATCTCGTTACCAACAGTTTCCATTTGCAACTGTCTCATAGGTTCCATTGGAACATCGGGGTAACATCCAAATAAGGTTATCGATATCCGATGACAACCTCTAACTTGTCGCACTTCCTATCGAGTCTTTGGCGGAACACCAAAATGGGCTACCGATGACCGACGTCTTCACACTTCCGCTTCGCACTTTCCATCGGGTTATTGGTGTAACATTAGAACAAAGTTACCAATGTCCGATGGTGACACACCACTTTGCACTTTTCCATCGGGCATTGGGATAGCAAGAAATCCCTTCGTCCGATGGCCAATATTTTCCTCCACTTCCTGGGCATTTCCATCGGGTCTCCTCCAAACATATTATCCTGATGGCCGATGCCATCTTCCTCCACTTGTGCTTTGTCTTCGGGTCATCGGTGTAACACTGAAGCGTTCCTTCCGATAGCTGATGACTTACCTTGGTCCGTCCACTTTTCTATCGGGCGTCGATGTAGGTGAGAACATTGCTTGCCGATACCCGATACAACCACTCCATGCTTATGCTTCCTCATCGGGTCATTGGGGTAGCTTAAAACTACTCACCCTGATATCCCTATTGGATCTTTTATATGGAATAGTATGATAAAATCTATTAAAGTTGCTAAAACTGGAGCTGGCTGGGTCCTTGGCAAAGGTAACAAAATCAGGTTTTGGGAGGATGTCAGGATCAAAGATGAGCCTCTTTTTAATTAGGATTGCAGCCATTTCATTGAATATTGTAAAAGGAGGTTTGGTTCTATGGTCTATAATTATTGGGAGGATAATAAATGGGTTAGACTTGATGCGGTTTATGCTGGATTTTTTTTGCTCCAACATGATTTATTGTCCTTTTCTGTCAGCAAAGATTCAGATGATGTCTTCTTATGGAAGAGTAATCCTAGGGGTAATTTTACTATTGCTTCTACTTGCAAAAAGATATCTACTGATGCTTGCAACCCTATATGGACTAAAGTTTAGAATAGATTCCTCATTCCTAAAGTAAATATGTTTTTTCTGGCTTGCAATTCACAACAAGATTCTTACTATTGATAACCTGGTTCGAAGAGGATTTATGATTCCTAATAGGTGTGAGTTATGTCAGAAAGAGGCTCAATTTGTGGATCATTTGTTCATTCACTATTCTGTTACCTGGGAAATCTAGGGTAAAGTGTGGATGCAATGGAAAGTTGATTGGGTTATGCAGAATACTTTTAAGGAAGTCCTTTGGCATTGGATTTTCCCTACCAAGCTTCCCATCATTAAGACCCTCTGGTCCTTTGTTCTTCCTATGACTTGTTGGCATATTTGGATGGAGAGAAACAATATAATTTTTAGGGAGACTAAGTGTTCTTCTCAAGTGGTTTATGAAAAGATTTGTAGGGCTATTAAAGAAAACATCAATACCATTCACAAAAGCAACAAGCAGTGTAGTTATATTGATATGACTAATAATGAGAAAAGAATTCTAACTGAATGGAAATTGATGAATAAGGTTTGGAAGTATAATAAGTAGAGTAGAAGAGATAATGTGGTTTGGAGGTTCCCTCCTCATGATTGGGTTAAGGTGAACTTCGATGGTGTAGCTAAAGGAAATCCAGGTAATACTGGAGGGGGAGAGGTTATCAGAAACTCTTATGGCTTTTGTGTTTCTGTGATTGCCTCCCCCTTTGGAATTCAAAACAACCATGTGGCAGAAGCTCTGGCAATGTTAAAATATCTTTAGCTTGTTCAGGGCTTCAATTTTAATATAATTCAGGCTATTAAAGGTATTAGTTCCCCTTCTTGGAATATCCAAAATATCATTGATAAGGCTAAAAAAAATTTAGATGCCTGTGATAGTGTGATTATTACCCATACCTTTAGGGAAGGTAATAAGGTATCCAATTTGTTAGCCAATGAGGGGGTCATTTTAGCGGAAGATGCTAATTATATCAGAGAGTCATCATGTAAGAACAAAGTCCGAGAGCAATTATTTTATGACAGAATCAATGGTACATATTAATCTCATTATTACCCTTCTTGGTTCGGACTTCAATGATAGAATTTGGAGTGAGGTGGATTGTCAGATGATGGCCTATCTCAGGTGTCATGCTAATGAATATAGGTGTGAAGGGCCTTATCATATTAAGTACTGGGTTAATTTACATGTCTTAAAGGGATACTTGAAAAAAAAAAAAATTATCTTGGTTTTTGATTCCAAATTCTTTATTCTTCAGCATCTGGTCAATTTGCGCTCCCCTGAGTGTTTTGACTTGAACAAATATTACATTATGGGAGGAAATCTCAACCGTAATGAGCCCATCAACTATGAAAGTTGGAAGGGTGAAAGGAAAATTTGGAGAAGGTTGCATAAATATGGCTTTACTGATTATATGGAGAAATTGCATGGGAGCAAGAAGTCCGTTTCCCATGGTTTTGCCAAGGGTTGGAAAAATAAAAGAGTTACTTTGTTTGGTTAGACCTGGAGAGTGGATGAAGATTTGGTGGCTGAGGTGACTAGTTTGCAGAAGGATGACATCAAGCTTTACAGAGATCGTAAGTTCTCGGTGGAAGCCATCAAGAATTTCCCCAAGAACGAAGAAGAAAGTGCTCGCCTTGCCAAAAAGGATAATAACTCCTATTATCTCCCTAACCAGGTAAAATCCTTTTGGAAGAAAATGTTGAAAGTGTTAATGGAGTATCTTACTGCTGATGGTAGGTTTTCAAAAGTCTATAATTACCACTTTGTTATCCTTAATCACTTTTGCCATGGCTCTAAGATATCTTCGCCCTTCTATCTGGCCTCCTCCCTTAATGACAGTTTGGCTGACCATGCTAAGAAACCTAATTCCTACCCCATTGCCCACCAAGGTCTTATTTTGTTAATATATGAGCATCTTAAGGATAAAGTTAAGGCTAATAAGGATGATCCCTTTTTGGAGAATGCCCATATTTCTGAGGATTATGATAGTTATGACTCTGATGAGGATTCTTCCAATCTTCCCCCTAAAAATAAATCGAAAGTTAGTAAAAAAGAAGAAGAAGACATTGAAGACAAGGTTGATTCTGAGCAGGAGCAAGAGAAGGAGGTGGAAGAAGAGGCAAAGAATGAGCAAGAGAAGGAGGTTGAGGGTGAGGAAGGAGACAAGGATAATGATTAGAGAGAAGAGGATGTTGATGAGTCAGAGGTGAAGGAGAGTCCCTATGATTCAAACAATAGGGATGATGTTCAGAATAAAATGGAGGAGGGCAACCCTAGGTTTGAGGATTCTGTCCACGACATGGAGGATGCAGATACTATTCTGAATGTTGCTAGAAACAACTCTCTGGAAATGTTTAATTTGCAGAAGTGGGTGGTTGATAACATTACCACCATTTAGGAAAAACAAAGAGAGCTAGATTTCAAAATTGATAATTTGGTTAAGGATATCAATAATAAAGGAAAAGAGGAAAATGTGGAGGATAATAGTGAAGCAGAGGAAGAAAAAGAAATTCCAGACTAGTCAGAAGGTGAGATTATAAATGGAGATTTAAGCACCTGGAGGATGTGGTGAGGACTCTCAAAGAAAAGGGCGAGTGTGATAATGATCTGATAAACAATAGAATTCAAAAAACTGAGAGTTCTCTAAGGAAATTCATGCAGCATAGCTTGGTTGTGTTGAAGGTGTCTTCTCAAAACATGAATGCATTGGTTGTTTGCCTGGAGAAAGATAAGCAAAATAAAGACATTGTGATTGTTGATGATGAGCCAACTTCTAGTTCTATTCAACACTCTTCCAGACGCAGAACTAGGCAAAATGCAAAAGAGTTGGAGCTGAAGACCAAGGGTAATCAACAGGTACAAGAAAGTAAAGACCTGAAAGAGGTAGAAAATGTGATGATGATGCTTGTTAGAGATGCTGAAGGGACCATAAATATTTTCACCTAAAATTCTCTAATTTTGTTTTAGGTGTGCCAGTCTCTCGCTGGCCTTTTGTTGTTCTTTACTCTGGCTGCTATCTTTTGTGTTGTTCTTTTGCAACCTTTCTCTCTTTGTTCTGTCCTCTCTAGTTTCTCTATTGCTTTTCTTTTTGATATGTAAGTGGGTTTCAAGTCCCTTAAAACTTGGTTTTCCTTAATCAAAAACAATACTCTGAAGCGCTCCGCTCCCAATGCTTGCTCATCGGGTCATCGGGCTAACGTGAAACTGATTCCTTCGATATTTGATTACTCCACTCCATACTCTAGCGACTTCATCGAGGTAAGTCTTGTTGATCGAGGTAGGTCTTTCTGATGAGGAAAATTTCAAAAACTACAAAGAAACAACCAAACAAATGGACTTAGAGCCACTCCTTATGTATATACATGACCACTGGAAGGTCTCAAAAGCCAAAACTAGTTAAGGGCATTTCAACCCTTAGGTGCTCCTGCACCATACTCCCCCAAAAACAAAGAAGTCAAGTGACTGCATGAGATAGCAAGGAAAGATCAATTCCTGACTTAACAAAGTCTGATTTAGGGACCTAGGTTGCTTTAGAATTAGGTTTATGCTTCCACTTGACCAAATATTCCATGTAGACCTATTGTCTAGTCTTCTTGAGAATGCGGGAATCCAACACTTTCTCACCCTGAGGCATGGAAGAAGAAAGTAATGGCAGGTCGGCAAGTGACTGTTGGGCATCTGAAACTCATGCATCCTCCTTGGGAAGTTGCCCCTTGTAGGCAACCAAGTCTGCAACATTGAAAATGGGAGACAAAGCAATATCTGATGGCAAATCAATCTTATAAGCATTAGAGACATACTTGGCTAACTTTACATGGGCCTATTCTCCTCATTTGTATCTTGCTAAGAACCCCTTTCTAAAGTTTATCCTTGTTCAAATGTACCATCACCAAATCTCCAACTAAAAATTGCATATCTCTCAGTGTGGTATCAACTCTGGCTTTAACTTCTTGTGAAGAATCTTGGAGAGCTCGCCTAACATGCTCATGAACGAACTTCATAGATTGAGTGATATCATCAGCTTGACCACTTTTGTGTGATAGATTACCAAGATCTCATAATTCCATAACACCTTGTGGGTGCATACCATACACTATCTCAAAAGGACTCTTCCCAATAGACTTGTTGACACTGTCATTGTACGCAAACTCTGCCTGGTGAAGAACCTGATCCCAACTCTATCTATACTCTTTTGTCAAGTATGATAGTTCTAATACTTAATGTAAAGTACAGATGCGAATCTAACAAGATGAGAGGGGGGCTGAATCATACAAACTTAATCTTACATAAAAACAACAGATTCAACCTCGGTAACATATACTTCAGTAATATAACCCAAACTGCTAAACATGCAAACTCATAAGCATATAAACATCATAACACTCATAACACCAGATTTAACGGGGAAACCCAAATAGGGAAAAACCACTGTGGGATTTTGGACCCACTAATAAATATACTCTTCTAGAGTATGCTCAGTTAAAAGAAAATCCTGTTAAAGATTACAAAAACATTGCTAGATGTGATCCGGTTAAGGGATTTCCCTCGAATCTGTTAGGATCTTCACCTTGTTAGAAGTGACCTTGTTAAAGGATTTCAAACACTCAATCATAATGGCACCTTGCTAGAGGGTTTTACAAATAAGACTGTTAAGTCCACTCGGTTAAGAGATTTTCTATCACTTTAAAAAATAACAATAATAAAAATCTATCTACAACTTCACATCTAAAATGCTAAAGAAAATTCTTATTTGCTCAATACAATTTAGTCATAGGACTTATCTTTTCCATCTATTGGGCTCTATACTTTGTTATTCAAACAGGTCTTCAAGCTTTTGTGCTTAGTAATCACTATGTAGCATCCCTGTGCATACACTTGCCCGCATATATTGTTTATCAACAGTTCCTTATTTATAAACAATTTGCCAACCACTTAATCTCCTTGATCACATATCCCATGATCAATCATAGCCATTAGATCTTCAAACTTGACCAGGTTCAATGTATCCTTTGATCTGAAAATGTTTTACCCCACCTTGGAACTTGCATACATTTCTTGGAACTTATGCTAGGGTATTGCGGTTCAATCTGAGTTGTAGATCTTCCTGCCGATTTTCCTTTGGCATAGATTCTTTAACAAACTTCATGCATGACATACCAATCATTTAATCATAACTAGCTCATCAGCTTCCTTCATTAAATAATATTTTTATTCATTCAATGCATTCTGTTATTACTCGGTTGCAACTCGGTAAATACTAAACTTCACTCAGTAGACATTCTGCCTTCATTAATCGATAGCTATAACCTTAGGGTTTACTGACTAGGTTCCTTGCTCGGTAACATAGTATAGTATTAACCTTAAAATCAACAACATATGTAGGATATCAAAATAATCTAAATATCATGATCTCATCATTGTCTAACTTGGTAATAGTCGCCAATTGAATAACTTATTTCTCCCCTTATTCATCACATTCTTTCTGTGTCTTTTACTGACATCTTTATACTCACCAAATCATACTTCTTAAGATATGGCAACATCATATTGAATTAGAAAATCAATTTCTTGACATCAATGGAAAAATAATAATATTAAGATAGTAAACATCCTTAATCAGTTATATCCATAATCATCAACAACCTTCTCAATATCCTAATTGAAATGCCAACAATCTCTCATTGTAATTGGAATGCCAATAATCTCCCTTTGTCTATTATAATGTCAACAATCTCCCCCTTTGGCATTGATGGCAAAACCAATTGATTTGACATAATTGATTTAGATTCAAATTGCTGAAATATTGAAATGCTCTCCCCCTGTCATTAGTCTTCTCCCCCATACATTAGTCTTCTCCCCTTTTCTTCAGTCTTTTCCCCCTTTGACAACAATGCCAAAAAGTAAAGAACTAAAACATAATTTCTTCCTATATGAAGTGATTTCCTGTTGTTATGTGTCAACTTAGTCTTAGTCAGAGCATTTTGTCTTTAATTCCTATTCCCTGTATTATTTCCTGCACACCTTTAGAAAACATCCTAAAGTGTGTAAATTAGCATCAACTCCTAAAAGATATTCTATAGAGTCGTTGAATTGATTCTTTCACCAAACTCGTTTAGTGAATGGAAGATAGGGGTAGGACCCCTAACTTACTTCTGAGATACTCAAAAGTGTCCCTTGGTAGTGGCTTGGTGAAGATATCTACTATTTGTTCTTTTGTGCTAACATACTCCAACACCACTTTCTTCTCTTGAACTTCTTCTCTAAGATAATGATATTTGGTAGAGATGTGCTTTGTCTTAGAGTGGATAATAGGATTCTTCGAAATGTTAATGGCACTAGTATTGTCATATAATATAGTTACTGGCTCGGTAAATTTATCATGTATACCTTCCAACAGTTCTTTGATCCATGCTATATTGGTACAATTCAATGCTGCAGCAACGTATTCAGCTTCAGTTGTTGACTGTGAAACACATCCTTGTTTCTTGCTAAGCCAACTCACTAGTTTTTCTCCTAAAAAGAAAGCTTCTCCACTTGTGCTTTTTCTGTCATCAATGTTGCCTGCCCAATCAGCATCAGTATAAACTTTTAAATCAAAAACATTTCCTTTCTGATATACTAAGCCATAATCCTCAATACCTTTCAAGTATCTGAAAATTCTCTTGATTGTTGTCATGTGTGTTTCCTTGGGATCTGCAGAGAATCTTGCAACTATACCTACTGCATGTGCTATATCTGGCCTGTTGTGAACAACATATTGTAGCTTTCCAATCATGGATCGGTAAAGTGTCTCATCAACAAATGCAGATTCATCATTCTTTGATAATTTACAATTGGTAATCATAGGAGTACTTACTGGTTTTGAATCCTCCATTCCAAATTTCTTCAAGATTTCCTTTATGTACTTGGATTGAGTAATGAAAATCTCATCTTTCATTTGCAATATTTGTAAACCTATAAAATACTTTATCTCACCAATTATTGACATCTCAAATTCTTTGCTCATTTCATTTCCAAAGTTCTTGTATAGAGAGTCATTTCCACAAAAGATAATATCATCAACAAATATGGCTGAGATCAGTATTCCATTTTCATCATTCTTCATGTACATGTTACTATTTTCACTTGTTCTTATAAAACTAATCTTGATTAAATAAGAGTGCAATCTTTCATACCATGCTCTAGGTGCTTGTTTCAGACCATATAAAGCTTTGTTCAATTTACATACCTGATCTTTATTCTTGTCTTCAACAAATCCTTTGGGTTGTTCAATAAAGACTTCTTCTTCTAATATACAATTCAAAAATGCAGATTTGACATCCATTTGATATACCTTGAAATTCTTGTAAGCAACATATGCCAACAATGTTCTTACTCCTTCAAGTCTTGCCACGGGTGCAAAATTCTCACCACAATCAATTCCTTCTTCTTGAGCATAACCTTTGCAAACTAATCTTTCTTTATTTCAAATGACCTCACCTTTTTCATTCAGCTTGTTTCTGAAAATCCACTTTGTACCGATTACATTTTTGTCCTTCGGTCTTGGGATCAGTGTCCATGTGCCATTCTTCTTGATTTGATCAATCTCTTCTATCATAGCATTTATCCAATCTTCATTGTTAAATGCCTCTTTCACTATCCTCGATTCAAATTCAGATATCCGACATGTGTTATGTCTCGGTTTGTTCCTTGTCATCACTAGATCATTCTTATCTCCTATAATCTGACTTGATGCATGATTTCTTCTGACATACTTGGCTAATACAAGCTCGATAGGCTCTGTATGATCTTCTTCATCACTCGGTAACTGGATATTCTCTTCATTTTCTTCAAAAGTTCTCTTGGTAAGACTTGCTGGTTGAACATAGACAAATCCTTCATAATCTTCTGGTTCCTTGGATTTTCCTTCATCATTTCTTTCTGCAAATTCATCAATTTTCACGTTTGCACTTTCTACTATTTTGTTAGATGATTTGATCAGACATTTAAATGCTTTACTTCTAGAAGAATAACCAAGAAATGTTCCTTCTTCACTTTTATGATCAAACTTGCTATTTCTATCATCTTTGTGAACATAGCATCTACTTCCAAAGATTTTAAAATAACTTACATTAGGTTTCTTGTCATACCATATTTCATATGGTGTCTTCAAAGTTCCTTTCTTCAGTTGTACTCGGTTCAGGGTGTAAACTGATGTGCTTATTGCTTCTCTCCAAAATGTTTGTGGCACTTTCTTTTCAATCATCAGGGTTCTGGCACAATCCACAATAGATCTATTTCTTCTCTCAGCTATCCCATTTTGTTGTGGAGTTCTCGGTGCAGAGACTTGTCTTTTTATACCATGATCATTGCAGAATAAGTTGAACTCATCAGATGTGAACTCTCCTCCTCTGTCTGATCTAAGACATTTCAGTTGTCTTCCTGTTTCATTTTCAACTCTTGCCTTGTACCATATAAACATTTGAAAAGCTTCTGAATTTTCTTTTAAAAACATTATTGACATCATCCTTGAGTAATCATCCACAAATAATATGAAATATTTATCACCATAATAACTTTGAACTTTCATAGGACCACAAAGATCAGTGTGCACAAGATCTAAAATTTCCTTAGAAGTTTAGGACTTACTTGTAAAGCTTGATCTTGTCATTTTATCCATCTGGCATCCTCGGCACATAGCATTCTCAGGTTTTTCAAGACTTGGTAGACCTCTTACTCGGTGCTTCTTAATTATTTTGATTAGATTATCAAAATTTACATGACAAAACCTTTTATGCCATAACCAGGTATCATCTATCTTTGCATGAAGACACTTATTCCAAGTTGAGTCAAGGTGAAATGTGTTACCTTTTGTTTGTGTCCCGATACCAGCTAACTTTCCATGCTTGTCATGAACTTTGACAATTCCTTTCTGAAATTCTATCTGGTAACCTGTGTTGTTTAGTTGTGCTACACTCAACAAATTGTATTTCAAACCTTCAACCCAATAAACATCATTGCATTTTGCATTGTCAAGAAGTGTTATAGATCCCTTACCTTTTACTGGACATGGTGCATCATTACCAAATCTTACATAGCCTCCATCATAATCTTCTAATATAACAAACTTGTGTTTATCACCTGTCATGTGATGTGAGCATCCACTATCTATGATCCAAGAATCATTAGTATTTATGTGAGATATTAGGGTTTTTTCTTCATACCTTTCTTAATCTGATCAATCTTTGATAGCCACATAAACTACTTCCTCTATATCAGTTTCATCTGATTTATCATCATTGGATTCCTCATCGGCTATTAAGCATGACTTTCTATCTCTTCTTCTAAAGTCTCGGTGTCCTTTGTAATGATTATCTTTCTATCTGTCATCTTGGTAATCTCTCTTTTCAGTAGAATCTTTGGTAGGATAGTTAGAAGCCATATGTCCTATCTTATCACAATTGAAACATTTCAAAGGTAGTTTTCCTTTATACTTACCTTTGCCTCTTGGTAACCTTCTCGCTAATAGTGCTTAAAACTCTTCTTGCTTTCTGATTTCCTCATATAGTTTGTGCACTTTTTCCATGTTCTTGTGAAATCTCTCACTTGCTCCACCATGCTCCCCTTCAGTGTACGTACTCATTCTATCATTGTAATCATCAGATTCACCAATGTGAAAAGAACTAAATGCAGACTCAACTTTATTTACCAATGACCCACTGTTATCAAAGTTACTTAACTCAAATGCATGTAGCTTACCAATAGTAGCATCTAAAGAAACTGACATATTGGGTACAGACCTTAATTCATTGATTGTAGAGACTTGGATTGCATAAGCTGGTAGAAGGGTTCTTAACAACTTACTTGTTATATCCTTTTCTTCAATAGTTCCACCCGCTCCTTTGATTTGATTGACAATCTCCTTTAGTCTTGTACTATACTGGGTTATATTCTCACCTTCATTCATCCTCATAGATTCAAGTTACCCTCTTAGACTATCCACTTTTGCTCTTTGAACATGTTCATCTCCACCATACATAGATATGAGCTTGTCCCACATTGCCTTTGCATCATTGTAGCCTTCTAGATCATTAAACTCTGAGTCGGTCAATGCAGATGTTATTTCAATCATTGCTTGGATATTTTCTTGCTTTGCCTTTATCTCTTCCATTGTCAATGGATAGGTGCTCGGTGTAATGAAATCATTCTCCAGATAATATAAAGCATATTCTCCTACTCCTGATAGGTGCAGCTTCATCCTTTTCTGCCATGTAGAGAAACTTGACTTGTTCAGCTTCAGTGCATCCCTCTTGTACATCTTTCGATCTTTGCCTCAAGTACCTTTAAACTTTTCTTTCGGAGTCCAAAGCTCTGATACCAATTGATAGTTCTGATACTTAATGTAAAGTACAGATGACAATCTAACAAGATGAGAGGGGGGGTGAATCATACAAACTTAATCTTACATAAAAACAACAGATTCAACCTCGGTAACATATACTTTAGTAATATAACCCAAACAGCTAAACATGCAAACTCATAAGCATATAAACATCATAAGACTTATAACACCAGTTTTAACGTGGAAACCCAAATAGGGAAAAACCACTATGGGATTTCGGACCCACTAAGAAATATACTCTTCTAGAGTATGCTCGGTTAACAACAAATCCTGTTAAAGATTACAAACACATTCCTAGATGTGATCCAGTTAAGGGATTTCCCTCAAATTTGTTAGGATCTTCACCTTGTTAGAAGTGACCTTGTTAAAGTATTTCAAACACTCAATCAGAATGTCACCTTGCTAGAGGGTTTTACAAATAAGACTGTTAAGTCCACTCGGTTAAGAGATTTTCTGTCACTTTACAAAATAACAGTAATAAAAATCTATCTGCAACTTCACATCTAAAATGCTAAAGTAGATTCTTATTTTCTCAATACAATTTAGTCATAGGACTTATCTTGTCCATCTGCTGGGCTCTATACTTTGTTATTCAAATAGGTCTTCAAGCTTCTGTGCTCGGTAATCACTATGTAGCATCCCTGTGCATACACTTGTCTGCATACATTGTTTATCAACAGTTCCTTATTTATAAACAATTTGCCAACCGCTTAATCTCCTTGATCACATATCCCATGATCAATCATAGCCATCAGATCTTCAAACTTGACCAAGTTCAATGTATCCTTCGATCTGAAAATGTTTTACCCCGCCTTGGAACTTGCATACATTTCTTGGAACTTGTGCTAAGGTATTGCGGTTCAATCTGAGTTGTAGATCTTCCTGCCGATTTTCCTTTGCCATAGATTCTTTAACAAACTTCATGCATGACATACCAATCATTTAATCATAACCAGCTCATTAGCTTCCTTCATTAAATAATGCTTTTATTCATTCAATGCATTCTGTTATTACTCGGTTGCAACTCGGTAAATACCAAACTTGACTCGGTAGACATTCTGCCTTCATTAACTGATAGCGATAACCTTAGGGTTTACCGACTAGGTTCCTTGCTCGGTAACATAGTATAGTATTAACCTTACAATCAACAACATATGTAGGATATCAAAATAATCTAAACATCATGATCTCATCATTGTCTAACTCGGTAATAGTTGCCCATTGAATAACTTATTTCTCCCCTTATTCATCACATTCTTTCTGTATCTTTTACCGACTTCTTTATACTCACCAAATCATACTTCTTAAGCTATGGCAACATCATACTGAATTAGAAAATCAATTTCTTGACATCAATGACAAAATAATAATATTAAGACAGTAAACATCCTTAATCAGTTATATCCATAATCATCAACAACCTTCTCAATATCCTAATTGAAATGCCAACAATCTCTCATTGTAATTGGAATGCCAACAATCTCCCTTTGCCTATTATAATGCCAACAAAGTACCTTAAAAGGTTTCCAAGTTTCCTATTGGCTACCTTTGTTTGACCATCTGTTTGGGGATGATAGGCTGAACCAAAAGACAAATTAGTTCCCAGTCTTTTCCAAAGAGTTTTCCAAAAATGTCCAAGGAATTTGACATCTTTATCTGAAACAATACTAACCGACAAACCATGGATTCTTATAACCTCTTTGAAAAACAAGTGTGCAATGTGACTAGCATCATGAGTAGTTTTACAAGGAACAAAATGTGTCATTTTATTGAATCTGTCAACAACAACAAAAATGTTATCATAGCCAAGCTTAGTTCTATGTAATCTAGCCACAAAATCCATACTCACACATTCCCATGGCCTTGTAGGAATAGGTAATGGCTGATAAAGACCAGCATTAGTAGTTGTACCTTTAGCTTTCTAACAAACCATACACTGCTCAACATACTTTTTGATATGCCTCTGCATTATGGGCCAATAGTATAACCTTTGACCAAGTTCCAATGTCTTATTAAAGCCAAAATGACCACTCAAACATCCATTGTGTTTTTCTTGGATCAGATTTTCCCTCATCGATCCTTCGGGAACACACAACTATCCACCTTTAAACAACAAACTAGTCTACAATGTAAAATCAGCATAGTCACTATGAAAGTGATTCTTAAATTTTTGAAAAACCTTGTAAATGATTGCAAAATATTCATCATTGGGGTACGAGTCCTTGAGGTGATCAACTCCAATATTCTGAATCTACACTTCTTGCACTGTTAGTAGCCTTCTAATCAAAGCATCTGCTACTTTATTACATTTTCCTTTCTTATGCTTAATAGAAAAAGTATATGACTGCAAATACTCAACCCATTTAACATGCCTATGATTCAACTTGTCTTGTGAATTCAGAAAACTTAAAGCTTGATTATCTATGTAAACAACAAACTCCTTAGGTAAAAAGTAGTGCCTCCACTTCCTAAGAGCTTGGACAAGAGCATACAACTTGAGATCACATGATGAATACTTCTTCTTGGCATCATTGAGCTTCTCACTAAAGAAAGCTATAGGTCTATTCTCTTGACTCAAAATAGCACCAACTACTATAGTAATTGCATCACATTCAAATGTGAACAACTTATCAAAACTAGGAAGAATGAGTACTGGTTGTGTAGCTACCTTTTGTTTCAAAAGTTCAAACCCTTTGTTAGCTGCATTGGTCCACTGAAAGTTAGTTTTAACTCCTCCTTTGATGGTATCCAGCATGGGTGCACAAATCTCACTGAACCCTCTGATAAACTTCCTGTAGAACTATGCCAAACCATGAAAAATTCTTACTTCACTTGTTGTCTTTGGTGTTGGCCAATTTGTGATGGCTTCCACCTTTTATGTGTCCATCTTCAAATCTCCTCCCGAAACTACAAATCCAAGATAGACAAGTTCCTGCTTCATAAACTCACACTTCTCCAAGTTTATTATTAGTTGCTCATCATACAATTTTTGCAATACAATACTAAGATGCTCTAGATGTTCCTCTTGAATTCTACTGAAAATCAAGATGTCTTCTAAGTATACAACAAAAAATTTACCAATAAAATCTTTAAGCACTTCATTCATGAGTCTCATGAATGTACTGGGAGCATTACTAAGACTGAATGGCATAACAAGCCACTCATAAAGTCCTTTATTGATTTTGAAGGTTGTTTTCCATTCATCACCTTCCTTTATTCTGATCTGGTGGTATCCACTCTTGAGATCAATCTTAGTGAAGTACTTTGCACCTCCCAAGCAGTCCATCAAGTCTTCAATTCTTAGGATAAATTTGTACCTGATAGTGATTCTATTTATGGCTCTTGAATCTGTGCATATCCTCCATGTTCCTCCTTTCTTGGGTGCTAACACGGTAGGTATGACACAAGGACTTATGCTCTTCTTTATCAACCCTTGGTCCAACAATTCTTGGACTTGTCTAGCCACTTCCTTGTTCTGTTCGGGAGTCATCCTAGAGGTTGCTTTGTTAGGTAAATATGCTCCAGGAATAAAATCAATCTGATGGCTTATGGCTCTAATGGGAGGGAGGGTTGTTGGTGCTCCATCACTTATGATCGCTTTGAAGTTATCTAGTATCTGTTGCACTTCATCAGGTATTTGAACCTTCTTTTCTTGATTTGCTTCCTTTGGTTTTACTATAAGAGAAAATCCCACTCCTTCTCCTTCCTTGAGAGTGTTAATGAACTCTTTTTCACCTACTAGTAACGCATTTGGGCCTTTAGTTTTTCTACCCTCTCCTTCATCACTTAGGGACTGAATATGGTATGTAACTCCATCCTTTTGAAAAGAATAAGAGTTCTTCTCTCCAATGTGAATGGCCTTTCTGTCAAACTGCCATGGTCTACCAAGAAGTAGATGGAAAGCATCCATAGGCAGGATGTCACACTAGACTTTATCCTTATAACTACCTATGTTGAACTCAACCCATGTTTGTTCATTCACTACCACATGCTGCTCCTTGTTGAGCTAAGTGGCCCTATATGGATTACTATGTGGGATTCTTTTCAACTTCAGTTTACTTACTGCTTCCTCTAACATAATGTTGTCAGTAGATCCTGAGTCTATCACCACTCTACAAACCTTACCAATGACCTTACATTTGATTCTAAACAAAACTCTTCTTTGAGTTGGTTCTTCTTTGATTGGTTCCTTAATCAGGACTCTTCTCATCATTAAATTTTCTCCATCTTCAGAAGCTAAGATAACATCTTATTTCTTTCTTCTTTGTGCATCTTCTTATGCATATGTCACTCTTCTTTCACTTCCTTTAGATGAAGAGGATTTCTTTGGACATCTATAGGCAGGGTGACCCAACTTTTGGCAATTGTAACACTTCATGGTGGAGAAGTAGGACCCTCTTCCTGGTCCACTAGATCTACCTCTTCTTGGGTTGTTAGATGATCCCCTTCCTCTATGGCTGCTCTTGCTATGTGAATCCTCACTTTTCTCTATAAGTTTGGACTCTCCTTGGGACCTTTGATCTGCTCCTCTTCCACCAAAACTGCCTCTTTGGCCTCTACCATCTTTTCCTCTGCCTCTTCCTTTTTTGCTTTGTTCTTGCTTCTTCTTTCTCTTTTCCTCCACCTTCAGTGCCAATTGATTGCACTTATGCATGGTGTTAGGACTTAACAAACTCAACTCCTCTTGAATATTCCATCTCAAGCCATTCAAGTATCTAGCTACCTTGATGCTTTCATCCTCTAACACCTTGGATCTCAGACACAACTTCTGAAATTCCTCAGTGCAACTTCTTACATCCAAGTCTCTTTGCCTCAAATTTTGTCTCCTCTTGTGCAACTAGATTTCATAATCTTCAGGGATGTATGCCTCTTTCACCTTGGCTAACATGCCCTTCCAACTGGCTATTTAGTTCTTACCCTCTTTTTGCCTTTCTTCTTGGATAAATTTCCACAAAGTCAAGGCTGCTCCTCTCAATCTTGACTTATCTACCTTCACCTTTTGTGCCTCACTGATTCCATCACATTCAAAGTGATTCTCCAATCCCTCTATCCATTCCAGGACTACCTCAGGCTCCATTTTTCCACAAAAAAGTGGCACTCCTTCTAGGGATTTTCCTCCTAAGGCTTTGATTGCTTTCAGGAAAGGTTCTTCAGGTAGAAAAGG
Source organism: Cryptomeria japonica (assembly GCF_030272615.1). Lineage (NCBI taxonomy): Eukaryota > Viridiplantae > Streptophyta > Pinopsida > Cupressales > Cupressaceae > Cryptomeria > Cryptomeria japonica. The sequence goes on along the minus strand of NC_081410.1, from coordinate 239,182,064 downwards.
GTTTGGTGCAGGTATCGTATCCTCTTCTAGTGATTCTTTTCCCTTCCCTTCATTGACCTGGATTGTCACTTTCTCAGTTTTGTCTTCAACTACGTCTATTTTGCTCTCTAGCTGTATTAATCTTTCTCTGAGGAGTCTATTTTCTTCTTCTTGGTCTTTTACCTTCTTTGCTAACTCTACGTTAGTCACCATTCTGAGACTATTTTCTCCTATAGATTCAGTGTCTGTCATCCACTACTTTCTTCCCAAGTCTAAACTTGGTCTGATACCAATATGATAGGGAGGCTACCTAGTTTACCATCAATTAGGATTCTTTGATGGTTTCTTCTATCCCTTCCCGGGTTCCAAGTCTATCCCTTTAGAATTCTAAGGGCTTCCCTACCATTTGTTTGCTTATCTCACCCTCCTCAAGCTCACAAAGTAAGCTTGCTCATTATATCCTTACAGGGGTGCAGGACACACACACACACTTGTGTTCTCTCTTTGCAAAACCACCCATCTTGTTTGGTTTGGCAAATACACTCCTTGCAGTTACACAAAGTCTAATTTTCTGGCATATAGCCTTGTGGATATTCTTCCAGTTCTTGGCAGATTCCTTCCCCCTAGAAGTTATCTCCTTTAAGTTACTGACACCTAGCCGAACTATCACCAAGCTCACCTAGGGCCAGTTTGCATGAATAGCTAATGCCATCTCCTAGTCTCTTACCAATAAAACCCTACTGTACATAATTGGCTCTTCTTTACAATCTCCAATGATCATGTGGAGTCTCAAGTCAGAGCCATGTGATTATTGCAAACAAAGAACAAAAACTGAAAAGGAAAGCTTTATTTATAGATTCCGATCTTATGCACGGGTTCAAGCTAGCAACTCACAGAACAGAGAAAAGAAACTTTACATTAATAACATAAGAGAACTTCCAAGATTTTTAACACATTATTGCAAATCACAAACAAAAAGTAAACTCTAATTGGAAACCAGAAAATAAACTTCTCTATTGCATTTCAGAAAATCAAACAATCATGTTCTTTGAGGCAAACGACAATCAATGACTCAACCATCAACCTCTTACAGATGCCCATTGGGTCTTTTATACATTTTCTCTTCTGTTATGAACTTCTCCTATTGGACAAGATAAATCTTGTTACCAATAGTTTTCATTTTCAACTGTCTCACAGGTTCCATCGGAACATCGGGGTAACATCCAAACAAGGTTACCGATGTCCAATGACAACCTCTAACTTGTCATACTTCCTATCGGGTCTTCGACGGAACACCAAAATGGGCTACTGATGACCGATGTCTTCACACTTTCGCTTCGCACTTTCCATCGGGTTATTGGTGTAACATTAGAACAGATTTACCGATGTCTGATGGCAACACACACCACTTTGCAGTGTTTCATCGGGCATCGGGATAGCAAAAAATCCCTTCGTCCGATGGCTGATTCTTTCCTCCACTTCCTGGGCGTTTCCATCGGGTCTCCTCTAAACATGTTAGCCCGATGGTCGATGCCATCTTCCTCCACTTGTGCTTTGTCATTGGGTCGTCGATGTAACACTAAAGCACTCCTTCCGATAGTCGATGACTTACTTTGGTCCATCCACTTTTCTATCAGGCATCGGCGTAGGTGAGAACCTTGCCTGCCAATACTTGATACAACCACTCTACGCCTATGCTTCCTCATCGGGTCATCAGGGTAGCTTAAAACTACTCACCCCAATACCCGCTAACAATACTCTGAAGTGCTCCACTCCCAATGCTTTCTCATCGAGTCATCGGGGTAACGTGAAACCACTTCCTCCAATATCTAATCACTCCACTCCATACTCTAGCGACCTCATCGGGGTAAGTCTTGCCGATCAAGGTAGGTCTTGCCGATAAGGAAAATTTCAAAAACTACAATGAAACAACCAAACAAATAGACTTAGAGCCAATCCTTATATATGTACATGACCACTGGAAGGTCTCAAAAGCCAAAAATGGTTAAGGGCATTTCAACCCTTAGGTGCTCCTGCACCACTACCGAGACTAGAAGGGTGTCGATAAAGCATCCAAAATAGCTAGCGTTGACATCAATGACAAAACATCCATGCAACACATAATCAATTCCACCAAATTTCCAACATAAATTGAAATTGCAAATGAATACAAGGAGAAGTTCAATATTTTCTTAGCTATTCTTGATGAGATGCTTGAAAGCTAGAAGGATGCAAATGAAAAGAGAGGTCTTGGATTTAAGAAAGGTGAAAGCTCTGGATCAGGTCAAAGTAATTCTAAGTCAGAAAATCAAAAGAACAAACCTACAAGGTCTCTGGTAAGACAACCTAATGCTAAAAATTTCAAAGGTAATTGCTTTGTTTGCAATACTTTTGGTCATAAAGTTGTTCAATGCAGAAATAGAATAAATCATAATGGTCCATCTTTCTCCGGTCAATGTTTCAAATGCAATAAGTATTGACATAATTTAAATGAATGCAGAAGTGTGTTGAATAACTCTTTCAATAGAAGGAATATGAGATGTTATACATGTGGTAGGTTTGGACACATTCCTAATCAATGCAGATCAAGAGAAAATCAAGGGAATTCCAAGCCTAGACAATAAAATGTTGTGTGCTACAATTGCAACAAATCCGGTCACATTGCAAGATATTGTAGAAGCAAAAATGTGAGTAGGAATGGTTCAACAGACAAGAACAAGAATGTGCATACATATGATAAAGGAAAATAAAAGTGTATAAGATCTAGAATCAAATGAAGAAGACATGGGTGAAGAAAAGTGACAATGATGCAGGGAATGGATCCGCACTTGAATCCGATGCTAGAAATTCATCTGGGAATTGATTTAAGGGCTTTGGCCTAGGGGGAATTTTCATGAAAATCCTATGCCCCGCTTGTAGAAGATGATACCTAAATATGGCATGTTGAAAAGTTGTATTAGGACATTGCAGATGATTTGAGGTGATCTCCAAAAGAATTTGAGCAACATTGAAGATCCGCAGGTGAATTTTGTGAAGCTATCTATGAAAGATGATGAGAAAATAGAGTTTTATGAAGAAGTAAAGAAAATGAAGACCAAGGGCACCGAAGAAACACAAGTATCTAAGCACAAGCCCTCTAGTGAAGAGAAAGCCAACAAGAAAGTGAAGTTGGATGCAGACAAGTCTGGCATGTTAGTTAAAGAGATTGAAGAAGTCGTAACTGTGCAAGGTAACTTAAAACTACTTTTTGAACATTATGACAAATTTGATGATGCTAGTAAAAGGACTCTAGAAGAAGCCACAGTCAAATAATTGAGAATTTTCAATAAAGCCCTTGTTGAGATCATGTCAAAAATTCCCAAAAGCTTGTATAATCTGTTAGAGTTGAGGAGAGGTACTACAAAGGCAAAATATGATAGATTAAAAGAGTATGTGATAATTAATCTATGCCTAGTAATAGAAGTAAATAGAATTCTTAAAGAAGCCCAAAAACATTTTAGAAGCAAGACCAGAATCAATAAGCTCATGATTGGGTAAATAGATGAAGTCATAAAAGATACTGAAAATATTTTCAAACCAATTTTGGAAAAGAATTAGTATGATGTTATCTCATCATTTCCAAAAGTATAAAAAGAGAAATCAAAAGTTGAACAAGATGAAGTAAATGTCTCCTTTGTTCCGAAAGAGAACTGAGTGGATAATAAGTAGGAAGATGTGTTGAATCAGGGTGGAGAAGAGACAGGAAAAGAGAATGAGGTAGAGGATACTTAGAATCCTCCAGATCAGCCTATGGACACTATGCCGTCTACAGAGACTCAAGCTCCAACTAATAATGAGGATCCAAAGAAGGTTAAGGTAGAAATTGACACTGAGGTCATGAAGGTTGAGGTTATTGGTGTTGTCTCTGAAGAAGGAGACACTGTTGAGGATGTAAAGAACTTTCTAGAGAAGGATAAGGAGATTTTTTATGATTTGACACTGTCCCAGGAGCCAATCAACTTGGATACCCTCTCTCTCATTCAAAAACTAAAGCTAGCGTCTTTTGCATAGGAAAATGCAAGAGAGGAAATCTTGAAGTCTCACATTGAAGATAGTGAGCTATTAAATCTTTCTTCGAATGTTCTTGAAAAGATAATGCCTACATATGTGATGGACACATCAGATTCACCCTCTATATAGATGAAGAGCCTTATTAACTCTGTAAGTACTCATTTTGAGTCATTAGAGAAGTCAAGAGAGATTAAGGTTCAGAATGAGTTCAATGACAAGAGATTCGATGAATTAAAGAAAATGATTGCTAATGATAGGGGTTTGGTAGACACTTGTGTGAAAAGCATTTAGAATTCCCTATCCAAGGGAGGCAATGTCTACAAATCATTTCTATCATTTTCAAAGTTTGTTGCAGACATTGAGAAGCCAATAAAGGAGAATGAAAAGAAACTGGCAGGTATATCACAACTATTTGATCCATTGACTGTTTCTATAGCTAGTTAGGAAGCTCAGGTCATATCCTTGCTAGACAAAATCAAGAACTTGAGCCATGATAGGGAGAAGATCATTGGTAGAGTTGGTGAACTTTAGAGTCTTATTTCTCCCAAGTTGGACACAATGCCCAGTGCCTTAAAGGAAGCTGAGGATGCCATATCTACAAATGAACCTTCAGATCTTCAATCGGCTAAGATGTAGGCATTCCTTTTTAGTGGTCTCATATCAGTCCTGGAGTGTCTCAAGAAGGGTTGGGACAACCTTTTGAGCTCATTGAAAAATATTTTTGCAGATATCTTCAAGCTTATGTAAGTTAGTAAGGTCTGTGTGTATATATACTGATGTATATAGACTTTTTGTGTGAATTTTTGGCATGTGGATCCCTACCTTTGCCATTGATGTCAAAGGGGGAGAGTAGGGAAGTCAAAAATGTAATGTTCATCTCAAGGGGAGTTCTGAAATTTTGAGTTTTGTTGTGTGTACATATGCTGGTATTGATTCTGACACTTAGTCATGTTTCACTAAGTGTTGCCAGCAATGCCAAAGGGGGAGATTGTTTGCAAGAGACACTGCACAAATCATCCAATGTTGTCATTGATGGAAAATCAAGTTGGTAATCCAATTCGCAGTGCATGATTTGCTTATACCGGAAGTCCGAGTGAAGATTTGGTTGAGTCCAGTAGGTTAGAACAGAGCATCAAGCAAAGTATAATATTTTGATTGGTATTTCATTTTAGTTGAATATTTTATGTTGAGGAGCTAAGGGAAGGTAGTTGGATGTATGGAGTACCTTATTCCATGATTTTAGCCTCTGGTGATAATTCATGTGCAAATTAGAAGATCCGATATATCAATTTTTGGGTTAAACATTGTAGTATGGCTGACTTGTGTAGTTGATCATTGTGTGGATTTGATAGAGCAATTTTGGTGATTATTTTTGTGATCAAAGAGGTTTAGCTGACATTTGGAAAGTGCGTGGACAATTCATTTTGGTTCGCATAAGTATTATAGATTGGGTTCAGTTGTCAGTTCATACACATTTGGTGAATATGTTAAATGTTCTTGGGTCGACATGTAGGGGATATGATTTTATGTTGTGGATATATAATATCGATGTAGTTGATCATTTTAATAAAGTTAAAGATTGTGGAACACTGATTAACCCCTCCCCCTCTCAGTGTTCCTTGATTCCAATAGTCCCCTAGCTTAGGGGTCAGCTACTTTAGATCCCTATGGCTAGGAGGTGAGCTTCATATTGGAAGACATGTGTTTTTGTTAGCGTGGATGACAAGTCCTCTTTTAAAGCTCCCTTTCATGTAGATTTTTGGGGATTTTTTTCATTCTTGTTGAAGTTGTGATATATGTTCCAGATTTGTTTTGACTCTCTACATAAATATTTCAGAACTTTATTCCATGGCATATGAATGTTTCACTATTAATGTATAAAATGAATTCATGAGATGTAGCTGTAAATAAGCCTTGAGAATAGAAGTGTAATAGTTCTTCCTTATTCAAGGATGTACTTGTATGCGGGAAAAGTGAGCTGATAAAACTCAATATGTGAAAATTATGCTAGAAACTAGTCCACACACACACACACAGGACTTCTTGGTGCAAGCTATGGAGTAATAATGTATTACTCAGCTTCCCAAGATGGGTCCCATGGTTCTCTATCTCACAATGTCCCTCAAACCAACGTTTTTGCTCTCAGATCACTGAGCAAAATGGTTTAGGGATGGCAAATGCAAGAACGAGGGATGCACTGATAGTTTTTAGAATGAGATGTGTTAAGCTATGTATGATCTTAGAAATGCAATAAACTAAATGATAAGATGACAAGATTAGTATGAATACTATCCTAACATAATATATTTAGTCTATGATTGAGCTAAAATGATAAAGAAATTATTCTAAACATGCATATTAGTCTAATTCCTGATCTAAGAGAGGCTAAATGATGAGCATATATGAAATGAGAAAGCTTGAATGTATTTGAGCATAAGTGTGATGCTACAAATTTGAAGGATAATTGTTATGGAGGAATGAGAGCTCTATTTATAGCAAGAAGAGGGCAATGGATGGTCAGAATTGAATGGTTTAATCAAGGGTTGAGTTTGAAAGTTGGGGATCCATGTTTGTAATTGGCACCAATGAAATGGTGACAAGTGTCAACATAGGGTTGGGTTGAGAGAAGGGGTTGGAGACATTGAATGCCTGAGAAGACCTCATGGTTATCTAGAGGCTAAGGGTCAAGTCTAAATTAGGATTACCCAATGGATTAAGAGTTAATCCAAGGATAAACCTTTGTGCAAATGATTAAGAGATAATTATGGTCAAAGCAATAAAGGCTTGATGAGACCCTTGGGTTGGATGAAGGTTGAGTCAAAACAAATGTTTTAACCATGTAGGAGGGTTTGAGTTAACCATTAATGGTTATTGGAGACTTTGGGGATTAAGTGGTTGAAAGTTGGAAACCTTCAATGGTTATCAAAGACTTTGAGCCATTTAGTGGTTGAAGGTTGAAAGCCTTTAATGGTTATCAAAGACTTTGAGGGTTTGAGAAGTGACTTCCCTTTGCTTAGGGATGTGACAAAGTTTAGAGGAGGGGTTAGGTTAATTAGAAGCGATTAGAAGATTCTAGAAGGGATTAGAAAGGGGTTTGGGATTTTGCAAGTGGATGGAGGAATAATAAAATTTAATTGAAATAAAGAATTTCATTCAATTTGGTTGCAATTAAATAAATTAGATTTATTCAATTTAGGATAACTATTTAATTAAATTTGAATTTAATTAAAAGTGGATAGGGGGGTTTTATTGAATAAAATGATTTATTCATTAAATGGGTATAGTGAATTTAATTTAAATAAATTGGGTAATTTACTTAATTAAATAGAGGAATGTAGATAATTTAATTAAATTGGATTTAATCAAATAGAAAAATGAACATAAAATATTCATTTAGGAATATGGTCATTTTTATACGTCTACATTTTGCCCCTCTTTGAAGTGACGTGTGTGCACATGTTATTTCAAAGAAAATGATGCTTTATCATGATTTATGATCAAATGCAATTTTTGTGTTGCTCTTATGATTTGCTAGTCGTGCCCCAGTTTTGATTTGATGTGTGATGCCCCAAATTCGATATTTGATGGTGATGCCCCCTCGGGAGATGAATCAATTTTTTTGAAAATTTTGGATTTAATTTGAGGAGTTGCGTATGATGTGTATGATTTCATGTATGTGAAAAGTGTGCAAATTGATTCATCTCCCGATAAGTTACAAATGTTATGGTAGAGGGGAGACCGCGACCATATTACAGGTCCATTTGGCTAACCCTAATTTCATTTTCCTCCTATAAAAGGGGAAAAGGGCTTGATTTAGATTCATTTGTGCTTTGTTGACTTTGGAGAAAGAGAATTTTCTCTGGAGAGAAAATGCCTATTCCTTATCATAGACACCGTTTCGAGCGCGTTTGGAGGTACCGGAGACCTGTAGCGCATGGACCACCAGTAAGTCAAGATTTTTGACCCTGTTTTGACTTTTCATTTTGTCATTTTTTGTCGTTTTTGAATTTCAAAGTTTGAGTTTTACGGTTTAGCGCGTCTAGGGCATATTTTAGCGCATACGAAGTTTAGAGCAGCGCATCAAGTTGAATTTTTAGGGGTCACGTCTGAACTAGATAGGATAGCGCATAAAATTAATAGGTTAGCACATACATGCAGAATAGCGCATGGCAGCCGTTGGGTAGTGCATCGGGTCAACAGGTTAGCACGTAGGGTAGACCTAGTGCATAGGGGTCACAGGGGTTTGCATAGGTAAGGGGGTTTAGCGCATAGGATTGACCTAGCGCATAGGGCTAAACGGGTAGCACCTAGGAGGGATAGATTAGCGCGTAGATAGAGTCTAGCGCATAGGGTGGGTTAGGTGGCGCATGGGGGGAAAAGATTAGCGTGTAGGGTCAGTCTAGCGCATAGGGTGAGTAGATTAGTGCATCGGAAAAGCAGCCTAGCGTGTGGGAGGTTTTTAGCGCATTGAATATTTGTTTTAGCACATCTAAAAAAATTTGCAAGCTGGGCCGAATTGAAAATTTGTTTTTGTTTGCCTGTCATGATTTGATGGATTGTTCCAATATGAGTGTTGGTATAACTTGTTTTGATTTGCGATTTTTCAAGTTATGTATAGATATCAATCTGTTGTATGGATCAAAATATGATGTATTTGCGTGTTGTGTTTTCAAGTTCAATGTGTGTGAAGCCTGAGTTGTGTTACAAGCCAATATGGGTTGGAAACTTGAGTTGTTTTACAAGCTGATATGGGTGGGAAACTTGAGTTGTTTTACAAGTTTATGTGATTGTGGAGACTTGAGTTGTGTTACAAGTTTTGATATGGTTTTTGAGAACTTGAGTTGTTTTACAAGTTGATATGAAATGATAGGATTTTAAACTTTGATATAGATGAGCAAATTGTTTCATGTTGTTGATGTAAGTTTGATTTTGATATCTTTGTTTTGATGTGGATACTGATATTGGATTTATTTTGCTTGTTGACAGGAGCGATTGGGCGTGGTGCAGTCACGGGAGAGATTTCCCAAACCGTGGACATTGATACCGCGGTTGTCGCAGGCGGATCTGGATATTATTGAGAGATGTGGATTGACCTCTCTCCTGGATATGCCTCAGTTCACTGTGAACCAAGGGCTTTTGACAGCTTTGGCAGAGAGGTGGCATAGGGACACCAACACCTTCCATTTTGCCACTGGAGAGATGACAGTCACACTTGAGGACTGTTATCGGATTCTACGCATTCCTGTGGTAGGTGCACTACTACCATACGAGCAGTCAAAGGAGGGTGGCATAGAGGCACTGCGCCAAATATTCTAGGATGATACTGTCTGTGGTTATGAGATCCCATGGCAGGAGTTTTTGGACCTAGACTATGCACCACTACCATCCGTTCTAGCAGGGTTTATTGGTGGATTCCTTTGTCCTGATCGTAGGTCAAAGGGATTCTTGGTGGGATGGGGGTTAGTGTTGGAGGAGATGGTCACTCAAGGCTGGAGGTTTGCATGGGGGTCAGCTATGCTGGCTCATTTATACAGGAGTCTGCATGAGGTAGTATACCTCAGTTACGGCAGTTTGTCAGCTGGCTTTTCATTATTACAGGTATGGTGCTGGGAGCATATTCCAACAGCGAGGCCACTAGCCAACAGGGATAGGCCCGTAGGCGCAACATATGCCTATGGATATAGGGGTCTAGTTGTCCAGCGTAAGCTGGGCAAACTAGAGCATTGGAGGAGGGTTTTTGATGATATTGATACAGTCACCTGGAGACCATATACAAGATGCGAGGTGTGGGCTGAGGATGGGCTGGAGATGCCCTTTGTATTCATGACAAAGTACTTGATCAAGAGGACCCCGTTCGTCATAGAGAGGTTTGTGGTTACCCGATTTTTGAGGCAGTTTGGGCGCCAGCAGGGGATTCCTCAGGGAGCGTGCCTATATGCATGGCGGCAGCAAGATGTGGCTGATTGGGGGCCAACTATTGATAGTGCCGTGGTGGTGGAGGAGTTTGTGGGATTGGCCAGACAGATCTGGGACTATGCCCCGGAGATTTAGGGTACGGGTATGACAGATGAGTTTGCTCGTTTGTTTGCTGTGTGGGCGGTGGCCAGGATTTCTAATCCTGAGGAGATGGGGCCAGCCTTCGATTCAGATGGGGAGGAGGGAGATGGGGGAGATGACGGAGATGATGGGGAGGATGGAGGAGGAGGACGAGGGAGAGGAGGTAGAGGGAGGCGGGGAGATAGAGGTGTGGAGAGAGCAGTGTGACAGGGGAGGATAGAGAGGGGGAGAGGTGGATTGGCTATCGGAGCCGGTAGAGAGGGGAGAGTGGGGGAGGTGTTAGCCATAGTGGGGGGTGAGCATGAGCCTAGTCGACCAACTCAGAGGAGGAGGACAGATGTGCTCCCACCTCCAGCACCGAGGATAGGCCGAGTGGGAGGGGTTCCTCCAGCACAGGTACCATTACGGGTTCAGGTCCCAGGTCATATGGAGGATGCTCAGATCCGGACCTTACAGATTACTGTGCAGCAGTAGCAAGCACAGATTTTGACCTATCAGTGGCAGATTTCTCAATTGATTATTGAGCGAGACACTGAGATAGAGCAGAGGGGGCAAGCGGAGGAGGTGGTGTCCAACATGCAAAGAGCAGCGGCAGGTGGTCCGATGAGAGACACCCTGAGAGAGTTAGCACTGAGAGCGCAAGAGGTAGAGTATTACAGGCGACACTATGAGGTGGCAGTACCCAAGGACCGGCGAGTAGAGAGCTTCACGCAGTCGAGATCCAGCTGATCTCGAGCTACTAGATCGTGATCTGAGAGCCGAGGTGTTACGGGGCCATCGAGACAGGACCCTCCTGGAGATTCAGGGGCAGGTGCATCTGGAGAAAGACCATCTCCATCAGGGGATAGTCATACTTGAGAGACATGGTCTCTGTTATATTTTTGAGCATTGTATTCTTTTGTACTGGACACAGTTCTGACACATTTTGTACATTTTGATCAGTTTTGAGATATATATATATATATATATTACTATTTTTGATCATGTGATGTGTTTATATGGATGCGTGTTATGTGGGTTATATTATGTGATGATGCAATGCTTAAATATATGATGTAATGTATGATGCAAGATGTATGCTTTTATATGCTATGAGATGTATCTTGAAAATGAGATGTTAAAATGATATGCAAATATGCCTAAATGATATACCATGATGTTTAAATGATATGCAAATGTGTAAAATGATATGCAAACATGTAAAATGATATGCAACTAATTGTAAAATGATATACAACTAATGGTAAAGTGATATGCAAATGATGTTAAAATGATAGCAACTATGTTTTTGGTAGCATCCTCATTCTGCATTTGCCATCCGATATAACCATATGTTATTTTCTTTCTTTGTAGGTTTCATCATTGAGCATTGATTTGTTTAGGATATGCTGAAAATTTATGCAAGCATAATGTTATAATTGAACCATAATGACCTGAGAAAAATTTACATGATTTTTCATTTTGCAAGATAGCACAAGCGTCAAGGTATAATTGAACCAGGATGACCTGAGTGTGTATTGCGTAAACAGACAAGATTTGATCATTTGTATGCGTGAAGTGGAATCAGGCCTTCAGTGATATTTGATGTATCACGTCTCGAGGCATGTGTTCACACAGTACAAGTGATCTCTTCCCAAACAGAAGACTAAGAAAATATTGGAAGTTCCCCTTGACCTCTAGCTGTAAAGCATTTAGTGAGACAAGGAAGAGAATCCAATAATTTAAAAAGTTCAAAATGCAAAACTAGTCAAGACTTTATGCAAGAATGCAACATTTAGTACTTTAGAAAATCATCCATCCTCGGTATTTTGTGTGAATTATTTTGTTTTGGTTTTTGTGATGAAGCGTTGTTTTGTTTGCGGAATGTCATGCTTCTAAGTTTTTGCAATAGTTGTGATGTCTTGAATGTTTGCAAGTTGTTGAACAAGTTAATGCCCCTAGCTGAGTGTGCCCCTTTATATGATCATGTATAGTGATTTCCAAGCCATGGTGGAATGCGGTAAGAGAATATATACAGACAAATCAGGATAGTGACTACGCTAAGTATGTCTTGAATGGATATGGGCTAAGTGTCAGGCGATGGCCGATAGTGTTTGTATGGATAAAATGGCATGGAAATAGATAGAGAAGCCTTTCTTTCACAAGAGTACCTATTTACCAGGTTTTCACCATTTGTTTTTATTGTACTCTCTGTTTTTGTTTTTTCGAGACTTTTTTTATTTTTTTGTTTTTTTGCTTATTTTGGCTTTTTCCGTGCACTAGGCCACTTAAGTGTAGTACCTCTTTAGATGGATGTTGTTGGTTGGTTCGTCAAGCATATCTCCTTCAGAATTAGTTAGCTGATAGGCACCTGATCCATAGACTGATATGATAACATAGGGACCCAACCAGTTAGGTTCAAATTTCCCTTTCTTTTCTCGATCTTGCTGATTTCTTGGATTTTCTTTGAGGACTAGGTCACCAACCTTAAAGTTGCGGGGAATGACCTTGTGATTGTAGCTCCTGCACATGCATTTTTGATATGCTTTGAGATGAGTGTAAGCATGTTGGCATCTTTCATCTAATAGCTCAAGTTCTTGCAGTCGGTTAACTCGATACTCTTCATCTGGGATTAAGCCTTTCAAAGAGACTCTGAGAGATGGGATTTCTACCTCCAAGGGTAAAATGGCTTCTGATCCATATACCAATGAGTATGGTGTTGTTCTTGTAGGTGTGCGGATGCTGGTCCTGTATGCCCAAAGTGTTGGATTGAGTTGCACATGCCAATCTTTGCCTGCATCATTCACTGTTTTCTTGAGGATTTTTTAGGATCGTTTTGTTAGATGCTTCTGCCTAACCATTTCCCTGTGGGTAGTATGGTGTAGAGAACCTATGTTGAATCTTGAATTTTTCACATAGTTCTTGGACATCTTGATTCTTTAAAGGTCGTCCATTATCTGTGATGATTGAACTTGGAATACCATATCTGCAGATTAGATAATTAAGGATAAAAGAGACAATTTGTTTCCCGGTTACTGTGGTCATGGGAACTGCTTCTATCCATTTGGTAAAATATTTTGTTGTAGTTATAATGAACTTGTATCCATTTGAAGATGACGGATGAATTTTGCCAACTAAATCTAGTCCCCACTGACAAAAGGGCTAGGATGTTGTAAATGGTTGCAGTTCTTGTGCTAGTGCATGTATCAGATTGCCATGGATCTGGCATTTAGGACATTTCTTGATGAAGTGATATGAGTCTTTTTCCATTGTAGGCCAGTAGTATCCCATCCTTAGAAGCTTTTTAGCAAGAGTAGTACCACTTGAATGTGTGCCACAAATACCTTCATGAAGCTCATGTAAAGCAGAGTCGAAATCATTATGATCAAGGCAACGAAGAAGAGTACCATCGAGACCTCGACGATACAAAGTATCGGCAATAAGGGTATAACGGGTAGCTTGTTGGATAAAGTTACATTTTTGGTTACGGGATTGGTCAAGCGGTAAGATATTGTGTTTGAGGTAGTCATATATGGGTCCATATAACGGAGAATCTGAACTAGTCAAGGCATAGATAACCTAGGATTCAGAGTGATCATAGGCGAGGGAGAACAGTTGCTCTACCAAGAACTCGTAACGACTCTGTTGCTCTGGAATTTGTAGTAGTGAAGCGATAGTAGCCATTGCATCGGCTGCTTTATTATTCAACCTTGGTATTTGCTCGAAGGTGATCTACACAAAATACTATTTGAAGTCATCCACCATTCGCTTGTAGGGTAGTAGCTTGTCATCCTTTGTCTGATAGTCATTGTTGATTTGATGGACAACCAGTTGCGAGTCTCCATAGACCTTTAACTCTGTGATTTTTCATTCTACGGCCATTTTGATGCCTATGACCAGTGCCTCATATTCAGCCACATTATTTGTGCATGGAAACATAAGCCTATATGATCTTGGTATAGTGTGTCCTTCAGGAGTGATAAACAAAATGCCAGCACCGGAACCATGTTGTGTGTAGGATCTGTCAAAGTATAGTGTCCATTGTTTAGTAGAAAGAGAAAGAACATCCTTGTCTGGAAATTCAATCTCCATGGTGTGTTTTCCTGGTAGTGGTGCTTCAGCCAACTAATCTGCAATTGCTTGTCCCTTGATGGCTCATCTTTCTGTGTATTGGATGTCAAACTCACTGAGAATCATGACCCATTTAGCCAATCAGCCTGTAAGAGCTGCCTTGTTGAGTAGATATTTGAGAGGATCAATTTTGGCTACTAGCTTGATGGTGTGTGCTAGCATATAATGTCAGAACTTCTGAGATGTGAAGACCACTTTTAGGCAAGCCTTTTCAATGAATGTATAGTTGAGTTCATAACCATTCAATGTCCGACTGATGTAATATATGGCGCGTTCCTTTCCTTGTTGATCTTCTTGTGCCAATAGTGCCCCCAACGATATATTTGTTGTTGAGATATATAAAATAAGAGGCTTTCCTGCGACTGGTGGTACCAGAACTGGTGGATTCATCAGGTACTGTTTGATTTGGTAAAAAGATTCTACACACTTGGCCTCCCATTTGAATGGTACATTTTTGTGTAGTAAATGGTTAAATGGTAGACTTTTATCTGCTAGCTGAGTGATGAATCGCTTGATTGATTGAAGTCGGCCTTGTAGAGATCTGAGTTGACTGATATTCTTTGGTGGTGGCATGTCCATAATGGCTTGTACCTTTGCTGGATCTACTTCAATACCTTTAGCTGAGACAATGTAGCCTAGTAACTTGCTTGATGTAACCCCGAAGACACACTTCTTAGGGTTGAGTCTGACTTGGAATTTCTCCAATTGATCAAAAATCTTTGTTAGGATGCCAAGATGTTCAGCTCTAGTGAAGGATTTAGCTAATAAATCATCCACATAGTCTTCCATAAATGTGTGCATCATGTCATGGAATATTGTGGTCATTGCTCTTTGATAGGTGGCCCTTGCATTCTTTTAGCCAAAAGGCATAACATTCCAACAGTACGTTCCCCAAGGACAGGTGAACGCGGTTTTATCTTGATCTTCAGGAGCTATTTTGATTTGATTATAGCCTGAGAAACCATCCATTAGTGAGAGCATTGTGTGGCCTGCTATAAGATCTACAATTATGTCGATACTGGGCAGAGGAAAGTCATCCTTTGGACAAGCTTTGTTGACATCTTTGAAGTTAGTGCATATTCTGATACTACCATCTGGTTTTGATACTGAAACAATGTTGGAAATCCATTCTGCATAGTCAATGGGTCAAATGAATCCGTCGTCCAATAATTTCTTTAGTTCAGTTTTGACCATGAGTGCCACCTATGGATTCATCTTTCGTAGCTTTTTCTTGACTGGTTTAGCTCCTGTAGAAATGGACAAGTGATGCATGATTAAGTGTGGATCTACTCCAGACATATCAGCATATGACCAAGCAAAGTTAATTTGTTGTTCTTTAAAGAAGATGATGAATGTCGATCTTTCTTCCTCTGTCAGAGATTCTGCAAGGTGTATATTTCTGGCTGCTTCTATGGTACCAATGTTGATTGATTGAGTGGGCTCAATCAAAATGGGTGATCGCTCATGAAAGTGCTCAGGAAGAGTGTCAAGTCTCCCATCGTTAGGTGCCTTAAAAAGGTTTTCACCCTCAGATGCATCCTTTATTTTTACTTTTTTGTGATCTAGAGCTGCCATTGACTAGTTTTCAGCATCAAATCTTTTATTTGGTTCATTTTTGTGACTGAGAGACTTGGCACTCCCTGATTGACAGATATCGTTATTTCGTTCACTGGTAGAGCCTGTTTCCAGATTTACGGCACATAGGTAATGGATAATAGATTCATCATCTGGGAAAATTGGTATATCATGGATTTCAGGTTCATCCCAGTCGATGAGGTTAGGAAAGACAAGCGGTAAGGAATCGTTGGGTGGATCAAGTTCGGCTACTGTGAGTGTTAGGATAGAGTTTGCATCATGATGGGCCTTGGTTTTAAAGGAGTCCAGGATTTTGTCGAGGTCCTCGATGGTATTATCTTCCACATAGACTTGTTCATAATGTTTCTGTTCGCTTTCCTTGGCGTCATAGATATTTTGTGGTCCAAATTCAAGAGGTCTATCTTCTGCGTTATGCTCTTCTTGAGAAAGAGATATAGAATCAGTATCATCAGGGATATCTGTAGTAGCATTGGAGAAAGTACCCCATTCATATTCATTGGAATCTATCTCATAGGCATTGTCCCAGATTCTTTATGTGCTGTAAATAGGTATGTTGTATGGTGAAAACAAATCTTTGATGATGGATACCATTTTGATGGTTTTTGTAGATTTTGTATCAGATCCATCTTCTACTTGCTGGATTTGTTCATAGACTATGCTTCCTTGAGGAGGAATAACAGTATCTGGAGATGACATGATTTGTTCTTGAGATATTGGTGTTTGAATATGAGCTACTGCTGTAGATAGGGCCCTTTTATGACTTAGAAGCTTTTCCTGATGCAACTTCTGATCTTGATGTTCCCGTGCCTTGTGGATTGTTTCTGCTGATTCAAAGAGTGCTTCTTGCCAGGATTCTTCTTTGTACTTCTTCTTTTCCTTCCATTGAGGTTTTGTAGGTGTGTGTGGTGGCCATTTCAATAGGAATGTGAGTTTAGAACCCAATCCTGCTTTGTTTCTACTAGGTTGTGAAGGAAGATCTCTAGGTTCCGTGACTCCTTCTTTGCATTTCCCAATAGGTCCTTGACCACCATATCCCATTTGCTTCATGATTAAATAGCCTTTTCCATAGAGGTGTGTTGGTAAAACAATGTCCAGAGCAGCTGCTCTATGATCTTCTTCCTCATCTTTGTATAGCCAGCTAAGAACGTCTTTGTCTTCAGATTCATGTGCCAGAGTACCCAATTGGATGAAGGTACCATCAAATTTAGTGATGGGCTAAGTAGCCAGATGTGTTGATGTAGTAGGCAAACCATGCGATCTAGGTGATGTTGGCAATTTGGCCAAACATAAAGGCTCCAGAGAATATTCTCCCATGCCTTGGTCTTGGATTTGCATTTTCTGTTTGAAGACTCCCCCTAAGGAGTTGGATTTTGTTGTTTGTGGATCTGATGTTGAAGATCACTGCTTTTCTCTATTATGAGGAACCAAACTATCTTGGGCTACCCCCATTGCATTGCAATGTTGAAATGGATTGTGATCAGCTGATATGGAGATTTCTTGTCCATCATAAGGAAACTTGACACACTGGTGATATGTAGAAGGCACTGCTTGCATTTCATGTATCCAGGGTCGTCCTAACAAGATATTGTAGGTTAGATCAATATCTAAGACCTGACATATAGTATCCTTTTGTACGGGTCCTACTTGAATAGGCAATATCATTGTGCCTTTAGAGGACCTTTCCTCATCATCATATGCTTTGATAGTGATCTTTTTGTAGGGATCAATAGATTCTTCTGAGAAGCCTAATGCACGGATAAGCTTTAAAGTACATATATTAAGTCCGGCTCCTCCATCCATTAAGACTCTTTTTACTCGGTGTTTGCAAACAATGACTTCAATATGGAGAGGAGTATTATGCAGATGACTCAAGGAAGTATTGTCATGCTCTGAGAAGGTGAGGTTATGAGGTCCTGTCATATGGGCAACCATGGCTTGAAATCTGTCTGTATCCAGATTTTGAGGTACATTTGTTTCCAATAGCGCTTGCTCCAATATGTCTTCGTGTTTTGGTGATAGTTTCAATAATTCCAGGATAGATATCTGAGCTAGAGTTTTGTGTAGTTGGCTAACCAAGTCATATTGGATTTTTGGCGTGGTAGTTGTAGGTGTAGTATGTCCCTTCAAGACATATTTCTGAGTTCGGGTTGTTACATTGACAGATTCATGATCATGCTTATCTCGAATGGTGATGACATTGACTTGATGATCTTCAGCTGAGATGTGATTGATGGTGTTGTTGTAGATGTGATTAATATGAGCTTCGCATGTATCATCGGAATTTGATGCTCCATCTTTGTTGTAATTGGGGAGAGGATTTTTGAAGGCTCCGTGATCACCATTTGTTTTAAGACCGTCCACTGTTAAGTCACCTCGATCAATCATGTCCTGCACTATGTGTTTCAATCTCATGCACTCGTTTGTTCTATGACCCTTGTTGCAATGGAAATCACAATAGTGTGAATCATTCCACCAAGGTGGTTTGATTGGGGGTTCATAGTTGTTGATAGGAGGCAAAGAAAGAATCTTGTTTGCCAAAAGTTCTCTGAATGTGGATTCTAATGATTATCCCAGCGGTGTGAAGATGCGCTTTTGGAAATTGTTCATGTTATTGCGTGAATTGTTGTTACGTCCTGGATTCATGTTTTTTCTTTGAGTATCATTGGTATTGTTGGCGTTGAGTTGTCTTGGATCAGTGTTTGGTGCATATGTGTTAGCACTGAGAGTAGAATTTTTAAGATTTTTCGTATTTTGAGGATTTCCGGATAATGCAAGCACTGGTTACTTAGATTTGGGATCATATGATTCATTGTTGCCTTCATTTTTGTTTCGAGTCCAAAATCAAGATTTGTCAAGGTTGGTGTTGTTCTGGTTATTGTAGTTTGATGAGTTTGTTCCTTCCTTGTAGAATTTGAGTGTTCCCTTTTTGACACAGGCTTCCTCTACTTGAATGCCATTTTCAATCAATTTAGCGAAAGATGGTATGCATTGAAGCTTTAGTCTGTAACTCATTTCACCATTCAAGTTATCGATGAAGATTTCCATTTTCTCCTTTTTAGGAATATCTCGAGGATATCTGGATACCATGCGTCGCCAGCGTTGAAGGAACACCATGAATGTTTCGTTGTTCTTTTGTTTGGTGTTGCAAACATCTAGCATGGTTATGGCATGTTGGATGTTGTAGGAATAGTGGGTTATGAATTTGTTAACCAATTCATCAAATGATCTAACAGGTGGCAAAATTTTGGATAACCATTCCATGGTTTGCCCTCCCAAGCTTCTGGGGAATAACCTCATCAAATAGGTGTCATCATGAGAAAATTCAAGGCTCAGTGTGCAAAATTCTCGAACATGATCTCGGGGATCACTTTTTCCATCATATTTATCAAATTTGGGAATGTCTGAGTTTGGAGGAAAAGGCACCATGTTCAATCTTCTGTCAAATGGATAAGGACAGATTTCGTTTAAAGAGTACTGTACTATTGTCCCTTGTTGCATATCTTGTATTTGCCTTTGCAACATTTGCATTTGTTGAGTAAGAGGAACCAAAGGCGCATTATCTTTCCGAGGGAAGAGTTCTTCCCTTGTTTTTGTTCTCAACTGAAAAGGTGTGGTAAACGGTATGTTTTGTTCTGGAGTTTCGAGCTCAGGTATACGCATTTCTGGTATGAGTTGTTCTGGAATGTGTTGTTCTGGAATATGTTGCTCAGGTATGTGAGTTTCTTCTTCTCTTTGTTGTTCTTGATATGCATATTGTCGAGATCCGGTTTGAAAAATGTTTGCATCAAAATTTTTAGGAAGTTTAACGCCTTTACTTGTGAGCATGAGCAGATACTTTTCTTTGTCATTTTCCATAAGCTTTTCGACAAGCTTTTGGAATGAAGGGTTTTCCTGACATTCCCGAAGAAGTGCTTCAGTAATTTCAGGTTCTTCTAAGGGTGGAACCTCAAAAGGATTTGATAATCTGCGATTCATACTTGATTCTGTGTGTGTCTCACTTTGTTTGTTCTTTTGAGAGCGAGTAACAGACATTTTTAGTAGAAACTTTCAGTGATGAAAGGGACAAAAGTCTCTTCGATGTGTTGCTTGGGGGTTGGTGGTTCTGGTCGAGATGTGTTAAATATGATGCACTCGTTGGGCAAGAATGCTGGATTGATCCTTCTGCCGCGGTTGATGGTTTGATTAAAAGCGGACTTTTGACAGTATGCTCTTGTTTTCAAAGGTTCTTTGTCAAATTCGCTAGATTTGTTTTGGATATACTGTTTGATGTGATGAAGGAATACCCGATGAGATTTGAAGAGTTGACGATTGATGTATAAAAACTTATTTCTTTTGATGAATTTCGAAAAACTAGGTTGTTGTTTCTTCAACGTGATGTTATGATAGAGGTTCTTTCTTCTCAGAATAAGGGGATTAGTCATGCATGAGTGATCAATGGTTTCCTTTGATTGGTTTGAATTTGGTTGATTCTTGTTTGAAAATTTTCAAATCTTACTTTATCAGAGTGAAGGTTTAGATGTCCCTTCATGACAAAGTGTGTCAAATGATATGGATAAAAGCTTCCCGATCTGGAAACTGGATTTGACAATTTGAAAATCCTAAACAAGTGTTTTTGAGATAAAATCCGTAAGACGGTAAAGGATTCTGATGATACTGATGATGAAATTTTTTGGATTATGATAGGAGAGACATCTTCTATTGTGCGATTTGTTTCAGGATTCTGACAACTTTGTTTTGACACAAATTTTGCTTAAGAAATAGGTTTATTGGTTTGTTTTTGTTACTCTGGTTTGATGAAAAATGATTTTTGATGAAAAAGGCTTCTAAAAATGATTTTGAAAATTTCAAAAATTTTCCGGTTTTACTCTCTGTTTTTGTGGCTTTGGATCACGTGCTAGAACAGAGTCTACATGCGCTACTGAAATTACTCGATGCGTTAAAAGAATAAGCACACGCGCTAGGTTGCCCCCAAACACGCGCTAAAGTTCAGATGGTCTAAAATTGGTTGTCTAACTGTTGAAAAACCTATGTGCTATTTTGGGCCTGTCACGCGCTAACTGTTGGACTTTATGCGCTAATGTTTGGCTTCCACGCGCTAAGTTGTTGCTTCAACACACTAAAGTTTGGACTGTTTAAAAATTGTTGTCAAACTATTGAAAAAGTTATGCGCTACCCTGGGCCTGTTACGTGCTAATTGTTTGACGTTATGCGTTAATGTTTAGTTGCTACGCGCTAAGCTGTAGCTTCCACGTGCTAGGCCGTTGTTGGGATGTGCCAAAGGACTTGACACTGTTTTTGCCTTAAGATGAAACGCCACTGTTTTGAACTAACGTGCTAATTTGAAGTTTGGATGCGCTAACAGAAGTAGTCTACGCGCTAAGATGTTGCTCTTATGCGTTAAACTGCCCTGATTTTTCCTTTGATCTGGTTTTTGAAATCTTGAAATTTTGTTGTTTAAATTTTCAAGTGTGATGGATGATTTTCTGAGGTAATAAATGTAAACACAGCACAAAAAGTACAACCATTTTGCCTAATCTAACAAAAAGTGTATGTTCTGCGAGGATGTGTTCAAATCCCCAATGTTTTTAACAGGTTTGGATACAAATAACACACTTCAGAAAGACTTTTTAGTCAAGGGTCATAAATAACATCATAGCTCACTAGTCTCGATACTCCGTTAGCTCAAACAGCCGTGTCACCCCCTAGAGGGCACCCATTTTTTTGCCTTTTACCAGAAATTAACTCAAAGTGAATCACTTCACAGTTGAGTAGTTATCTTGGGAGATATATGGTGAGTAATCTTGGGGGTGGATTCTTCCCCACCCTTGCACTATGATATTACAAATGTTTGGTTATTGACTCGGTTCAAAGTTTCTATTTCTATGGTTCATAATCAGGCTTCCCGTTCGGTCGTCAGTGATAAACTCCCTCAGGAAGCTTCCCAACCTTTAGAACAAAGGCTTTACGTATCTCAAGGATACTAGGGGAAGGCTAATCACTGCACGCAACCATTGAAAATGACTTTCATCACTTTCCACATTTGATTATAGTGGGTTGGAATTCTTGGCATCAAAGTCATTCCCCACTTAGGTCGTTCCCTTCACATCAGCCATAAACAGCTTTAAGAGTTGATTGCAACTCCTCGGGAAGGCAGGCCTGCTAAAGGATGTAAATGCTTTGAAATAATGAAAGCTGTAAGAGTGGTCTAGATTTTTGATCACCTAGTTAAGGGGAGAGCATATTCCTTCCACTTTCGAAACAAAGCAATCAAGTCGTTTATTTTATCCTTTCAAATCAATGATTTGTTAAAATCTATGTGGAGATGTTTCTCCACAAACACATGGTGTTTATTTTATCCTTTCAAAGCAATGATTGTCTGATCTATGAAAAAGAAATGGTTAACAAAACAAATTCGATGTTTTGGTCAACAAAAGAAATCACTAAAAGAAAAGGGAAGATCTTCCCTCTTTAGTTGTAACTGACTCTGGACTTGTGTGATTCTTTGACTTGACAGAAATTTGAAGTGAATCCTTTTATGCACCAAAGGATGGTGAAGTTCGTTTTAAATCCCTTTGTTGTAAAAAAAAAGATTTTTGTTGTGGTTCGTTTTACAGCCCAAAGTAAGGTGAGTTCAATTTTCTTTAACTAGAATTAAAAGGACTTTAAATTTTAACTAACTCGAACAAGCTAGTAAAATTTAAACAATTTATAATTCTAAAAAAAGGGTCAGTGCAAGAAGATGAGTCCACTTTTTGGCCAAAAAGTGGAAGTGTTTTCCCTGATTTTTAGATTTTGTCTCATTTGAGCTTAAATTTTGAAACACTTAGAGATTGAATCTTGGAAAAAGTCAGTAATATAAAAGATAGCCCTCTGAGTGTACTTTCCAAATATATAATTTATTTTAATACCCACATAATAAAAAATAACTTTTTAAATGGAGTTCTGAAAACTATGTTTTAAAAATGCCTGTTTCAGGACCATACCATGCATGTGTACGACCCACACTTTTTGACACAATTAAAATTATTTTCTCAAACCGTTTTGGGAAATGGTTTGTAACACACTAAAGATTGATGAGCATATTTTTCTGTATTTTTTTTTCTAATATTTTTTTTTTTTATTAATTTTTTAATGGCCATAATTATCTTTTTTAAAATTTGACGTGTACGACCCACATAATTTGATGTAAACTTAACATTTTTTTATTTTTATTTTTTTAAATACAAAAGAATTTTGTGTAGATTGATGACATATAATTTTTTTTTCCAAAATTCTTTAAAATAAAAAAGTTATTAAATTAACAAAATTAGTTAATATTTCAAATTTATGGACCCGATTTAGTATAAATTAAATGAAAAATAGTTAAAATAATCAATTTTTAAATAAATTCACATATTTAGAATCTAGACAGTATAATCTGAAATGGGTTTTAATTTTGTATAAAAATTCTCTGATTAGAGGCGCGTAAACTATTTTTGAAGTTCATATTTATGCTTTCATTCATGGAGATTTGAATTTGCAGGTCTATGTCTCAGGTGTGGCCATCCCAGGGCTATCCCGGGCCTAATCCCAAGCCAAGTGGCGGGTTGTGGAATCAACTTCCACAAAACGGGCCCCCGTTTTCAAACAAGGGCGACTTGTGGAAAAAAAAGGAAAAATGTCATTTAGAAACGGGGGCCCGCTTTTAAACAAAACGGGGGCCCGTTTTTAGAAACGAGCACCCATTTTTAAAACCGGACCCCCGTTTTGTTTAAAAGCGGGCCCCCATTTTAGAACAAAATGGGGGCCCATTTTTTTTTGTTTCGAACCCTCGTTGTCTTTCGGCTCGGGAGCCCGAAGCACAAACGGGCCCCCGTTTTTTGAAAACGGGCCCCCGTTTATAAGAGCACATTTTTCAACGCGCGGACTTCCGCGAATTTGTGACTCATTACCTTGCACTTTCCCAAAAGTCACGAAGCTCCACCCCCTGTGATAAAATGTCAGAAATCCTACAAAATACCACCACAATAGTTAGAAAAACAAAGAATTTTGTGGACTTCAACAAGTCTAAAATTTTACTTTTTGGTTACAATTTTTGTTTCTATGCGCTACATAACAGACTGCATGCGCTACGACATACCCTTGATGAGCTAAAACTAAGTACCAACGCGCTACTCTGTTGTCTGAATGCGCTACTCTGTATGTTGGAAGCGTTGTTCTGTCTTTTTATTCTCTCGCTGGGACCTGCAGGAAAATTGGAAATTTGATGCACTATCGTTTGAATCGCACGCCCTGGATGATGACCTACAAGCGCTGAACTGTGGGATGGATGCGCTATTCTATTTTCTGCATGCTCTACTCTATGTTTCGCCCACGTTGAGACCTACAGGAAAATATTAGGGGGAGTCATGCGCTAAAGAAAGGACTCTAAGCACCAGATTATAGACCCCACGCGCTAAACAGTGAGCGGGATGCGTTAGACTGTTAACCGGATGCGCTAGGGAATGTTTCCCACATGCTGATTCTTGTTTCCCGTGGACTTGCAAAAATGATTAGTTTGAAAAACCGATTTGCTATTTGGGGTCGAGCCCCATAGTGGGCGCCAGAAATGTATGCGGGAAAAGTGGGCTGATAAAACTCAATATGTGAAAATTATGCTAGAAACTAGTCCACACACACACACAAGACTTTTTGGTGCAAGCTATGGAGTAATAATGTATTACTCAGCTTCCCAAGATGGGTCCCATGGTTCTCTATCTCACAATGTCCCTCAAACCAACGTTTTTGCTCTCAGATCACTGAGCAAAATGGTTTAGGGATGGCAAATGCAAGAACGAGGGATGCACTGATAGTTTTTAGAATGAGACGTGTTAAGCTATGTATGATCTTAGAAATGCAATAAACTAAATGATAAGATGACAAGATTAGTATGAATACTATCCTAACATAATATATTTAGTCTATGATTGAGCTAAAATGATAAAGAAATTATTCTAAACATGCATATTAGTCTAATTCCTGATCTAAGAGAGGCTAAATGATGAGCATATATGAAATGAAAAAGCTTGAATGTATTTGAGCATAAGTGTGATGCTACAAATTTGAAGGATAATTGTTATGGAGGAATGAGAGCTCTATTTATAGCAAGAATAGGGCAATGGATGGTCAGGATTGAATGGTTTAATCAAGGGTTGAGTTTGAAAGTTGGGGATCCATGTTTGTAATTGGCACCAATGAAATGGTGACAAGTGTCAACATAGGGTTGGATTGAGAGAAGGGGTTGGAGACATTGAATGCCTGAGAAGACCTCATGGTTATCTAGAGGCTAAGGGTCAAGTCTAAATTAGGATTACCCAATGGATTAAGAGTTAATCCAAGGATAAACCTTTGTGCAAATGATTAGGAGATAATCATGGTCAAAGCATTAAATGCCTAATGAGACCCTTGGGTTGGATGAAGGTTGAGTCAAAACAAATGTTTTAACCATGTAGGAGGGTTTGAGTTAACCATTAATGGTTATTGGAGACTTTGGGGATTAAGTGGTTGAAAGTTGGAAACCTTCAATGGTTATCAAAGACTTTGAGCCATTTAGTGGTTGAAGGTTGAAAGCCTTTAATGGTTATCAAAGACTTTGAGGGTTTGAGAAGTGACTTCCCTTTGCTTAGGGATGTGACAAAGTTTAGAGGAGGGGTTAGGTTAATTAGAAGCGATTAGAAGATTCTAGAAGGGATTAGAAAGGGGTTTGGGATTTTGCAAGTGGATGGAGGAATAATAGAGTTTAATTGAAATAAAGAATTTCATTCAATTTGGTTGCAATTAAATAAATTAGATTTATTCAATTTAGGATAACTATTTAATTAAATTTGAATTTAATTAAAAGTGGATAGGGGGGTTTTATTGAATAAAATGATTTATTCATTAAATGGGTATAGTGAATTTAATTTAAATAAATTGAGTAATTTACTTAATTAAATAGAGTAATGTGGATAATTTAATTAAATTGGATTTAATCAAATAGAAAAATGAACATAAAATATTCATTTAGGAATATGGTCATTTTTATACGTCTACAGTACTAATTGTAGGCTTGATTATCCAATATTATATGCTATAATTCTTTTGTTTCCTTGTTGTCAAAAAGAGGAAATCTATATATAAGTTCAATGTTATAAGATTTATATATATTATTTTATAAATTCGAAAAGCATTATTCGTGTTTAATTTTATAAGATCTATATTTTATATTTCCTTAGAAGGCTGAAATGTATTCTTCTTGCTCTGGAAATGTGGTTATTAAATTCTTTCAATTGATCTGCTATGAACATTAAAATAAAATGGACTATTAGTAAAGTAAACGAAAATTTAAATTATGTGTTAAGTTCTTTATCATGTGTTTAACAATAGAAAATATTTGTGGATGTTTGAAATTACTATAGATGTGGATGCTTGTTCAATACTTATTTATTTATGGGTACTTGATAGTTGTTATATGTATACCCCTCATTTTAACTCTTAATCCATGGAAAATATTTGATTATGTGTGTAACTATATACATGCATATGTGTGTGTGTATACATATAAATATAAATATATAATGCTATAATTACTTATATTTATATACACCTATATATATATATATATATATATATATAGAGAGAGAGAGAGAGAGAGAGAGAGAGAGAGAGAGAGAGAGAGAGAGATGTATAAACCTGACCACCTTCTAAAATAAATATTTAATATTTATTTAAACCCCATCCCTCCTATTAATTAAATCCTATTTAATTAATTTCTTCATTTTCATCTATTTGATTAAATAAATTATTCAATTTTTTTAATTAAATTCACCCAAACCTTTTCTAGCCTTTAATTAAATAAATCACTTTATTTAATTAATTCCCCTTTATTCCTTTTAATTAAATTGACCCTTGCATATAAATAAATCTAATTTATTTATAAAAATCCTCCCACTTATATTTATGCAAGTTGCATCTATTTTAGTTCAAACAAAACATTTTATTTTAATTAAAATTCTCTTTCCCAACTTGCATTTTCCTACATCTCCCACTTGCCTCCTAAACCTCTTCTAAAGCCTTCTAGATTCTTCTAAACTGTCTTAATTGACCTAATCAACTCCTAATCATGTCCTTGCCCTAAATTTGAGGAAGCCACTTCTCAAGTTAGGAGGAAAGTCTTCTAAATGCATTTAAGGCTATATGTCTTCAACAAGCTAACTTGTTGAGTTCACCCAAATTCGGAAGGACTCTTACAAATTTGTCCCCAAAGTCTTCCAAACCATTAATGGTTAACTCAACCTTCCCCTCATGGTTAGAGACTTTCTCTCTAACTTAACCCTCATCTAACCCAAGGGTCTTATCAAGCACTCATGGCTTTAACCTTGGTTATCCTATTAACCCTTGCACAAGAGTTTACCCCTTGGGTAAAAGCTTAATCCAATGGATGATCCTAACCCAACCTCAACCTTACCTCCTAAGGTAACCTTCATGTCTTCTCAGGCATTTAATTCCTCTTGCATCTCCTCTCAAGCCACCTCTTGTTGACAATTGTCACCATTTCATTGGTGAAAATTGTAAACATGGATTGAGTAACTTTCAATCCTAACCATTGTCAAGATTATTCAATCTTAACCATCCATTGCCCTATTTTCCCTATAAATAGAGCTCACATTACTCATTCTCTAGATCCAAGTTTTATGCATCTAAATTATAGTCTAATTTACTAAGCATTTTAGCCTTTCTTTGTTAAAATATTATCATAACATTTAGAAGCATTTCATTTCATATCATAGAATATTCATGCTAGTATATCATGTTAGGATAATTTGTTAATCTCTTTATCATATCACTATCTCAATCTTAGCTTAAGCATCATAGTTTTTAACATATCATATAGATCTTAGAATGCATTCATGCATATAGATCACAATATCACTCGTTCTTGGAGTTGTCACTCCTAAGTCATTTGCTCAATGATCTGAAAGAAAAACACTGGCTTTAGGGATCCTGTGAGATAGAGAACAATGGGACACCCCTTGGGAAGTTAAACTAGTTTAAATTAGTTTATACTTGCACCCAGAGTCTCATTGGTATGTAGGTCAGTTGATCTCAATTTATTTGTTTTGATCACCACATTTTCCTGCGTACATCTTTGGTGCCCACCGTGGGGAACACCCCCAAAAATAACATCATTTTGTGTGCAGGTAGAAGACAACATTCATGTCAAAATATTAGAATAGTGCATCTGGGACTTCTTGTAGCTCATATGTGGTGAACTTTAGCACATACACTACACTCTTTAGTGCTTAGAAACCATTCTTTAGCACATTTGACTCCCCTTCTGGTGCATACCCCTCTCTGCTTGTTCAACACATAAGAGCATTAGATCAATGCATTTAGGCCCTAGAATAGCATGTGGGTACTATCTTTTAGCGCTTCTGCACCACTTTTTAGCACATCTGTGCCAAAGTTTAGCGCATAGCGCTGATAGAAGCCAAAAATTCTGTAACCGAGTTAGAAATTTAGGCTTGTGAAGCCCACCATCAGGATTTAATTTTTGATTAACTGTGTGTAAGTGATAACATTTTCTCAGTGCAGGAAAAGGAGGAGTTAATTTGTTTTCTTTACTTTCCTTATAAGTTGGTAAAAAGAACTCAGTTTTCCTTTTATTGCAAAAGTTAAAATGAATCTCACCCTTTCTTTTGGATGCCTAAAATGAACTTCATGATCTCTTTTTGGTGCCTAAAATAAAATTCATCTTTCATTCTTGCATGGATAAAAGGAACAACAAAATCAAGTCTCTCCTTTTATGCAAGATATGATCATCTTTCTTTGGGTTCTAAAAAGAACAAAACAAAATTTCCCATTTCTGCAAAAGGTTAAAATTGAGCATCATTTTCCTTTGGTGTTGATTAAAACAAACTTCATATTTAATTTGGGAGATTTAAAAAGAACTTTCACTTCACTTCAAAAATCTGTCAAG
Source organism: Cryptomeria japonica (assembly GCF_030272615.1). Taxonomy (NCBI): domain Eukaryota; kingdom Viridiplantae; phylum Streptophyta; class Pinopsida; order Cupressales; family Cupressaceae; genus Cryptomeria; species Cryptomeria japonica. The sequence goes on along the minus strand of NC_081410.1, from coordinate 239,153,296 downwards.
ATTGAAAAACCATTGTTATTCATTTGACGAATTTACTTTGGTTGACTAGGAGCTCTTTGGTTCAAATTTTTTGCTATCTTTATAGATTTCTATATTGGGTTTAAAATAACCACATGTCTTTTGAATAGCTTTTTAGAAAACAACTATGATATTGGATAAAAAGAAAGTGTGTATTTTGTGTCTTGAAAGTGGTAGGCATATGATCTCCCCTTAAATAGGTGATCAAAAAGCCAAACACACTTTTTAATTCTTTCTTTACTTCAAGTATCTTACATCCTTTAGAGGGCTTGCCTTCCTGAAGCCTCAAAAGGGCTAGTGTGAAGGGTACAACCCAAGTGGGAAACTACTTTACCGCCAAGTATTCCAACCCACTATAATCAAATATGGAGGTTGATGAAAACCCCCTCCAACTTTTTTTCTTAGTGATTATCCTTCTCCCAACATCTTTTAAATACGTAAAGCCTTTGTTCTAAAGGTTGGGAAGCCTCTTGAGGGAGTTTATTACTGAAGACCGAATGAAAGATTGATTACGAACCTTAGCATTAGAAACTTTGAGCCGAGTTAGTTACCAAACATTGGAAATATCATAGTGCAAGGGTGGGGAAGAATTTGCCCCCAAGATTGCTCACCATATATCTCCCAAGATAACTCCCCAATTGTGAAGCAATTCACTTTGGGTTAATTTCTGGACAAAGGCAAAAAAATGAGCGCCCCCTAGGGGGTGGCAAGGTTGTTTGAGTTGCTGGAGTATCGATACTAGTGGGCTATGATATTGTTAATGACCTTTGAATAAAGAGTCTACTTGACATGTCTTCTTTGTAATCCAAACTAGTGAAAACATCGAGGATTTGAAAACATCCTCAAAAGAACATACACTATTTGTAAGCATAGGCAAATTGTTACTACTTTGTCTACTATGTTTTAAAGTCATTTTTTAGAAAATTATCTGTCAAACATAAAAAATCATTTCTCAACATCTCATCAAAGTCACCAAATCAAATTTATCTAGACGGTTGGCACGTGGGAGCAACACCCTAGCACATATCGACCATCAGATAGCGCATTTCAACCAACAATTAGTGCTTCCATCACTCACATTAGTGCATAAGCAATATAATATTGGTGAAAACTTAGACAACACTTGCCAACATCATTGCAGTGCACTGGAGCATCAACCTACCACATCTGAATCATAGTATAGTGTATTCATACCAAACATTAGCGCTTCAGAGTGGCATATTAGTGCATAACCTTTTCAACCTTTGTGATAAAAGACAATAAGAAATAGCGCATTTAGGGGCATCATAAGCGCATCTGGAATTTTCTATAGCGTTTTGGGTTCATCAGTTAGCACATCAGGGCTCTATTTTAGCACATGATCAAAAATAGAAAAAAACAGAGAGCAAACCTGCAACCTTTTGAAATTTTCATCAATATTTTTGGATACCCTTTTAGGTCCTTTGATAAATCCAACACAAAAAGGAAAAATTACAAAGAGGGATCATAAGTAAAGAAATTTCCAAATCCAACAAGAATCTTTAGGAAGAAGTATCAAATCTTAAACTACCTTGAGATAATATTTCATCCAACAATATTAAGGAGTATCAAAAATAGTGATCAAAGGTTCCACCTTCCAACAAATCCTATCAAAACAGATACCTAGTTAAGATCTCAAGTTGTCAAATTAAGTTTCTACATCGTGAAACTTGACTCATATCATTTGACACACTTTGTCGTAAAAGTGAATCAAACTAAACCTTTATTTGACAAGTAAACTTGAATATACAAAACAAAGTATCCATCCAACATCAACAATCAACATTGATCATATGTGTATGACCACTCCCCGTATTTTGAGAAGAAGAAGTTTTCATCAAAAGACTATGTTGAAGAAGAGACAACCTAGTCCCAAAGCCCTTGCCAAAAGGAATAAATTTCTCTACATCAACTATCAACTCTTTAAATCACATCATGTTTTCTTACATCATATTTGGTTACATATCCAAGGAAAAACCAAGAAATTTGACAAGGAGCCTTTGAGAAGTAGGGCTTACATTCAAATTGAAGTACTCAATCAACGCCTTAATAGTGGAGGAAGGATTAATTCTACCTTGTTTCCAAAGTTTCTTGTCACTTACAATGAAGCTCGACCTAGGCCACCAACTCCACCAAGAACCTCAATAGAATAAGAGGAATACACTACTATAGAGATATATTGATGCCCGTTGTCACTTGATCTCAGAAAAACAAAGAGAAATAATCACAACCAGAATCAAGCAATTCGTAGAGAGTCCAATCCTTTTGAAGAATATATAAATATGGGGGAAACAAAGATCACCGAAGAGCTTCTCCAAGAATGTCAAGAGAATGCCACTTTCCAAAAACTCATAGAAAGGCTTATAGAATCAGATAAGCAAAAATATATCCTCATGGCAACGAGTAAAGGAGTTAATATTCTTGTAGATTTTGACATAGAAAATTTAAGGAATACTAATGAGAGAATCTCATGAACAAGAGAAAGGATCTATACTTACAAAAATCAAGAACATTCTGAGAGGAGAGGAAATGCATGATCAAGACAACACACACAACCGAGATCACACCCATGAACAAGATAACACTCACGAACAAGACAATACTCGTGATCATGACAATATTAATGAACGAGGGGAAGCCAATGTGCCCCTAGCTATTATTACACAACAACTCCAAGCAGTCCAACAACAAATGCAGGACATGCAAAAAGGGTCCACAATAAGATACTCATCAGAGGACATTTGTCCTTATCCTTTTGATAGGAGATTAAACATGATACCTTTTCCCCCAAATTCAGATATACCAAAGTATGACAAATACAATGGTAAGAATGATCCTCGTGATCACATCCGAGATTTTTTTACTATGAGCTTGGAGTTTTCTCACAATGATACATACTTGATGAGACTATTCCCAAGAAATTTGGGAGGCAAAACAATGGAGTGGTTGTCAAAACTCACACCTCCCATTAGATCATTTGATGAGTTGGTGAATAAATTCATAACACAACACTCCTACAATATTCAATACGAGGTCACCATGCTTGACGTATGCAATATGAAGGAGAAAAAACAATAAAACATTCATGTTGTTCCTACAATGATGGTGGTGCATGGTCTCAAGGTACCCACGAGATGTGCTTAAAAAAGAAAAAGATGGAAATCTTCATAGACAATTTAAACAGTGAAATGAGTTATGGCCTCAAACTACAATGTATAACATGTTTTGCAAAATTAATAGAGAATGGTATCCAAGTAGAGGAGGCTTCCATCAAGAAGGGGACCTTGAAGTTCTTCAAAGAAGGTGTTAGTTCGTCAAGAAATAGAACCTTTAACAATCAATACAATAACAACAACTTAGACAAGTCCAAATTTTGGACTGGGAACAAAAACATTGTTAATAATGGGGTAGTCGATGCCAACAATGTAAAGTCTAAACAAATAGTGTTAGCTTTATCAGGTAACACATTATCCAACACTGATCTAAGAAATACCCATCAAGGCACTAACAATTATCAACATACTACCAACCAAGGAGCATCAACATCAAACAACAACAATCACCAAGGCAACACCAACAATCACCAAGGCAATAACAACAACAACCCAGGGAACAACAAAAATCAATGAGGCAATGCTAACACTCCCTCATATCGAAGAATATACACCTCATTAGGACAAATCTTGGAATCAACATTTTGAGAACTATTGGCAAATAAGATCATCACATTGCTAGTCACAAGCAACTTTGAACCCCAAGTCAAACCACCATGGTGGAATTACTCACATTATTGTGATTATCATCGAAACAAGGGGCATAGAACAAATTATTGCATGAGGTTGAAGAACCTAGTTAAAGATATGATAGACAAGGGAGACTTAACAATCGATGGTCATAAAACCAATGGTGACCATGAAGCTTTTAAAAATACACCTATATATATATATATAATTATTTATATTTATATACAACTATATATATATGTATGTATGTATGTACATGTACATGTACATGTACACGTAGATACAAATACATATACATATACATGTATATGTATATGTATATGTATGTATGTGCACACACACACACATATATATGTAGACGTATAAATCTGACCACCTTCTTAAATAAATATTTAATATTTATTTAAACCCCATCTATCCTATTAATTAAATCCTATTTAATTAATTTCTTCATTTTCATCTATTTAATTAAATAAATTATTCAATTTATTTAATTAAATTCACCTAAACCTTTTCTAGCCTTTAATTAAATAAATCACATTATTTAATTAATTTCCCTTTCTTCCTTTTAATTAAATTGACCCTTGCATATAAATAAATCTAATTTATTTATAAAATTCTTCCCACTTGTATTTATGCAAGTTGCAACTATTTTAGTTGAAATAAAACATTTTATTTTAATTAAAATTCTTTTTCTCCCACTTGCATTTTCCTACATCTCCCACTTGCCTCCTAAACCTCTTTTAGAGCCTTCTAGATTCTTCTAAACTATCTTAATTGGCCTAATCATGTCCTTTCCCTAAATTTGAGGAAGTCACTTCTCAAGTTTGGAGGAAAGTCTTCTAAATGCATTTAAGGCTATATTTCTTCAACAAGCTAACTTGTTGAGTTCCCCCAAATTTGGAAGGACTCTTACAAATTTGTCCCCAAAGTCTTCCAAACCATTAATGGTTAACTCAACATTCCCCTCATGGTTAGAGACTTTATCTCTAACTTAACCCTCATCTAACCCAAGGGTCTTATCAAGCACTCATGGCTTTAACCTTGATTATCCTATTAACCCTTGCACAAGAGTTTACCCCTTGGGTAAAAGCTTTATCCAATGGATGACCCTAACCCAACCTCAACCTTACCTCCTAAGGTAACCTTCATGTCTTCTTAGGCATTCAATGTCTCTCGCATCTCCTCTCAAGCCACCTCTTGTTGATAATTGTCACCATTTCATTGGTGAAAATTATAAACATGGATTGAGTAACTCTCAATCATAACCATTGTTAAGACTATTCAATCTTAACCATCCATTGCTCTATTTTCCTTATAAATAGAGCTCAAATTCCTCATTCTCCATATCCAAGTTTCATGCATCTACATTATAGTCTAATTTATTAAGCATTTTAGCCTCTCTTTGTTAAAATATCATCATAATATTTAGAAGCATTTCATTTCATATCATAGAATATTCATTCTAGTATATCATGTTAGGATAATTTGTTAATCTCTTTATCATATCACTATCTCAATCTTAGCTTAAGCATCATAGTTTTTAACATATCATATAGATCTTAGAATGAATTCATGTATATAGATCACAATATCATTCGTTCTTGGAGTTGTCATTCCTAAGTCATTTGCTCAATGATCTGAGAGGAAAACATTGGCTTTAGGGATCTTGTGAGATAAAGAACAATGGGACACCCCTTGGGAAGTTAAACTAGTTTAAATTAGTTTATACTTGCACCGAAAGTCTCATTGGTATGTAGGTCGTTTGATCTCAATTTATTTATTTTGATCACCACATTTTCCTTTGCCCATCTTTGATCACCATATATATGCAATGAAAATTAAAAAAACCGAGTTAGGCAACTTGACGTTCAAATTTGAATAAGTCACCAACATTATTTCAAAAATATGTAAGAATAGAATCTGTAGAAAATTGAATGTAGTTTTTAAGCTACTAGTTGTTTTCTAAAAAAAAAACAATTTGATGAAATTTTAAAATTTCAATGCAATAGCACTAAATTTTAAGGAAAAAGATAAGAAGTAGTTGTTTGTTTGACCACCCTAACCACAAAAAAATCATAGTATTTTTAAAGAAGATTTTAGATATAAATAGAAGACTTGTGTCAAGATGTGACACATATTTTTTTGTATATTTTTTTTAAAAATAATTAATTATGATTTTTTTACTACAACTTTTTTAAAATATGAAAAACTCATATGTCTAACCACCATAACTTGGTCAAAACTTTATGAAATTCAATTTTTTTTAATCTTATATTAGATGAAGTATGGAATGTGACACATATTTTGGTTTCAAAAAATGTGATATCATTTGAAAATTATAGATATTTTTCAATCATCCTATCAATCAGAACTTTGGACAAGATATTGCCACTTTTTGGCCCCTCATTATCTTGCACATACCCTGTATTGTATATATATATATATATATATATATATATATATATATATATATATATATATATATATATATATATATATATATATATATATATATATATATATATATATATATATATATATATATATTAAAAAAATAAATACAAACAAAACAAGAAAATGCAAGAAGGGGGTGTTGCAACACCCACAGGGGGGTTTCAGTCCCCATAGAAGTATTGTGGCACCTTGCAGGGGTCACATATCCTTGTGGGGGGTTGTGGCCACTATGCAAGAGTCGCAGACCCCACAATAGGGTTTTGGCCATCGCTTGGGGGTCGCAGACCCTCCACATGGGTTGCAACTCCCATGTAAGGGGCATCACAAGCCATGGTGGAAGGAGGGAACTATGGATTTTGCAAACCAAGTTCCTCCATCTTATCAACTGATATTAAAACAAAATTATAAAAGAATTAAAAAAAGAACAGCTATGTGACAACCAAATTTTGAACGAGGAGCTTAATAAAAAGGAGAATCCATTGGAATGGGAAGCTAGAATTCTAGCTTTGGGGATAAATCTCTTTTCTCCAATACTATTGACCAAAATCCTAGGAAATATTATCAACATATGTTTTTCAAGGAAATAATTTATAAGAACTCATATTGATTTAGCATGAGAAGACGCTTACCATTGCAACTTCATGAGGCCATTCTCTCTTCAAACCCCAAATTATGGCCTCCATGCAAAAGGAAGTTGTTGGAACATAAGAAGGGACATGGTTTGAAGTCTTTCTCTTTCTTTTTGTAATGTTTAGGGTTTCCCATGGAGCCTTAGAATCTAAGGGTTGTGATTGAATCCATCCAATGGATGAGATTCAATGCTCAACTCATTAGGATTGTGATTGAATCCACCCAATTGATGGGATTCAATGCACAACTCATTAAGGTTGTGGTTGGAAGATTTTAATGAGGATTAGATTAATTTATTATGATTAGCATTATTAATTTAATCACTTTAAAACACCTTTGGGAGAAAATCTTAAAGAAGTAATTTACATGAGTCAAGTTAAAAAAAATATTAAGCCAAGTTTTAGATGAGAAAAGAGAGGAACAAATTATAGTTTTATTTTCTTTCTATCTTATTTATCAATGGACTCTATCATGCTTTTATTGATTAATTAAGCTTTATGATATAGCTTATTTTTTTCTATGAATAAAGTGATTATACTAATAGTTGAATTAGTAAAACTCTAGGCACATTTCCTTTTTTGTAAAAATTCGCGTAACATTAGATCTACATATGTTTTTTTTTTTTTAATATAAAAGTGGATGAAACCACTGAAATTATATTAATTTTTTTTTTTTTACATGTGTCTGGTTCAAAGAGCACTAAAGGGAAAGAACCAGTAAGAAAACCCTTCAGTATTGCTCAAGAAAACATAGGCCTATCTACCCATTACAAAAGCCCATAGGCTCCCCAAAAAACCCTCCCAGTTACATAGCCATCCACATTAGATATAAAGGAAGTTGCCTCAACCAACATAGAAGAGAACATATCAAAATAGAACCAGTGCCATCAATCCAAAATTAAAACTAGTGCCATCAACCCAGAACCATCCTGTCTACTCAACACATGTTTCCAAACCTCTAAATAGAATAAAACTCACAACTAGAAAAGAACCTATGATAAGTGAACCTGCTAGCACAAAAATGGTGAGAAAACATATGACAATCCAGATAAGAAGAAGAGAGGGATGTTGAAGACCCTGAGGAAGCAGAATAAGACCAATCCATAAGGTAAGCCAAATCAACAACCAAAGAAATAGCAGCAGGATGAGAAACCATCTAAAACACCAAGCTATCTGCAATTTCTAGTTCCTCAAAAACAGCCACCAACCACCAAATTTAACAAGTACTCTCCAAAGAAAATAGAGCATTTTGTGTTAGTAAAAAACTATTGCAAAAGAAAGAATGAATACCAGGACTACAAGCCTTCGTGAATATAAATAGAAGAAGAGATATCAAAAACATGATTAGCCCTCTGAATCAAGAAAAGGTAGCTCACAAGAAAATGAGCAGAAAATGTAGGAGCTCAGGGGATAATGACCAACCAATAATGAAGCATAATCATGTAGAAGAACACAACCTCCTCTCACATCACCCCCAATCATGAAATGAGTAGCTCACAAAGGATATGAACAAACATGACATCGGGTGACTATGGAATGATGAGGCCAGCGCAACCAATCCACACTCATGACCCAAAACCCCGCCGAATAACCACCATGCCCACACCACAAAATCTAATGAGTTAATGATTGCCAAATAATGCAGAAGATCGAACACCATAGAAAACCATTATTACCCAACACCATTCCTCAGAGAATCTAAGACACATCATCAAATGAGCTCGAGTCACCCACCAATAAAATAACAACAAATGGAACCCAGACCCAAACCAAACAACTGATCAGAACATACTTTGGACATAGCAGAATTCCCCCAATCACCAAACAGTAAAAAAGCCCGAGGCACAAAAGAAATGCAAGAAACATAAGGTACCAGCCAAGCAAAAGTAGCCCCTTCACCCTCCATGCTCAGTGAGGAGATACTACCGAATATACCCACAACAAAGATGTTGCCATAAGGCAGGACAACATCCTCCCTGTAGCCATATGTGAAAGAAAAACCACACCCAATAGGGAGAAGGAAGAAGACTACAACACAATTCTATAGAAAGATGAAAGATAGCACACCAACAAGAGAAGCCACAACATCCTCTAGGCTCCATGAGGAAATTCTAACTGAAAATACCAACAACAAAGATATTGTCATAAGGAGAAACACCCTCACTGCTGATACTTGCAAAAGAAAACCACATCCAACATAGAAAATGAGGAAGGCTTCCAAGTAATACCCAATTCCCACTAAAGATATGTTTTTTGTTACCGAGATTTAATGGGATGGTTTAATTAATTTTTATTTTAAATGTAGTTGGGTTTAGTTTGTGTCATGTTCCTATTTGAGTTAGGTGGGGGGCATGACAAGGTGAGGGTTAGGATTATAGTTAGGGATGGGGTAAGGGTTAGGGTTAGGATTATGATTATGAAAGAATAACAATTATGATAGGTTTTAGATGAGTATTATGGTTAGAATTACTTTTAGGGTTAGGGTTCTTGTTGTTATTAGGATTTGCATCATGGTTATGGTTATGCTTAGGATTAGTTTTTAGGTTAGATATATAATTAGGTTTAGGGTCATTATTGGGTTAGGATTAAGGTTAGGGTTAAGATTGCAGTTAGAGATAATATTAGAGATAGAATTTACCATTTCTAATGGGATTTTAGTTTAGGATTATGGTTATGTCAGGGTTAGAATGATAGTTATGGTTATGTTATGATTAGGGTTAGAATGATAATTGTTGTGATATTAAATTTATAATATTAGTTTACTATGGTTATGTTAGAATTATAACAATATTTAATCCTACCAACTGTATGTGATAGTCCTAAAAATGACTGTGCAAAAATCTTCATGCCTTAGTCAAAATTTTGGTCATTTTGAATTAGTCTTGTCCTCTGTCATAGGGTTTAGGGTTCATGCATTTTGTTTAAGTCTTTTATTTAAACCCTAAGACCAAATATAAATACAAAGAGGTTCTAAGTTGAGGGTCTAAGTTTGTTGGCAAGGCCTTGTGTTCTCTAGGTTTAAAGTTATTAAATGTTGGCCCCTTATATTTTCCTATGTCCTCATTTTAATATTTCCTTATCATCTAGCGGGCCCCCTTTAATATTTATGCTAGTGCCTTAATTTTTTTCCTAAGTCTAAAGTTTAAATAGTTTGGCCTTTATGTTAATGAGCAGACAGATCCTACAACCTATGCTCCCCTATGATTGAAGGTGTGTGGTGGTTAAGAACCGTGGCATCATGAGATGATGCCATGTGTCCAAGATGGGGAGGTTAAGCCAATAGTCAAACCTTTGCAACATTTGTTGTTACCGGTTCCCAACAAGTAAAGTTCAGACTACTAAAGGTGCATAAATTTTCATGTGCTTGTAATGGACGAAGATATTTTAATTTTTGCAAAAAAGTTGCTCGACTGTTAAGGGGCTTAAGAAGGTGGTCACAGTGGTAGCGAGATAAATCTCAAATAGATCTAACGACCATCATAACCCCACGATCAAGAGATGCAAGGGGATTATGGACCGTGGCATTATAATGCCCGCTAAAATACCCTAACAAAAAAGAGATAATTTTTGTTTTCTTTTAAGATAACCATTACAACTACACTATTACTAGTATTTATTAATGCAGTGTTACTACAATTATTCATCAATGCATCATTAACTATATACATGAATACATAATCAAGAAGAACATAATCATAGAATCATATTACGCAAGCGAAACATCTATTTAATCATTAACATAGCTACATAATAAAACCATATAATGCATCTCCACTCCCTAGGATATCTCAATGTCACTACTTGACATTAAACTAACACATCATATATCCATCTAGAAAACCATATACTATCATCCAACTAAACATTTACTTCCCATGCAACTATGATAAAACATTAACACATATGTATAACTCTATTCCCTTTCATACTCTTTCTAAGGTTCATTTTTAAGTACCAATTGAATATTTCTAATACCTATCTTTACTCATTTGAACACTTAACACGTCATGAAACTAAATGAATTTATCCTTCTTTTACTAATGGTATTCGATTATTTCCTTAAGAACAACTCATCAAGAATACTATCCATAGCCATATGCAAGATCATAGCAACAAGTACTTATCTACATCCAAACATGATTCCAATCTACTAAATAGGTTCGAGGGATATGATTCTACAAGAATAATTACAATCTAATATTTCAATCCCATAATTTAAACATGTGATTATTATCAACATGATAAACAGATCTATAACATGAACCACATACCAATACATCATCTTATAACAATAACAATAGCATAGTTCTTCTATATCAAGTTCATTTACATAAGAGCACATGGAGCAAGCACATAGTCTTTTTACTACATCCCATCTTAATAATAAAAGTTACATAGACACATATTCATATTCCTCATTTACAAGACATTGTAATATGGTAACATCTCAAATACATAGAAATTAGCACCAAAGGATAACCGCATAATAAAGAGCCATATTTCCATACGAACCACAACTACTCCCTTAACTTCCATATCTCAAGATATCTAACATTAGAGATTAATATCTTTCAATCAACGCATATACGATAATTAACATAATCACTACTATCCATAAAATTTATTCAATACATAGCATACACATCTCTAAATCATTTAATTCCTTTCTAATCAAGAACAACATCTACAATTAGAATATCCATTTACAATAATCTTATTCAATACATTTCATTCATAAATAATCTTACTACATGTTCTATAATACATGATCTCAATACACTATTTACATAGTCTTCTTTACATTTACATCTTTCATAACACATGATATCAATTCTAATTACATAAATATGCTCCAAGAATCCAAGCTCATGATGAGATACTATAGATCCAAATCCACTCACACTAACATCCAAGAAGAATATCCCAATGGTAGAAGGCATCAAACCGCCCCCCGTGCTAGGAGATGACATAAGGTTCCAACTCACACTCAAGACCTAAGTTGATACCTAACAACCATAGGATACAACATGACACTGCATGACTCCAATATAAGAATATAACATCAAAATACATCACATGGCTAAATCAAAGCAATCAACCTGCAGAGGCATAATTCAACAAATCAAGGCTTATGGATAATGGACACGTGGGGTAGAGTTTCATCACATGCTAACCTCATGTGGCATCTGTCTCCACCCTAGAGTCACTCGAGAGATTAAGTATACCGCTCCAATGGTCTTCCCAATATAGGATCCCAAAACCATCTCCCTGGGTCTGTCCAATTGCGGCATACAACATCATATTCTTAATCTTAATTAGGTGAATTCCTAAATACCCAACACACTAATCAATTATTAAAAATGTTATCACTTGAAAATTAAACCATAAACTCTTCATGTGGTTCCATAGGTCTAGACCCCTTTCCTAGAGATCTAGTCCTCATATTCTAGGTCCAACACATGCAAGAGCCCACTCTCCCAAACACGGACCAAGACCATAGGGTAAAAACATAACAAGATACATCTTACAACAACATGAAACTCAACATGGGAAGCATCCAAAAGTCATTACAAAATTGATACAACTAAATCACAAAGATAGCCATCATCATACAACCAAGAGCCACTTAACAAGGACCAAGCCATAAGCTCGTAATGCTAAAATGCAATAATAAAGAGAGCCTCAAGAATGTGAAATACACATAAATAGGGGAAATGCATGAATCCAATGACATAGAATGATCCTCCACAGTGAGGCACAACATAACCTCTTGTTGGAGCTACAATTAACCATCCTCAACAACAAGGAGTCACTCAACTTGCTGGAGCAACATATCAAAACCTCAATGGACAAGCACAAAACCACTTGTCAGAGCCCAAATGGATTCACACATATCACAAATAAATGGCACATTTCCCCAAAACCATCAAACATAACAAAACAAGCCTCTGGAATAAATACCAAGCAGAGAAGTCAACTGAGGGACTCAAAAACCAACCCAAAAATCTGATGACACTAGTTTGGCGCTATTGAAGCCCATAGTAGCACTATTGTAACAAGGGACCAAATCATGGAAAATAGAATACAAAGATATTCAAATTTGCTTAGATTCGAGCATTGGCCTTATAGTTGCATAAATACGACCAAGAAGTCGCTAAAAGCCAATAAGAAACCAAAACAAAGCCTTGTTAAGGCCAACAATACAACACATCCAAGAATTCTAACTTATACAAACATAGCCACTCTAGATCTAATCAAACCAAATGGACACAAGACAGGGCATACAACAATAAATAAACCTCGCAAAACCAATTGTTACCACAATGCATTCACATGCAAATTATAATCAACATATTAACATACACATATGCCCTTTTCCAGTGATACAACACACACAGATTCATAAAATCTTATATAAATATTTTTCCCAAAATATTACTCCCAATTACTGATAATAGAATAATCATTCATTCCCAAATCTCCCCAAACAATCTTTTAGCAGTCACGAAGAAAATAACTCTTTTCAAAAATTAAAATGCAAGAATGGGAAAAGATCTCCAACCTGGAAGTAGAGTGATGGTAATGCATTCATAGAAGAGAAAAAATCCAAACCAACTAGCTTTCCAAAATTCAACCCAACCAAGCAATTCTAAAATCCAAAAGTAGAAAGATATCCAGAAGCACCCCCACAAAAATGCTCATAAAGCCAATAAATAGAATCTCATTCAAAATTATAGAAGAATATCTACCAATCAAAATATTCCAATAAAATATATTCTATACCAACCCCCCCCCAAACCAAAAATCGAGGTAAGAGTATAAAATAATATTATTTACTTACCCTCAAATCTCAACCAATAAAATAATAGGGTAGGTATAAACATAATATTTAATTACTCAATTAGTAACAAGAGAATGTAATAATAATAATACAATAAACAATAATAATAAATTAAAGCCCCAATAAAATAAATCAAAGGCAAAATAAATAAGTGCTTCAATTAAATATAAAACCACAATTAACATAAATAAATAAACAAACAATTAAATAATATTATCCTCACAATCACAACTCCCAAGAGGGCCAATCATAACAAGGGGTAGGTACATGAATAATAAGAAATAAATAAAACAACAATGCAAATAAATAAATACATAATCAAAACAATAAATAATCCAACAATAAATAAATAAGTAAATACTCATTAAAAAAGATAAATGTACACACATACATAAATACCCATCCAGTAATTAAACTATAAATAATCCAATAAATCAAAAGCTCAAATAATAAATCAAAACCAATATAAATAAATAATAAATAACCAATCAATAGATGAGCCAAAAATAGCTAAATAGATAATCAATAAACAAATAATTAAATGTACATATACATATAAATGCTCTAGCCAATATAAGTTAAACTCAATACTATATCTCCCACATACATATAAAATAATCAAATAAATAAATGGATGTACTGATAAGCATAAATACTCAACTAATATAATTCCACCAATTAATTATAAACTACCAGAAAATAAATATGTATAAATATATTGTATTCGTACTAACAATTATTTAATGATTTACGCCAATGGCTATATGTAGTAATTGATTAATTAATTTCCACAATTCCAACTAACCAATAAAATATAAATCCATAAAATCAACATTAATGAGTAATAATTTTCCAATAATAATAATAATCACACATTAATATTAAATATTAATGTCATCCATTGATTTAATTTAATATTTATAAACTATATAAATTAATTAATTATTAATTAATAAATAATCACAAACTCACAAGGCAACTTGACATAAGGTTGAACAACATACCACATGATGTAGACCAATGACTCAAGCCAAGACATTAATTGACAAGGGTATCAACTTAAGCCTAGAGTATGAGAGGGAAACACATGCCATCTCCAACAACTTGCCATTGGGATAAAGACACACTCAAACCTGTAAGACCAAGTGGAGTCGATGTCTAGTACCTGCAATCTTGCATCCACCACTAAACACAATACAACATATATACAGTACATATACATCATAAATTATCAAGCAAGTGATAGAGAATCACAACATCATATCGTGCTCACAATGGGTGGTATGGCATCGTCTCTAATCACGAAGACACTAGAAGACAATCAAAAACCATCATAGCATCAACACAGTCATCATAATCATAGAGGAGGGTTAGCATAATCATAATATCATTAAAATCCCATAAGAAATATGATCTAACATGAATAATGATCAAATATATATCCATCATCATATCCAATACAATCATGAAATAGGGTTAGTACATAACATGATACCATCAAATCATCATAAAGTAGACTAACCTAGATTAATATATTCCTTTGATGTACAAATGACAAGATAAATTAGGGAGAGGCACTACATGTATCACGAGATGATGCCACGTGTCCATGACGGGCCGAGGTAAGTCGAAAGGTGGGGGCCACTGACCGAGGTGAGGTGGTGGTGAGTTGGAGGTGTCGCATCATACCTTTGATGGGTCCACTTTCCATGTTTGAAGGTCAATGTCAGATTGACCAGTATGGATCGTGCAATGTGCCAACATGGAGGAAGATCGACAACTGAGATTCAAAATTCATTTCAAAATGAATTGGCGTCGTTTCTTCGTGCGCGCAAAGAGGTAATGGTGGACGAGGTCTGGTATGCTAACAGAAGAATAATGAAATAGAGAAATCTTCTTATTTCAAATTACCAGAGGCATTTTGAGCATGAGCGGAGACTATTTTGAAAACCAACAAAGCTTGTTTGAGATCTCGCAATAGAGTTAGGGTTTTCTGGTGCGATTGAAGCATCTGGTAGTCAATTTTGTATTGTTGTAGTGGTTGTTTCCTCAGGGAGTGAACCTAGTATGTTGTGATCTCATATCACTTTTTCAATCGACAACAGCAAAGAGGGACGAAAGGCATAAAGAATATTTGCAAGCAGTTGGGATATT
The DNA here is from genome assembly GCF_030272615.1 of Cryptomeria japonica. Lineage (NCBI taxonomy): Eukaryota > Viridiplantae > Streptophyta > Pinopsida > Cupressales > Cupressaceae > Cryptomeria > Cryptomeria japonica. The sequence goes on along the minus strand of NC_081410.1, from coordinate 239,137,436 downwards.
TTGAGAAACAGAGGAATATTTTGTATTAAAATCAGTTATGACTGGTCATTTTTTAATGATAGCTATCTCCTCTGGCCCATAGCTTGTTGGCTCCCTTGTTTTTATAAAAGGGATTTCAAGGCCATGAGACAGGGTTTGGATTTTGGTTCATTTAGGGTTCCTTTTCTAGTCCCATGTAGCGGGTTTTAGGTGGAATGAGCAAAGTGTAAAGTCCTTTTGCAGAGCAAAATAGAATGAGTCTCGTGTCTTAGTTTTCGCAAGTTCTTGAAGGAGTCAGATGTAAATTATTTAATGATAGAAATAGAAAATTTATTCAATAGAAATACAATTCTGATCTATTTCTCTCTAGTGCACAATTCTATCATCTTTTGAATGAAGTAAATCAAGGGTTTCTTTCATTCAGTGCATTGTTGTGATTTATGTGATTTTTGTTTATGCTTTGATCCAAGGGATCAATTAAATGATAAAACAAGATTGCAGAGTGGTAGGACTTGTTAAGGGATTTGATAAGTAGTCTAGGTTGGGATTGTAGATAAGAAATATTGTAAGGCAATACTTTCTTAGATCTAAATGCTATTAGATATAATTCTATTATAAATTATTTCATATCTTATGAATTCAAGCACCCAATGGAATAAGGCACTGATCCTAGCTTGTTTTAAGTCTTTACAATCAATATTATGCTCCATTCGTCTATATTTGTTACAAATTGTTGATATAGAAATACCTTTCGATTCATGTATGTTATTGTGTGTTCTACCCATCTCATGCTCCAATTAGGTTGAGGATCACTAAAGGATTTGCCATCCTTGAGCATTCTCCCTATTGGTGAGCCTACATATGAGATCATCTGCTTTGTTTTAGTGAACTTTTGAGTATGGTGCAGAGATCATAAAATTCACTAAGGGGTCACCCTCCCGAGTTTTGCAGAGCCCAAAGTGTAGAAGGATTTGAAGAATCCTTGTCAGTTCGTCCAAGTTCTTGAGGATTTTAATTGTTGGAGTTGGCATCTCCATAGATATTTGAAGAATCAACTTGGTTTATGCCTCTTGTAGTGTAAACCCATTTGGGAACCAACAAAATGGCGACTCTATTGGGGACTAGTTGTCTATAATCTCTGGTAAAGAATTGAGCTATAATTGATTTCTACATTGATCCATCCGAGTCACCAACAAAACGGTGACTCTGCTGGGGACAAAGTATTGAAGATCATTTTGCCTTATAGAGTCATGAGCTTGTTAAGTCCATCCCTTGTCAGTTGAGTCAATTCTCATAAATGTTGTCAGAGAATCTATTGTAATTCATCTTTCAATGTAAGTTATGTCTAGATTTATCCATTTTTCATGAATATTTCAATACCTCACAAGTTGTGAGTGGCGACTCTGAGATCTCTGCACCAGTGTGCATTATTTGAAGAAGAAGCAATAAGAACCAAAGAATTTGCAGTAGAGATGAAGCAAATTTGAGCTCTTACGATGAAGTACCCTGACAAGTTGAGGAAGGAATCCATATAATGCCATATGATAATAAGGAGGTGTTGCAATGCTAGTTTTGGAACAAATTTGACCTGTGAAGAAATTACAGTTGTTCAAATATTTGTCCTCTGCAAAGAGGTGGCGACTCTACCAAAGAACCTAATGAAGATGTGAAGCTAGCTTCACATCTACTAATATTTTCAACCAAAAAGCTGATTTGCAGCCACTACAACATTTCCAAGTATTTTGACTTTAATGAGTCAAATGTATTTCCATGAAAGTCATTTGTAGAAAATGTTTCCCTACCCAGTTTTGGGGCACTAAATAAAAGGGAAAGTGTTAGTTTTCAGATTTGCATACTTCTTAGCTTTATTTTTCATTTATATGTGTAACGTCATAAATTGTACGCACTTGCTAAAGCTGTGCAATTTAACACCTAGTTTAGCACCCGCCTTAGTGCATTTTACATTTTGCATTGCATTTCTCCTTTAGCACTTAATTAATCAAATTAATTAGGTCTAAGGTCCTATTTCATCATCCTTCACATCATAAAGTCAGGCCCTTTCGTTAAAGTGTGCCCCTTTTTATTTTATTCCTCCAATACATCATCTAATCAAAAACCCTAATTAAGTCCTATTTCGAACTTGGGGGCTTGATTTCGGGGGTCAAAACATCTCGAAATCACCTGTAACTTCGGGATTCTCTCTAAAATCATCATATCTGACGACTCTGAAAATTTGGTGAAAAGTTGTCGGGACCGTGGCGCCCGGAGTGCACACGGTCCCGGACATTTTTCCCAAAATTTTAGGAGTGCGATCCAATCATAAAATAAAGCTTAACCCCAAGAAATTGGTGGTATATTCAATCTCTAGGTCGGCCAAAAGATGAAATTGCGACCTAGGGTTTCATACATAAGAGCTCTCTTTCTTCATTTGAAAGGATCAGATTTTTGTTTCCAGGAACCTCATAGGCAGTGAAAGAGCATATCTTTGAAGACTTCAACATCTTACAACATCCCTCTATCAAGCATTTATCAATTCCATTCATCCATTTAGGGCTTGGAAGACATTGAAGAACAATAGGAGATTACCGACTGAAGATTGGCTTGTACCTCTCCCTTGAGGGTTGGGTATGATTTCATGTTGTTTTCATGTCTTTGCATAAGCTTCAATATCTCATTTATTCATGCTTTAGATCACTTTGCATCTTGATTTAGAGCATTTACATTATCATTTACAAGCAATTAGGGTTTACTTTCTAGGTTGCTCTAGTTTGCTTTCTTGCATTTTAGGACCTTGCACACACACTAGGTCTGCACACACAATACATTTTACAAAACAACTTGGCTATTCGTGGAGGTGGAAATCACCGAAGCCTAGGTTTGACTAAGGAAAAACCCTATATAGCCGCCCATACACCCTTTTTCAGATATAAGTGCAGGTTTCGGGACTCGGACGATGCCGCAGGATACAGATCCGGAGAGAACAGGTCAAGACAGCACTCTGCATCAAATTGCAGAGCAAAAGACTGGGACAGGGGTGCTGGGTGCCCTGGTCATGCTAGGATAGGGGTGCTGGGCACCCTGGTCCCTGGGACAGAGGCGCTGGGCGCCCTGGTCCTCCGGACAGACAGCATTTTCGACAGTTTCCAACAGTGTTCCAGAGTGCAAAACAGCAGTTTCCGGTGCAGTTTTAGGTGCAGAATCAGGACAGTGGTGCCCGCGCCCCCGTCCTGAACAATTTCAGTCCAATTTTGACTCTGGGTACGCATTTGCATTCTTGTTTTATCCTTGTGTTTACAGCTTTCCATTGTCTAGGTTCAATTCTGCAATCTTGTTGTTAGTTCATACTTGCATTTTAGGGTTAGGAATTGGACTTGCATAATCTTACCTTTCAATTACAACAAAGGAATAGAAACCCTAATAGGTAGCCCGTGGCTCTCTCTTTCACAAAAAGAAGTAGCCAATTGTGCGATACCTCTAGGCTCTTTCATATTTCGTAATGTGTGACAAGAGGTAGGATTAGGGCATGATAACCTAGTCTTGCTTTTTCCCCCACACATTTTGGTGAACCCGACGTGAATCTATCATTGCTTCTTCTTGCATTGCATTTGTTAGATCTAGATCTAGATTTAGTGTGTTTTCATTTCATTTTCATTAAAAAAGAAAAAAAAAAAGAGTGTGTTTCTTTACATTGTATGTTTAAATTTTATGCAACTTTTATTTCAGAATGTCAGACTTTTATTTGCAAAATGTTCATGCTTATGATGATTATTATGAGTATAGCCAAGATTAATTAGATGAAGCTTTAGATGAGTTTTTGAACCCTAAAGATACCAAACCTTCATTTTACCAAAAACTCATAAATCTTGTTACTATGCCATTTCGTTGCGATGAGAAAGATAAGTTGAATGAGTCCTCTCAAGGGTACATTCCTATCAACTTTTCCACTAATTCTAGTAACATGGTTGTTTTCAACAATCCCCTCTATGAGGAGATGTCTCCTTTTGAATCAAAAGATAAACCTTTTAATAGATATGATCATGCTTTGTTGGATGATGCTCTTGATGACTTTGTGGCTTTATCGAAATCTTTAAACAAGAACAAGACTTCTAAATTAGTTAACATGATAAACTTGAATGAGCATAAAAAGCCTCTCTTTGAAGTCCAAGGAGCTTATCCTTCTCCCACCTTTCAAGTTCCTAAATCACCTCTCCTTACTATCCAAGGAGGGTATGATCATGATTCCTTTCGTACTCCGAATAAACCAATCATCATTGTGCAAGGAAGAAAACCTATAAGTCCTTATAGTTATGCCAAGCAAATAACTAGAGAGAGTTATCATGCGGTTGCCCATACTTATCATACCAGAAATAATAGGCAACCTAGTCCTCCTCCTGTTATCCCAGTTTCTCTTCCGAATCCTCAACCGATTCTTCCACAAGCTCCCCATATTTCGCAAGTTCTTAGTAAGGAATATGATCTCATAGAACAACTTAAAGCTACCCCTGCTAAGATATCCCTTTGGGATTTGATTCAAACTTCTTCCGCTCATCATGGAATGTTACAAGATGCCTTGAAAGATTTGAATGTTCCTCCACCAAATACATCTAGTAATATAGCATCTTTGGTTAACTCTGTGATGAATCCTAAAGCTCAAATTGTGTTTACCCAAGATGAGTTGCCTACTAGTGAAATCCAACAACAATATGATCCCTTGATGATTGTGGTTATCATGAAAGACACTGCTATAAGACGAACACTAGTGGATAATGGTTCTGGTCTCAATGTGTGTAGCATTAATCTTTTGCATAAGATGAATGTGGATACATCCTTAATTGAACCAGACTCTCGTCCTATTCGAGGCTTTGATAATGTGGCTAAAACTTCATTAGGTACTATCACCTTACCCATCACAGTGGGGCCTGTTACTTTGCCTACACCTATCCATGTTATGTCAGGAAATCTAACGTACAACTTGCTACTAGGGAGACCTTGGATTCACAGTATGCAAGTTGTCCCCTCTACGTTGCATAGAGAAGTTAAATTTATTTATAACAATAAGACATATACCTTGATAGGTGATACTAATTTTCAAGCTTGTTTGCAAACATCTACTTCCAAGGGGGGTTCTTCTAAGCTGTCCTCATCTAGTGATGACTCTTTAAATAAGATACCTATCGGTGAATCCTCGCTCTTCGATGATCAAAATTCTTCGGATGAGTCTAGAGCTCTTGAAGAAGATTCTTCTTGACTTGAAACTACACATAAGAAGGATTTTGATCCTGGGAAGATCCTCGAAGAAGACGATTGGGGATCTCTTGATTTTAATCCCACCTTTGTAGGTGAATATAAGGTTCCTTCTAGAGAGCTTAAAGTTGAAAAGAAGGAAGAAGCTAAAAATCAATCAATCTTACCCGAACCTATGAGTAATAATTTTGTGGCCGCTTCTCAAACTTCTTCTCCTCACACCTCTAATTATGAAGAGTTTGATTCTTTGTCTTATGAAAAACCACCTTCTCTTCCTGAAATGGCTGATCGTTATGGTCGTGGTTTTCGCATTTTTGCTAAGCATGGGTATCATGGAAATGGTTGCGGTGCTCATGAACAAGGGATAAAAGTTCCTCTAGAGACTAATTTTCACAGTTATGCCTTTGGACTTGGCTATAATCCCTGCAAGCACACTAAAGCTTCTAAAAGACCATGCATTAGTGTTAATGTTATTTCTACATCTCTATCAATGCAACACCCTGAGTATATTGATGGGGATCCTTCGTGTGCTTGTGCTTTTGACGTTTTCCCTACTGATGATGCTTTAGCTGAATTTTTAGGAGCATATGACACTCTTCCTCATTATCATCACAATAGGGGACTCCCTTATTGTTTGAACACTGAAGCCTACTTTGGAAAAGAGACGGATAATGATGAGATTGTGAAAGAATTCCCTCAGCTAAAGGATACTCCTCCACAAAGCAATCTTCTCATAAGTGACACCACTGATGTTAAGATGGACCCTTGCAATAAAGAGAAAGTTATTAAAATTGGAAAATGTTTGGATGGAGAGGAACAAAACAATATGAAGATTTATTGCATGAATTCCCTGAGATCTTTGCTTGGACATACTCTGACATGCCTGGTATAGATCCTAAGATTGTTACTCATAACATTGTCTTAGTTCCTGATGCTAAGCCCGTGAAAAAAAAGATTCGAAAAATGAATCCTAAGGTGGCTCTGCTTGTTAAGGCTGAGATTGAAAAGTTATTGGAGGCTGGATTTATCTGCCCTATTGATTATTCCCCATGGATTTCAAATATTGTCACTATGGCTAAACCAGATAACAAAATAAGAATGTGTACCGACTTTCGGGATTTAAATAAGGCTTCTTTAAAAGATGATTTTCCTCTTCCAAACATTGACATGATAGTTGATTCTACGGCAGGACATGCCTTGTTATCCTTCATGGATGGTTTTTCAGGATACAATCAAATTTTTATTAACCCTCAAGATCAATTCAAAACCGCTTTCACCACTCCTTGGGGTATGTTTTGTTGGATAATGATGCCTTTTGGACTTAAAAATGCTGGTGCAACTTATCAACGAGCGATGACCCTTATCTTTCATGATTATATGCATAAGATTTTAGAGGATTATGTTGATGACATTTTAGCCAAATCCTTTCTTCGCATGGATCATATTAAAATCCTTCGTCAAATCTTTGAAAGAATTCATAAATATCACATGCGCTTGAATCCCTGAAAATGTGTTTTTGGTGTGGATAGTGGAAAACTATTGGGATTCATAGTTTCGCATCGTGGGATTGAGGTGGACACTAAGAAAATAGATGCTATTATCAACATGCCACCTCCTAGAAATGTGTCTCAACTTAAAACCTTACAAGGAAAGATTCAAGCCATTCGTAGGTTCATGTCTCAACTTGCCGATCGTACCTTTCCTTTTACTCAACTCCTTAAAAAGGATATCACTTTTCAATGGAATGAGGATTGTTAGCAAGCATTTGAAGATTTAAAAGTGTATTTGGCTAGTCCTCCTATTCTTCAACCTGCTGAACCTTCCAAACCCTTCCTTCTGTATACAGCTGCTTCCTCTCATGCTCTTGCAGCATTATTGGCACAACATGATAAAGATGGTAAAGAATGTTCAGTTTATCACATAAGTCATACCTTACTCGATTATGAGACCCGATATTCTGCAATAGAAAGACAATGCTTGGCCTTGGTGTTTGCGACTCAAAAATTGAGACATTATCTCTTAAACTCAGAAGTCCACGTCATGGTAAAGTTTGATCTATTGAAGCATCTTTTCTCTAAAACCGATTTATCAGGATGCCTAGCTAAGTGGGTTATGATGTTAACTGAATTTGACCTTAAATTTGTTTCACAAAGAGCAATTAAAGGGCAAGCATTGACTGATCACCTAGCTGAGGCCCCTTCACCTTTCTCCTTCCCTAACCCTGAGTCTTTTCCTGATGACTTCATTCTTTCTATAGAGAAAGATGAAACTTGGGAGTTATACTTTGATGGCTCTAAGTGTCGTACAGGATCGAGGGCAGGTGTTGTTCTGATTTCTCCTACAAAGAAACCCATTCCCTTATCCTATCGTCTAAATTTCCTGTGTACCAATAACATTGCTGAGTATGAGGCTCTTATAGCGGGAATAAAAGTAGCCTTAGCTCTGAACATAAAACACATACATATCTATGGAGATTCGCAATTGATTATAAGACAAGTAACAGGAATATATCAAGCAAAACAAGACAAATTATCACAATATAAAGACCTTGCCTTCTCTTTATTACAAAAATTTGATTCTTATACCATGGAACCTGTTCCTCGAAAAGATAATTGACATGCAGATGCAATGGCATGTGTGGCTTCTCTTGTATCTTTAGAGGACCCTGTGGTTGATCTTAAATTTGTTATTCACAACCTTATTTCTCCAGCTATTGTAGAGGATCCTAGTCTGGTAACATGTTGTGACTTTATAGACTCAGATGAATGGTACTTGCATATCGTAAGATATTTGACCGATGGTACCTTTCCTGATTCCGCTAATAGAAACACTAGGGCTAGAATCCGCAAGCTGTCTGCTAGATATATCATTCTTTCTAATATCCTTTACCGAAAGGGGTTATGATGGTCTTCTCCTTCGCTGTCTTAACAAATCGGAAATCCTCGTTGCTCTTGAAGAGGCACATTCAGATGCCTGTGGGGGGCATTTCGGAGGCAAATCCTTGGGTCATAGATTGCTTCGTATGGGATACTATTGGCAAACTATGCAGAAGGATTCTTTTTCATTTGTTAAGAAATGTCATCAATGTCAACAACATAATAATCTGATTCATGCTCCTGCCCAAGAACTCCGTTCTCAAGTAGCTTCTTGGCCTTTTTCCGCATGGGGTTTGGATCTTATTGGTAAAATCTCTCCTCCTTCATCTCAAGGACACACCTTCATTATAACCACAACAGATTACTTTACGAAGTGGGTAGAAGCTATTCCCCTTTGCTCTACCACTGCTGAAGTGATTTGTCAATTTCTTCTAGAAAACATCATTTCTCGATTCGAGATACCTTCTACTATAATCTCAGATAATGGGACATCATTTAAGAACAAGGACATGAAGAAATTCCTCGAGAAGTATCATATCAAACATCAATTTTCTACACCATACTATCCTTAGTCAAATGGTCAAGCCGAATCATCCAATAAAATAATCGAACAAATTCTTCGTAAAACTGTGAATAAGCACGGTAAGGATTGGAGTAACCAGCTAATCTATGCTCTTTGGGCCTACCGAACGAGTGTGCGAATTTCTACAGGAACTTCTCCTTATAATCTTGTTTATGGTGCTAATGTTATTATGCCTTTAGAGCTAGAGATTCCATCACTTAGGGTTTCTCTCAAAGGTATAGTAGATGGTGACTCTTATAGAGAACAACGACTTCAACAGCTTGAGATGCTTGATGAACAGCGTATAAACGCTCTTGAGCATATTCAAGCGTATCACAAAACTCTACAACGAAGCTATAATGATAAGGTTATTCAATGTTCCTTCTCAGTAGGTGACTTAGTCCTTTATGAGAATCAGCGCAATGTGAATGCCTTACCTGCAGAAAAGGGAAAATTTAGTCCTAATTGGCTTGGACCATATATCGTTATTGAGGATTATGGATCAGGTGCTTACAAAATAGCGGATGTAGATGGTATGCCTCTTAAAGAACCTATAAATGCTATGCACTTGCGTAGATATTATGCTTAATTCTTCATTCCTTATTTATCTTCTTTTCAGTTCTTCAACATTGGGTAATATGTTAGTATCTCCTAATTAGAGAAAAATAGAATTAAATGTTATGATGTTTAATCTATATTGCTTCATTCTTGACAAGCGTGTTTCCTTACTTCATAGTTTGTCTTGAATTCATTTATGTAAGTTGTAAAAGATTTACATTTCCATTATGCTAGCATATTATACAGTGTCTTTATGTGTTAAGTAGAATCGTATCATGTTGTGTTTAAGTTCAAAATTAAATCATGTTAGTTATATGATTCTTAGACTTAATGCATATTTCTTCCCTATCATCAATGTAGTACTTGATTAAATTAAGTCACACATGTATCAATTTAATCATGGTGCATTGAGAAATCAATCGCATGGAAATTAAATTCTGAACATACATGTACATTTACCAAATGTATTAGATTTAATCAAAGCAAAATATACATTGTTTTAAGCATTAAAGATAACACATTTGAGACAAAAGAGAAGCATGTATATATACATATATATATGTGGATCGTATACAAATATAGGTCACTATACATCCAAAATGTGACCTCTCCTACATCATAAAATCATCTCCTATCCCTAGGACTAGTGGCTGGAGAGTGTCGACTGGATGCTCCCTCCTGATCTGGCCGTGAAGGTGGACCCATGGGTGTGTAGCGCGATACAGACCATGAGTGACTCCGAGAGGAACTCCTGCGATCCCTATCCATAAGGATCGCGCGATAGGTGGTAGCCTCGGCCTGAGCTGCTGCTAGATCTCGCCGTGCCTGCTGAAGGTCCTCTGATAAGACTCTCTCTCTCTCCCTCCATATGTCTACCTGAACTCAGAATGGGGAAAACAAGTCCTCATGCTGACCCGCGTTCCCCTGAGGCCTATAGGAAATCTGTGAGGAACTAGGGATCTGTGCTATCATGGAAATGTCTATCACTACCTGCTGAATCAGGGAACGCCACTCCTGCACATTAGCTGTGGCAGTAGAATAGATTTTTGTATTAGTACCATTCTATATCATCAAAACATTAATAATCAATTTAAACCTACTATACTTGGGTCTCCCTCACGCCAGTAGGGATCATGATACGGTAGCATCTGTGATTGGGATCTACTAGGCTCCCCTCGCTCAACTAATCTGTGCACGATGGGTGTAGGCTGGACGATACTAGGAACAGGTCTCCGTATCGCCTCATGTTCCCCCTGTTGGGGAATAAGAGGAGGATCTAGAGCTATGGTATCATCCCCTGAATGGTGAGGAGCTGCATCTAACTCCTCCTCATCATCTCTATCCTCATCTGCATCCTCATCCTCATCTGCATCCTCGTTCTCCTCATCATCAGTTCTCTCCTCCTCGTCCTCATCTCTATCTGTGTCCTCCTCCTCGGCGCTGGGCTGATCGCCTATAGGTGGATCAGGATCTCCCGCCTCCTCATGACCCTCTCCCTCCTCTAGCTCCTCTGACCTGGATCCCTGGTCCTCATCTCGGTCTCCATGTCTCCATGGGCCTGGATGGCCTGTCGGGTGATCCGGTGGAAAGATAGGACCTGGATATGATCTCATAACCATGAGACATACCTGCGCTGTGCTCCAGGCTCTGCAGAATAATCAGTGACTACATCCTGATCAGATCCCTCTATATCTGTAGTCTCGATGTCATCTATCATCGATCTTGCTACTGCTCTAGGTCTGGGAAGGACCCATGAGTGTCGAGTATAGATGGGCACATCGGCTGGAACACACTGCTCTAGCTTGAACTGCCTCCGTACTTGGTCAAAGTAGAAAGGGACTATGATGTGTGAATATCGTCCCTGTAGTAGGCGGTTCCTCTGTAAGCATGCTAACTGTCTCTCCATCCCATCCCATCTGTGCATCTGCAGGTAAGGTCTCCACACTGTCACCTCAGCTGTCAGTCTATCAAAAATCACTCTCCAATATAACAGATCTCCAAATCTCCACTCGCTGGTAAGTGGATAAGCAAACACCCTAGGTCGCTCACTAGCCGTACTCAACAGAAAGCCAACAGGCCTGGTGCATGTGAAGTGCTCTAAAATCCATACCTGCAGAAGTGTACATGTCATCAAACTGCAACCCTGTCCAAATACATACTCCTCAAGGTCGTGATAGAGATGTGCAAGCATACTCTGACCCTAAGCATACACTCTCCTGTGTCTCTCCATCGCTCTGATGCACCATATGAGACCCCCATGCATGTGCGTGCCTTGCCCATTAGAGCAGACGACTAGTGCTATGATGGCGATCATAAGGTGTCTCAGAAGGGGTACCTCCCCTATAGGATGTAGGAGCCAGCTGACCATGATGCGACCTCTCGTCTCGCTCGGCATGACTCTCCCTATGCAATATACCTGCTCCCTCTGATGATCCTCTGCTGACCGATCAATCGCGTATGTAACAGTCACTCCTCTAATAGGAAGATGAAGTATACGGTACACATCCTCGAGTGTAAACGTCAGCTCCCCTACTGAAAGATGAAATGTGCATGTGTCAGGATCCCATCGCTCCATCAATGCCATCAACATTGCAGGATGGAACCGAATGGTTGGCATGAGGATCACATACCATAATCCCATGATCGATAATGTGTCTCTCTCTGCCTGAGTCAACCGCGGAATCTGATCTCGCAAACTGCGAAGAATATGTCCCGTTGTATGCTCTCTCATGTATAGGAGGCCCTGCAACACAAAAACATAACCGTAATCAGTACTCGATCATCAAAATCGCTCATGCAAACTATCGAACATCGTATGCCAAGCCCTGATTGGGACCATGGCGCCCTGTCAAGGACCATGGCGCCCTGTCAGGGACCATGGCGCCCTGAGGGGACCATGGCACCCTGTCAGGGACCATGGTGCCCTAGGGGGACCAGGGCGCCCCACAGGGATCATGGCGCCCTAGGGGGATGATGGCGCCCTGGGTGGGGCCCGGGTCAGCCTTCAGGGCCCGCAAACGATCACAGAAAAGTCAAAATGCGGAAAATCAAAAGTCAAATGTTCAGTCAACTCACCTCGTCCAGTGGCTCGTCGTCAATCATGGCCTGGCGCAGGATCTCAACCCTCGTGGGACGCTCCGGTCATCGTGAAGGCATGATGATGGCTATGTGGGCTCCACTGCAATGAACAGTATTCAGAAAACTACAAAGTGACAAATGCAAATGTCTCTTTCAAGGTATATACTTTCATTTCTTTATCTTTACCTTTCAAACCCTAATTTTCCTCTGTCACTCATTTCATCATAACTTGAGTTTGGGAGATGCGATTTTCGAACCATTTGTTGCGTAGGAATCGTATTTTCATTCCCCTACTCTCGGGATGTTCCAAAAAGTTCTCTAATGAAGCCTATTTAGTGAACGTCCCTCATCAATGCTCTCTTATACAATTTGTCGCAAGTAAACATGCTACCCTATTTCACCTCCCTGATAAGCAAGTCGAAACAGGGGGGGGCATATAGCTACTCACAAATTTCATCACTTTCTTTAGTAAGCATTAGGTGATTTTGTGATCTAACGTGTGTTTTGTAGGGTGCGGTTCCTAACTGTGTACTGCAGATACCGCTGGGGGCTTCGTCCGACAACTTATGGATATATCCTTTTTCAAATGATGTTTACTTTTTTGTACTTTAGCTTGCATATGCACGTAGTACTCATATGACCGCTAAAGTGGGGGCTAAATTTAACGTCATAAATTGTACGCACTTGCTAAAGCGGTACAATTTAACACCTAGTTTAGCACCCGCCTTAGTGCATTTTACATTTTGCATTGCATTGCTCCTTTAGCACTTAATTAATCAAATTAATTAGGTCTAAGGTCCTATTTCATCATCCTTCACATCATAAAGTCGGGCCCTTTCGTTAAAGTGTGCCCCTTTTTATTTTATTCCTCCAATACATCATCTAATCAAAAACCCTAATTAAGTCCTATTTCGAACTTGGGGGCTTGATTTCGGGGGTCAAAACATCTCGAAATCACCTGTAACTTCGGGATTCTCTCTAAAATCATCATATCTGACGGCCCTGAAAATTTGGTGAAAAGTTGTCAGGACCGTGGCGCCCGGAGTGCACACGGTCCCGGACATTTTTCCCAAAATTTTAGGAGCGCGATCCAATCATAAAATAAAGCTTAACCCCAAGAAATTGGCGGGATATTCAATCTCTAGGTCAGCCAAAAGACGAAATTGCGACCTAGGGTTTCATACATAAGAGCTCTCTTTCTTCATTTGAAAGGATCGGATTTTTGTTTCCAGGAACCTCATAGGCAGCGAAAGAGTAGATCTTTGAAGACTTCAACATCTTACAACATCCCTCTATCAAGCATTTATCAATTCCATTCGTCCATTTAGGGCTTGGAAGACATTGAAGAACAATAGGAGATTACCGACTGAAGATTGGCTTGTACCTCTCCCTTGAAGGTTGGGTATGATTTCATGTTGTTTTCATGTCTTTGCATAAGCTTCAATATCTCATTTATTCATGCTTTAGATCACTTTGCATCTTGATTTAGAGCATTTACATTATCATTTACAAGCAATTAGGGTTTACTTTCTAGGTTGCTCTAGTTTGCTTTCTTGCATTTTAGGACCTTGCACACACACTAGGTCTGCACACACAATACATTTTACAAAACAACTTGGCTATTCATGGAGGTGGAAATCACCGAAGCGGGGGTTTGACTAAGGCAAAACCCTATATAGCCGCCCATACACCCTTTTTCAGATATAAGTGTAGGTTTCGTCCTCAGACGACGCCGCAGGATACAGATCCGGAGAGAACAGGTCGAGACAACACTCTGCATCAAATTGCAGAGCAAAAGACTGGGACAGGGGCACTGGGCACCCTGGTCCTGCCAGGACAGAGGAGCTGGGCACCCTAGTCCTCTGGATAGACAACATTTTCGACAGTTTCCAACAGTGTTCCAGAGTGCAAAACAGCAGTTTCCGGTGCAGTTTCAGGTGCAGAATTAGGACAATGGCACCCGCACCCCCGTCCCGAACATTTTCAGTCTAATTTTGACTCCGGGTACGCATTTGCATTCTTGTTTTATCCTTGTGTTTATAGCTTTCCATTGTCTAGGTTCAATTCTGCAATCTTGTTGTTAGTTCATACTTGCATTTTAGGGTTAGGAATTGGACTTGCATAATCTTACCTTTCAATTACAACAAAAGAATAGAAACCCTAATAGGTAGCTCGTGGCTCTCTCTTTCACAAAAAGAAGTAGCCAATTGTGCGATACCTCTAGGCTCTTTCGTATTCCGTAATGTGTGACAAGAGGTAGGATGAGGGCATGATAACCTAGTCTTGCTTTTTCCCCCACACAATATGCTATTTATATTAGGAGAAGTATGGAATCTTTGTAATAGGTTCATTCAAAAGTCCAATATTTCTCACTTATTTATGTATGGCTTTTACTTAAGACCTTGTTGAAAAAGAGAATCAAGAAATTTGTAACTATGAAGTTTGAATGAGAAGCTTGTAAAGACAAGAAAGATGTATGGTCATTATGTTGTCCCAGGCATAATGAGTGATCAACAACTTAAGGAAGGTCAACCAAGAAGGATTTTCATCCCTAAATAGTACAGACCTTTGAATTTAACCAACATTGAAAGGTACCGACATCCCTTCCCCATTGATTTTAAGGATCAAGTGCCTTTGTTTCATGCACAAGAATCCAAGTCAACACTCGATCATGTGAAGTTGTTCAGTGAGTTTGTCAAAGATTATCAGCTTTGCAATGAAGATATAGTCATGAGGTTCTTTGTGAGATCATTGAAAGATAGTGCAAAAGACTGGTATGAATGCTTAGCAGCACAAAGTGTGTCTTCATGGGATTGATTGAGGAGGTTGTTTTTGGAGAGATATAGCTATAATACAGTTAGTCATGAGAAGACTCCTAGTCCTCATATTTTTCCAGCATGTGAGGATACAATGCATGCACAAGAGCATCACGTGTCAAGTACTGAATGTGCATCTCAAAGCATGTGTGTCCCTGCTATCCCAGCTTATACTTTTCAACATTATGAGCAAGTTTATTAGCCCCAAATAGCACAAGAAAAAAGCTCCTATGTTGAGAACCTAATGATGTATGTCAGTGCTTAGTTGGACATCAAAAAACAAGTGGGTGAGCAACCTTATGCGTTGTTGTCCAGATTTTTGAAGGCATTACAAAGTATTCCTATGAGTAATATGTTTCAAGATTCTGAGTGGGTAGACTTATTTTTGCAATTTTATGAACCTGATGTTGTTCATTGTCCAAAGAGAACAAAACTGACTAATATGGATCAGATGGTTGCATGGATTGACATATTTGAAGATGTCAAATCTAAGATGCAACAAGATGGTGAAGGTTTGCATGCTAATAATGACCGAGGTTGAGAAAGAGTGTGATGGCATTGCACAAGTTAATAATGATGCTCCCTATGTTGTTGAAAATCAGTCACATGATTAGCATGAAGGAGACAATGTGTGTGGACATAAGATCGTTGAAGAGAATGAACCTGAAAATGAATGTCATGGTAGCCTAAATGAAGATGGAAATAATCATCTACAAGGTCAATATTCTCTTCCCGGTGGTAACTGTAATTTTGACAAGGTTGTTGGAGATGCAATCTCCCATAACATAACAAATGCATGCTCTCACGAATCTAGTGGGTTTTCAGCTGAGGAGGACAATAGTATGGGACATATTAGTGAGCAAGATGGCACACATTCTATCAACAGTGAAGGAATCTCAGACTTCTAGTAGCAGAGTACCTGAGATATGAACATGGAAAGAGTGATAAACTTATGCACCCTACTGATTTGGTCTTTGATAGTGAGGTTGTCTCTTATGATGCATTAAGTAATACATCTATTATAAATGTTCTTCCCATGTTTGAACCAGTTGATATGCAAGAGGACAAAGAGCTTGAATGCATGGGATTCTTTGGTTTCAACTTTGAAATGTGTGCTAATAATGAGGATTTACATGTTGATATAAGCTCATTTTTTTCTTTTAGCAGTATGTGTATGGATGCTAATAATGGAACTCTTTGTGAGAATGATGGTGCACATGAGGGGGAAGTGGCTCTTGGTGGCTATGATCAAAGTGGTGATGGGATGGGAGAGTGCGATGATGAATCCAATTTACCAAGTAGATTCAGACCCCCAACCCAGTGTGTTGAACCCTGTTGGTGTTTGAAATAAGCCACATCGAGACTGATGATGGACTAGTCCAAGAGGGGCCAGTAGCTCAGTGGTAGATCACTCTAGCAATGTATGGAAGGTCCTAGGTTCGATTCCTACCTGGTCCATGTCTCAACATGGTATTAGAGTCAGGTATAGGCTAGGAGCCTTAAGCACATGAGAGGTGTGGCTTGAGGGGGGGTGTTGGTGTTAAAAATAAGCCACATCGGGACCAATGATGGACTGGTCTAAGATGGGCCAGTAGCTCAGTGGTAGAGCACTCCAACAGCATATGGAAATTCCTAGGTTTGAGTCCTAGCTGGTCCATGTCTCAACAAACCCCAGGATAATGATTTTTTTATGTGAGTGGGAAGACAAAATACATGCATACGAGGGATCATGGAGAAGTGAATGTGATGATTTAGCATGCATCCATGTTTCTGATATGAATGACATCAAATGGGACTCTAAGCCAGAGGTTGAAATCTTTTTTCAGCTTGATTATTTACAGTTGCATGAGAGGATCAATTGTGATCCTTTTCTTCCTCTTGATGATAGTTTGCTTATTGTAGATAGTGAGAGGGTGGATTCTTTTGAGAGTTACTCTTTTTATAAGAAAACTAATGATTTGAATGAGGCCTACTTTCCCAGATGTATATCAGAATGTGAGCTTTTGCTTTTTTAGTAAGGAGATTTCTATCTTGAGTGTGATAGTGATTTGAGCCATGATGGATGTTGTGTTCAGCATGGAAGTGTGTTTTTCAATGAGCATGACTTGTTTTGGTCACACAGTATTTTAAATTTTCAATAATTACATAAGTTTTAGAGGTTCAACAGTGAGTGCAATGATGATTTTAAGTGGGGTAGTTGGATAAAAAATGCCAGCATGTTTGAATCATGGCATTTTAGCTATACTTTCAGATTGGTTTCAATGCAGTCAAAGGAAAACAATGTTTATGAGAGAGGAAAGCATTGCCTGACCTTTTCAGATGGCCTTGGGCCATCACATGTGGTTTGACCTTCAAGCCACAAGCAGCTTGGGGTAGAGTGAACCTTTTGACTCTATGCCCAATGGAGTAGTAATTTTTTCTTCTTGAATTTCTTGTTCATGGATAATTCTTGAATCTCTACTTTTCTTAAAGTAGCTATTTTCCATGAGTATTAGTTTAGGTCTTGTACATAAGTAATGTAATTTCCTTTCTGTTTGATTTGCCCTATCCAAGTAACTTCCCTTTTGGTCTTCTCTGTAGTGGTCTGCTCCACTTGAGATTCTTGATTCTCGCATCATTCCAGTGAAATGATCGTCCCCAACTAGAGCCACTGATAGTCCTAAAAATGACCATGCAAAAATATTCATGCCTTAGTCAAAATTTTGGCCATTTGAATTAGTCTTTCTCTATGTCACAAGGTTTAGAGTTTATGCATTTTGTTTAAGTCTTTTATTTAAACCCTAAGATAGTTCTATTTCCACATTATCTTTTTTCATTAAAGACGAGGGTCTAATTTCATTGGTGGGGCCTTGTGTTCTTTAGGTTTAAAGTTAGTAAATGTCGGCCCCTTATATTTTCCTATGTCCTCACTTTAATATTTCCTTATCATCTAGTGGGCCCCCTTTAATATTTATGCTAGTGCCTTAAATTTTTTCCTGTCTAAAGTTTAAATAGTTTGGCCTTAATGTTAACAAGCAAACAGATCCTATGGCCTACGCTCCCCCACGGTCGAAGGTGCGTGGTGGTTAAGGACCACGACATCACGAGATGATGCCACGTGTCCAAGGTGGGGAGGTTAAGCCGACAGTTAAACCTTTGCAACATTTGTTGTTACCGGTTCCCAATAAGTAAAGTCTGAACTACTAAAGGTGCATAAATTTGCACATGCTTGTAATGGACGAAGATGTTTTAATTTATGCATAGAAGTTGCTCGACTATTAAGGGGATTAAGAAGGCAGTCATAGTGGCAGTGAGATAAAGATCAAACAGATCTAACAACCCTCATAACCCCGCGAGCAAGAGATGCAAAGGGATTATGGATTGAGGCATCGTGAGATGATGCCATGTGTCCAAGATGGGCCGAGGTAAGCCGGAAGGTGGGGGCCGCTGACTGAGGTGAGGTTGCAGTGAGTTCGAGGTGTTGCATCATACCTTTGATGCATCCACTTTCCACATTTGAAGGTCAATGTCAGATTGACCAATATGGATCGTGCGATGCACCAACATGAAGGAAGATCGATGAATGAGATTCAAAATTCATTTCAAAATGAATTGGCCTCATTTCTTCGCATGCACAAACAGGTAATGGTGAACGGGGTCTGGTCTTCTAATAGAAGAATAATGAAAGAGAGAAATCTTCTTATTTCAAATTACCAGAGGCATTTTGAGCATGAGCAGAGATTGTTTTGAAAACCAATGGAGATTGTTCAAGCTCTCACAATAGAGTTAGGTTTTCTGGTGCGATTGAAGCATCTGGCAGGAAGTTTTATATTCTTGCAGCGATTGTTTCCTTGAGGAGCGAACCCAGTATGTTGTGAGCTCGTATCAGATTTTCAATCCATAGCAACAAAGAGGGACAAAAGGTATAAATAATATTTACAAGCAGTTGGGATATTTTGAGAAACAAAGGAATATTTTGTAACAAAACCGGGTGTGACTAGTCATTTTTGAATGATAGGTGTCTCCTTTGGCCCATAGCTTGTTGGCTCCCTTGTTTCTATAAAAGGAATTTCAAGGCCATGAGATAGGGTTCGTATTTTGGTTCCTTTTCTAGTCCCATGTAGCGGGTTTTAGGTGGAATGAGCAAAGTGTAAAGTCCTTTTGCAGAGCAAAATAGAATGAGTTTCGTGTCTTAGTTTTTTCAAGTTCTTGAAGGAGTCAAATGTAAATTGTTTTATGATAGAAATAGAAAATTTATTCAATAGAAATACAATTCTAATCTATTTCTCTCTAGTGTACAATTCTATCATCTTTTGAATGAAGTAAATCAAGGGTTTCTTTCATTCAGTGCATTGTTGTGATGTATGTGATTTTTGTTTATGCTTTGATCCAAGGGATCAATTAAATGCTAAAACAAGATTGCCGAGTGGTAGGGCTTGTTAAGGAATTTGATAAGTAGTCTAGGTTGGGATTATAGATAAGAAATATTGCAAGGCAATACTTTCTTAGATCTAAATGCTATTAGATATAATTCTGTTATAAATTATTTTATATCTTATGAATTCAAGCACCCAATGGAATAAGGCACTGATCCTAGTTGGTTTTAAGTCTTTACAGTTAATCTTATGCTCCATTCATCTATATTTGTTACAAATTGTTGATTATCATAATACCTTCCAACTCATGTCTGTTATTGTGTGTTCTACCCATCTCATGCTCCAATTAGGTTGAGGATCACTGAAGGATTTACCATCCTTGAGCATTCTCCCTATTGTTGTGTAGTACCCCTGCCCTAATCAATTTCTAATCTCGGTTTAATCTTAGTTAGTTTATCATAATATAATGATTATAGTCAGATGTGTTGAATTAGTGCATATCTGTTAATGTGGTTTTCGCACCAGTTGTATGCAAGTTGTTAGTGTTCCTATTTCATGGTATTAATATCGGGCTAATGCTTTCATTAAATTTATATATGTATGCATGTATGACTCTTGGTTGCAAGAGATTTCAGGTACAATGCTGCATGAGTGCGAGGTTTGTCTTCACCTGGATTTGCAGGTTTGAGTGTACCTCTTTAATCATTAGAGTTGGATTAGGTGGTCGTAAGACCGTAGTTGACCATAGTCGTGCTCAAGTAAGCATCGCCAGTCATCACCGGTATTCCCTTTTTGTTTGGGTTTGCGAGTCGTCTGTCTAGTTGACCTTCTTGGTTTGCGTGTTTGGTGTGTATGGTTAAATTGATTAATTAGTCCTTACTATTTAATTTGATTAAATATGTGTGTGTGCATTAAAGATTAATGGACTAAATTAATTAGGATTTCTTTATGTGATTTATCGTTAATCTGAATTGCTCGATTTAAATTGGGAGCAAGTTCAATTAAATGGTTAAATTTAAATATTAAATGTATTATGTTTATGCCTACGAAAAGAAAGATTTAATTTTAATTGAAATAGAATTAATTTTATCTTCTTGGGATTTTGGAAATAGAAAGGTTAAATTGAATTAATTGAGAAAATCAATTTTGAATTGAAAAGCAATTTAATTTATTGATATAGTTGGAAAATAGTAATTTTTGGGAATTATTTTAAATAAAAGTTTTAAATCCAAAAATAATATTTTTTGGTCAAACTTTTCCTTATAACCTAGACTTTTGGAAATTTTGAGGAGGGAATTTTTTTGGAGAAAAATATATTTTTGGAAAAATATTTTGGAGGAAATTTGGGGGTTTTGGGAGGAAGAAGGTTTCTGGAGCTTGCAGGTTGGGCTCTCCTTCAAATCCCTTCCAGGAATGCGTATGGAGGTAGGAATTACCTTATTTGTCTTCCTTGTTACCAAAGAAATGGTCTGTGGTTGAAAGAAAAATGTTTGTTGTTAAAAAAATCAATCTTTCAAGTTGATTTTAGATGTAATTTGGATTTGTAATCATAGAACTATGCTTATCAGCTTTTGTTTTTGCATAAATAGTTGAATCATTGTGTTAAAAATGGTTCTTTTTGCCCATATATGGATTTTTTGTTGAAAAATTTATTTGGGGTTTTGATATTCCTCAATTTGTTTTGGGTATTTGAAACCCTTGGTGATTCAAAAGAGGTATTCCCATCAATAATATGAAATAAAACATATTTCATACCAAACTGATTTTTATTGCAAATCGAAATTGTGTTTAAAAAAAAAAGGATGAATATTTTAGTCTCTGGGAGACTGTATTTTTTTACTGTGTGTGTGTTTGATAGTAAAAATTGTAAAAAAAAATAAAATTATTTGTTTTAAGTCTCTGGGAGACTGACTGTGTCTTTTATTTACAGTAAATATATATAAAAAAAATAAAAATTATATAATAAATATTGGGGAGCTGCGTGTCCCTTTGGGAACAGCAGCGCTTCCCATGGGGGTTGCATGCTCCCTTTGGGAACAACAGCGCTCCCATGGGGGTTGCATGCTCCCTTTGGGAAGCAGCGCTTCCCCTTTGGGGTTGCATGAGCTCCCATGGGGACCACGTGGGCTCCACGTGGAAACCCCCCTCCCCTTACTTTGTGCATTGTTTTTTTTTTTATGCATGGTTTTTTTTTAATATTTTTTTTAATCAAAAAAATATATATATAATATTTTAATATTATTTAATGTTAATATTTTAATTAAGTTTTTAATTAGGATTAAATGTTCATTAAATAATAAATTATCATTAATTTGTTATTAATCAATTGTATGATGGAAAATATACACTTATTAATACTCAAATTCTATTTTTTTATTATTAATGAGTATTTTTCTAAATTAAATACTTGATTGTTAATATTGGGTTTTTAATTATTAATTTGTTATATTTTATTAATCTTGGATTAATAAATATATACGTTAATTAATAGTTGATTTAGGTATTTGTCTTATTGAGGAAGAATAATATTTTAATTGGAAATTGTTGAAATTAAATATATTTATTAATTGACTATTTTTAAATAATATTTTATTCAAGAACATATCATTTGAGTAATTGAGAAGTAAATGAATATTTTATCATTGGAAATTTGGATCATTTAAACGATATACTATTGGAAATTAATAATGTATTGTTTGGAATGTTGATGAGTTAATGGTATTTTCAATTTGTAAAACAAATGGTATAGTTATAATCTTCCTCTGTTTTGAGACATAGGCGAATGGACCATTGAAAATTGTGGTATTGCACTCACCTGGTAACAGTGATTTTTTTCTATCAATGCTTTTTGAAAACTTAGATCAATTAAAGAATTGGATCAACTTTTATGTTTAAACCAATATGGGAAATATTGTCTTTTTCGGTTATTGCCTATGCGAGTTTAATTTTTGTATT
Source organism: Cryptomeria japonica (assembly GCF_030272615.1). NCBI lineage: Eukaryota > Viridiplantae > Streptophyta > Pinopsida > Cupressales > Cupressaceae > Cryptomeria > Cryptomeria japonica. The sequence continues at coordinate 239,115,013 of NC_081410.1, read as the reverse complement.
CGCTTTTGCTTAAGTAATGGCAAGTTTTGATTTGTTCGATTGGACCCTATCATATGGATTGATTTGGGTACCTGTTCCAGTTCTCGGTTTCGAGTTTGACTATTATTTTGTGGTAGTGTCGTAATTGGTAATTCCCTTTGTGTGGGTGTCGAATGATGATTCGTGTTTGACCATGGTTGGTCAGGTCTCTGGTTAGAGTACCATCAGTAAGTGTACCTCTTTTGAGTCGTGTTTGACCAAATGGATGTTCCCTCTTTTTTTAACTCCGTTCGTCTGAACATGTGTATTCCTTGGTTTTTGAGTTCGTCTAAGTTTAGTCTAATGTCGTATGGGAAAGTGGCTTTCGATTGGGGGTCGCGCCCAAAGTGGTTGTTGGGTAACCCGTCGAAAGTGAGTCTAATAAGTGATAATCTAACAGTAGATTAGAATGTAATCTCTAAGTAAGATAATTGTGCCTCACACATGGGACGAGTGCTAACACAGACTCGACATGCTGTGAGAAGGCCTAAAATGGCAAACCATCATCGTTGTCTTCACGAAAGGATGTGTGGGTCCACATGAGGCTTGGATGGGCCAGAGGTTCGGATTAGGTTGCTAGGGTAACCCAGTGTATGGGGCCGGAACCTATGAAGACTTGCCATGGTAACCATACCAGTTTGTGTGATGACACTTGTCCCTATGTTCACTTGGGTGTTGTTGTATGGTCTTGGTAGGAGCACCTTTTGTGGAGTCATCCTGTGATTTATGCCCTTGTGAGTATTGGTTTCATGTTAGACCTTGGGTGGTGATGACTCAGTTTTGTGGATGCTCTCCTGGACCTTTGTATTAGCTTTGATTATGTTCAGCTGGATCCTTTTCTTTTTAGGGATCGTTTATGTATTTATTGACCGATGTGGTCATTTGTATATTGATTATGTTTCGCCTTGATGGTTGGATTGTAAATTCTGAGAACCTCATGTATTCTTAACTTTATTAATTATCAGAGGGGTCTTGCAGTTGAGCAGACCCGGAGATGTAGCCCTTTAGGGGTGAACTCCGAGATCATCTTGGTGTTATGTGATGCTTTTATTTCTTATTTCATGTTTAGTGTTAGCATGTATGAATGCCATTTCGATCGAATGCATAAGTGGTTTAGATGAGATTTATCGTAGATGCATGTATGCAATCATCTTTTAAAATGCAGTAAATTGGATCGTGAAAGAGTGTAACTTAGAGTAATGGAATATATTCAGTTGTTGTTAAGGAAATTAAGTATGCATGAAAAGATCTCATATGTTTATGATGAAATTCTAGTGTGTTAGAATATTAGATGCATGGCTTATATTTTAATGAAAAGTATGAATGATGGGTATGAATAAATCTTAATGGATGAACCTTATCTTGTGAATTATATTTCCATCTTTTGAAAGAAATTATCCTTGGTTATGAATTATCTCGTTATTAAGATAATCAGCTTATTGGTTTAATTGTGTGAGTTAAGTGAATTGTGAAATTTAAGTAATCTCATTGGGAAACTCTTTAGGTGTTAGTTGATGTCTTCCGCTATGTAATCTGAATCTTTTATATCTCGTTATATCTCAATGTTGTGTTTATCTTTAAAAAAAAATAAAAAATTATTGCACTCTATTCTTGTGTTATGGCTTAATCCCTTTGGGGTTTCCTGGCGGGGCATTACATTTGGTATCAGAGCCCATGTTGCAAACACTGGGATCTCTGGTGTCGTGTGTGCCCTCTGTTGGTGTGAGGTGTATCAACCTTATGTGAATGCTTGTCCTCCTTTTTGTATATGAGTGATTGAGCAAACCTTAACTTGTGTGTAACGTGTGTGTTCACACCTTGTTCTCACCTTCTTGATGTTGGTGTTTTTGAGTGATTATATGTGCTTTGTTTGCTTATTGATGTCTTGGTCTATGATTACTCACACTCTGAAAGAGAGTCGTACATACCTTCTTTATTGAGTGTTGTACTCTTTAGACTAATCCATTTGGGTTGGTCAGTGCTTGTCTGGAATTTGAAAGTGCGAAGTGTACTTGTTTAAGATTATGATCTAGCTTAGAGTTGTCCATTTGAAGGACTAGTATGGCAAATATTGAATGCTTATTTTGTAGCAAATTGAACGATTATCACCATTCCTCTCTCTCTCTCTCTCTTGAAATTAAAATGATTAGGATATGTGTAATTATCTCTAATTTGAGTTTTCTGTATTTTGCGAGAGAAAGGTTGTGACTTCTTGAACCCTTGTGTGAACCCTATGACGTGTCTGTGTGTTTAGATAATAAAGGGGCTACGGGTTTAAAAGATCATTTGATTATTGGGAGAAAATTGTATGTGTACGTTTAAAGAATTCTCCATGTGTGTTTTGTAGGAGTAGCATAATTAAATTCTATCTTATGTAATGTGCATTAATATGCAGATAGTCGTTATGTGAAACTACGTTGTTTGTAAAAGAAGTATTAAAGGGAACATGTTATAGTAGCTTCGAGAGTGTATTAATGTGTTCCATGAAAGATTGTTTTATGTGTTTCATTAAACCAGTTTGATTGAGGATTTATTTTAGCAATGCTCCATTGAACTTGCTTTTGGATATATATAATTGTCTTATTACGTTTAGGAAGCACGAATGAAAAGCTTGTTTGATGTGTATGCATTAATATGTTTTATTTGGGTGATAGCTCCTCGCTTACCTTCTGATCATAATTTGATTTTAATGATAGGTTGCAAATTATGACATGTGTCTATATTGTATTAAGAATAAGTGAGTGTTCTCAAGAGGTCTGGTATTATCGAAAAGATTGCCTGTTTTGATCTCTGTGTTTTTTTTGGAAAACTAGAACATTCTGTTGCAACCATAATAATTGGAAATGTCATGTTAGGTTGTTTGGCATCCTTCTAAAATGGTAGTGAAATGAAAACCATGCAATTGAGATAATGGTAGTGAAATGAAAACCGTGCAATTGAGATCATAGGCCTTCAGTGAGAAATGTTATATTATAGTGTGATTTTGTTGACCTTGTGTCTATGTAGGAAATAGTTTGGTTATCAAACTCTCTTTCCCTTCTCTCTGCCTAATCATAAGATTTTTAGAAATGCTACGAAGAATGCATTGATTTAAATAGAATGTTTATAAAACATGTGAAATTGTACTATTGCATTTTGGCTTCATATTGAAAGATGAAAGTCCTCTTTGGGAAAAGAAATTTGCATAGTTAGTAATGTGGTTACGGATGCTTAGTGAAATTTGAGAAAGATATAGGAATGATGTTATTTCCTTATGTAATTGTGAATTGTTAATAATTTCAGTACTTGTATCTAGAGTAAACTTGATTCAGTTATTCATGTAGAAAGCATAATTAAAATCTTCCTTAAATAGATGTTAGCGTACTGAAAAGTACTCCTCGTAAATGTGACTAAACCAGTACTGGTGTAATTGTGTGTATTGTAAGAAACCAGTGCTTATTATATGTACCCATGGATTGGTGAATTAATCAACCATGGAGGATATGTTGCCTATGAGTATGGGAAACCATACTATTTATGTGATGTTTCTTATTTGTTTCCCTACTGAGTACCAAACCTCGGGTTGTGGGTAACTCAATATGTTAAGGGGTAGTATTAGAAGTCACCATTCCTTGAATAGTATGGATTGGCGTACGAGTAATGTCAGTGCGAAGCGACTTTAGCTTCTCTATTTCGAGGAATGATATAGTTATACTATAAAATTGTATCAAAGGTGTACTCAATACTTTCCCTTTTGATGAATCTATTTATAGGTTTATGTGTGGCAGCCTATCCCTTTCCTTTATTTGAGCATATTGATGGTGATTCTTGTGTATAGTGATGGTGTAATTTGGAGGATCCTTTGCCTTGTCTTCATGAAAGGTAGGTTTATCCACATGAGTTGCCAATTAGTACATGTTGGCGGACATGTGAATGGACCCTAGTCATGTATACCTCTGGCTACGGCGAGTATCCTTCTAGATACGTCGCTATGCGGGACATGACCTGCTCATGCTTGTTTCCACGAGGTACACTACCATGCGGGATACGTCCATTGCTTGTCTTCTCCACTTGGGGTATTGCCATGCCACGTGATGACGTGATGTGGGGTGAAGTCGAGGTGCACACCGCCATGCCATGTGGATAGTGTGACTATGTCACACCACATGATGAGCTACTACAATAGCTAGTTAGTTGTTCCTTCCTTCCTCATTGGTGGCTAGATGCTAGTCACATAGTGATGTTATGTGCAGTTGTGATATTCTTTATATTTTCTTGGGGACCAGCAAATTATTTTACTTTGACCTTGAAGGTTTAGCCACGATCTTGTGATCTTTTGCATATTTGATTTGGTGTTGCAAATTTTGGATTATTTTCTTGCCTTACTATTGGAATTGATGATTTATTATCTTTATTCATCTATACTTTGGTGGCTAAAATGGTTTATCCTTATTGTTTTCGGATGCTGGTCTTGTGTTGAAATGTGAAATTCCTCTCCAAGGACGTATGATATGGATTTGGTAGAGTGTGTACGAGGAAGTGGATGTAAGGAACCTTGAGGATGGGGGTATGTGAGGCTGTGTTGCAGCTAGGACCCACTACCTACCTATGTGTGGTGACTATCTCTTGGAGGCTAACCACCTTACTCAACAAGGGATGTTCACAAGGGTCTTGTATGGAAGGTAGCACCGCTATGGTGTGCCTAGCACCATCGAGCCTTTGAGTGAGATATTGGATATTTATGATCGTATTGTTGTTCTAAGATTAGGCATAGAGATGTTGATCGTGCATATTATCCTTGACCGAGCATTAGACATGCTCACATGTGGCCTTTTGTGTTATGCATTCTAGTTATGTGAATGGTTATTAATTGTATCATGGAGTAAATTGTGTTAACTTGTCACTATGTTATGGGACATAGTCTTTGGAAAGGCTTTCTTATGCCTGGCAAGTGTAAACAATTGAGTTATTTACGTTGCTCTTATTTCATGGAAGTTAACTTGGTTGTAGAAATTGAATTTTGAAGCTAGTTCTATGTGATAAAATTTTATGATAAAGATGGATTGGTAAAAGAAATTGATCATGATGGCATAATTTCTTGTCATTTTTGGTAGATGATTATGGTAATTGTTGTTTACCTCTTTGTAATGCTTTAATTTGGTGTAATGAAAGGGAGAAAATTCTTGTTTCTCTACTATGATTGTGGATAATTTCTAGAATGTTATAAGAAACGTATGGATTTAGATGTATCTTGCCAATGGGTAATGGCATTCGTAAAGGATTTAGCAATAATATTTCATTTATTTATGGAAAGATTTCTATGTGCAATTTGATATTTGTTGAATGAGTTTCAGGGCTAAAGCATGCGACATGTTCTCCATCTAGCCTTACGACTTCCAGGAGTAAGTCGGAACCTGGGGGGGAGAATGTAGTACCCCTGCCATAATCAATTTCTAATCTCGGTTTAATCTTAGTTAGTTTATCATAATATAATGACTATAGTCAGATGTGTTGAATTAGTGCATATCTGTTAATGTGGTTTTCGCACCAGTTGTATGCAAGTCATTAGTGTTCCTATTTCGTGGTATTAATATTGGGCTAATGCTTTCATTAAGTTTATATATGTATGCATTTATGACTCTTGGTTGCATGAGATTTCAGGTACAACGCCGCATGAGTGCGAGGTTCGTCTTCACTTGGATTTGCAGGTTTGAGTGTACCTCTTTAATCCTTAGAGTTGGATTAGGTGGTCGTAAGACCCTAGTTGACCATAGTCGTGCTCAAGTAAGCATCGCCAGTCGTCGTCGGTATTCCCCTTTTGTTTGGGTTTGCGAGTCGTCTGTCTGGTTGACCTTCTTGGTTTGCGTGTTTGGTGTGTATGGTTAAATTGATTAATTAGTCCTTAGTGTTTAATTTGATTAAATATGTGTTTGTGCATTAAAGATTAATGGACTAAATTAATTAGGATTTCTTTATGTGATTTATCGTTAATCTGAATTGCTCGATTTAAACTGGAAGCAAGTTCAATTAAATGGTTAAATTTAAATATTAAATGCATTATGTTTATGCCTATGAAAAGAAAGATTTAATTTTAATTGAAATAGAATTAATTTTATCTTCTTGGCATTTTGGAAATAGAAAGGTTAAATTGAATTAATTGAGAAAATCAATTTTGAATTGAAAAGCAATTTAATTTGTTGATACAGTTGGAAAATAGTGATTTTTAGGAATTATTTTAAATAAAAGTTTTAAATCCAAAAATGATATTTTTTGGTCAAACTTTTCCTTATAACCTAGACTTTTGGAAATTTTGAGGAGGGAATTTTTTTGGAGAAAAATATATTTTTGGAAAAATATTTTGAAGCAAATTTGGGGGTTTTGGGAGGAAGAAGGTTTCTGGAGCTTGTAGGTTGGGCTCTCCTTCAAATCCCTTCCAGGAATGCGTATGGAGGTAGGAATTACCTTATTTGTCTTCCTTGTTACCAAAGAAATGGTCTGTGGTTGAAAGAAAAATGTTTGTTCTTAAAAAAATCAATCTTTCATGTTGATTTTAGATGTAATTTGGATTTGTAATTATAGAACTATGCTTATCAGCTTTTGTTTTTGCATAAATAGTCGAATCATTGTGTTAAAAATGGTTCTTTTTGCCCATATATGGATTTTTTGTTGAAAAATTTATTTGGGGTTTTGATATTCCTCAATTTGTTTTGGGTATTTGAAACCCTTGGTGATTCAAAAGAGGTATTCCCATCAATAATATGAAATAAAACATATTTCATACCAAACTGATTTTTATTGCAAATCGAAATTGTGTTTAAAAAAAAAAGGATGAATATTTTAGTCTCTGGGAGACTGTATTTTTTTATTGTGTGTGTGTTTGATAGTAAAAATTGTAAAAAAAAAAAAATTATTTGTTTTAAGTCTCTGGGAGACTGACTGTGTCTTTTATTCATAGTAAATACATATTTTTTAAAAAAAATTATATAATAAATATTAGGGAGCTGCATGTCCCTTTGGGAACTGTAGCACTTCCCATGGGGGCTGCGTGCTCCCTTTGGGAACAGCCGTGCTCCCTTTGGGAATAGCAGCGCTCCCATGGGGGCTGCGTGCTCTCATTGGGAAGTAGCGCTTCCCCTTTGGGGTTGCGTGAGCTCCCATGGGGACCACGTGGGGTCCACGTGGAAACCCCCCTCCCCTTACTTTGTGCACTGTTTTTTTTTTTATGCGTGGTTTTTTTTTAATATTTTTTTTAATCAAAAAAGTATATATATAATATTTTAATATTATTTAATGTTAATATTTTAATTAAGTTTTTAATTAGGATTAAATGTTCATTAAATAATAAATATCATTAATTTGTTATTAATCAATTGTATGATGGAAAATATACACTTATTAATACTCAAATTCTATTTTTTATTATTAATGAGTATTTTTCTAAATTAAATACTTGATTGTTAATATTGGGTTTTTAATTATTAATTTGTTATATTTTATTAATCTTGGATTAATAAATATATACGTTAATTAATAGTTAATTTAGGTATTTGTCTTATTGAGGAAGAATAATATTTTAATTGGAAATTGTTGAAATTAAATATATTTATTAATTGACTATTTTTAAATAATATTTTATTCAAGAACATATCATTTGAGTAATTGAGAAGTAAATGAATATTTTATCATTGGAAATTTGGATCATTTAAACGATATACTATTGGAAATTAATAATGTATTGTTTGGAATGTTGATGAGTTAATGGTATTTTCAATTTGTAAAACAAATGGTATAGTTATAATCTTCCTCTGTTTTGAGACATAGGCGAATGGACCATTGAAAATTGTGGTATTGCACTCACCTGGTAACAGTGATTTTTTTCTGTCAATGCTTTTTGAAAACTTAGATCAATTAGAGAATTGGATCAACTTTTATGTTTAAACCAATATGGGAAATATTGTCTTTTTCGGTTATTGCCTATGCGAGTTTAATTTTTGTATTCGCTTTTGCTTAAGTAATGGCAAGTTTTGATTTGTTCGATTGGACCCTGTCATATGGATTGATTTGGGTACCTGTTCCAGTTCTCGGTTTTGAGTTTGACTATTATTTTGTGGTAGTGTTGTAATTGGTAATATCCTTTGTGTGGGTGTCGAATGATGATTCGTGTTTGACCATGGTTTGTCAGGTCTCTGGTTAGAGTACCATCAGTAAGTGTACCTCTTTTGAGTCGTGTTTGACCAAATGGATGTTCCCTCTTTTTTTAACTCCATTCGTCTGAACATGTGTATTCCTTGGTTTTTGAGTTCGTCTAAGTTTAGTCTAGTGTCGTATGGGAAAGTGGCTTTCGATTGGGGGTCGCGCCCAAAGTGGTTGTTGGGTAACCCGTCGAAAGTGAGTCTAATAAGTGATAATCTAACAGTAGATTAGAATGTAATCTCTAAGTAAGATAATTGTGCCTCACACATGGGACGAGTGCTAACACAGACTCGACATGCTGTGAGAAGGCCTAAAATGGCAAACCATCATCCTTGTCTTCACGAAAGGATGTGTGGGTCCACATGAGGCTTGGATGGGCCGGAGGTTCGGATTAGGTTGCTAGGGTAACCCAGTGTATGGGGCCGAAACCTATGAAGACTTGCCATGGTAACCATACTAGTTTATGTGATGACACTTGTCCCTACGTTCACTTGGGTGTTGTTGTATGGTCTTGGTAGGAGCACCTTTTGTGGAGTCGTCCTATGATTTATGCCCTTGTGAGTATCAGTTTCATGTTAGACCTTGGGTGGTGATGACTCAGTTTTGTGGATGCTCTCCTGGACCTTTGTATAGCTTTGATTATGTTCAGCTGGATCCTTTTCTTTTCAGGGATCGTTTATGTATTTATTGACCGATGTGGTCGTTTGTATATTGATTATGTTTCGCCTTGATGGCCGGATTGTAAATTCTAAGAACCTCATGTATTCTTAACTTTATTAATTATCAGAGGGGTCTTGCAGTTGAGCAAGCCTAGAGATGTAGCCCTTTAGGGGTGAACTCCGAGATCATCTTGGTGTTATGTGATGCTTTTATTTCTTATTTCATGTTTAGTGTTAGCATGTATGATTGCCATTTCGATCGAATGCATAAGTGGTTTAGATGAGATTTATCGTAGATGCATGTATGCAATCATCTTTTAAAATGCAGTAAATTGAATCGTGAAAGAGTGTAACTTAGAGTAATGGAATATATTCAGTTGTTGTTAAGGAAATTAAGTATGCATGAAAAGATCTCATATGTTTATGATGAAATTCTAGTGTTTTAGAATATTAGATGCATGGCTTATATTTTAATGAAAAGTATGAATGATGGGTATGAATAAATCTTAATGGATGAACCTTATCTTGTGAATTATATTTCCATCTTTTGAAAGAAATTATCCTTGGTTAAGAATTATCTCGTTATTAAGATAATCAGCTTATTGGTTTCATTGTGTGAGTTAAGTGAATTGTGAAATTTAAGTAATCTCGTTGGGAAACTCTTTAGGTGTTAGTTGATGTCTTTCGCTATGTAATCTGAATCTTTTATATCTCGTTATATCTCAATGTTGTGTTTATCTTAAAAAAATAAAAATAAAAATTATTGCACTCTATTCTTGTGTTATGGCTTAATCCCTTCGGGGTTTCCTTGCGGGGCATTACATGTTGAGCCTGTATATGAGCTCATTTGCTTTTTTTTAGTGAACTTTTGAGTATGGAGCAAAGATCATTAAATTCACTAAGGGATCACCCTTCCGGGTTTTATAGAGCCCAAAGTGTAGAAGGATTTGTTGAATCCTTGTCACTTGGTCCAAGTTCTTGAGGATTTTAATTGTTGGAGTTGGCATCTCCATAGATATTTGGAGAATCAACTTGGTTTCTGCCTCTTTCATTGTCAACCCATTTGGGAATCAACAATATGTTTAGGTTTAGGATTTCAGGTTATGGTTACAGTTATTATAAGGGTTAGGATTAATATGATGGTTAGGGTCAGGGTTTAGGGTTATGGTTAGTATTATGGTTAGAGTTAGGGTTTACATCATGGTTAGGGTTAGCATTGGGGGAAGGGTTATGGTCAATGGTAGGATTTAGGATTTGTTAGTTAGTTTAGTTATTTTATCTAGGGTATTTTGGCAGGCATTACATCTAGTATCAGAGCCCATGTTGCAAACACTGGTATCTTTGGCTGAGGTGGTTACTCTTAGTCATGTGTGGCATATTATAATGTTATTTTTATTCTATCTGTTTATGAGATTGGTGATGGAAAAAGCATTTAGAACCCTACAAATTTTAAGATATCTATGCTTTGTGTCCTCTTTCTAAGTCCTTTAGAAATCATAACTGTGGGCAATTTATGTAGTCATTTCTTATGCATGCCTACTGGATGCGAGTGATGTTTATATGACACTATGTGGTCTTTCTTTCTTGTAATTTCAAGTGCTTATATATATGATAAAAGTTGTTTTCACAATACAAATGATTATGCAATAGAGTGAGAGAAAATTGTGTGTATTTATTTAATGGATGCTATGTTTATAGGATTGACTTGTTACATCAATTTTATCAAGAGTAGTAAGATGAAGTATGCATATAAGAATGGTTTAGTCTAGATCATGATGTGAAAATTAAGGAATTTGCATAAGATGCATCAGTAGTTCGTAAATAGTAGCTTAAATAATGTCCTTCTCCTTCCCTTATCCTTCTTTGTTCAATGTAAAGAGTTAATTGGTGATGTATGGGTATCAAATAGAATTATTGGGTGTTTATATATGTGTGTGATCCTGCATGTAAAAAAAGATACTTTGAATAAATCATAACATTCAATAAGAATTTGAGGTTCTAGTTGCATTTCTAATGCTAGGAGATCTCGCGGATGGTTGAACCTGCATATTTTATAAAATAATGTAAGTAGATGCATAGTACAATACATATGGCATGCCTAGGGAAATTCAAATTGTCCATATATATAATTTTTTTGTGCATATACTGATTGTTTGGCAATGTTTTCCTTCCCCTCCTCACTATTTGGGTAAGAGATTCATAGAGCTTAAAAGTTTCTTAATATTAGGTAGAAGCATTGAATACTTATTGATGAATATGATTTTGCATACACTAAAATAGAAGTTAGGATCTAGAAGAAATTTACATTGAAGATAGAAATTTATGTAATGCATCCATGGTTTTCATTTAGAGCAAAATGTGAGATTTTGCCAAGATCTAGGGCTCAATGAAAAATACAATAGAGAGACAAAATAGATGATAGAAATAAACTGTATTCTATCAAGATGAAAATACTGATCAACTGGATCATCAAGCATTACATACAATGAATATGAGCCTACTTATATAGGAAAGGCTACATGGATATGTGAGCACACAAACATGACATGTGGCTCAATAAGATACAAGGGTAGGTAGGAAATAGTTGTGGGTAGGTAGGAGAAACAATATAATATTCCACATGAGGTGGATCACCCACTGAATGTGGAGTGTAACAATAAGATAAGTCCACAAAAGGTGGGAATTCTCCTACACACACTATCCCAATGTGGAACAAACACCCAAGTGTCTCATACCCAAACTACTATGAAATGCATTTCCTAAGTAAACTTAAGTAAAGTGTAGTAATATCCAAGATGAATAATTATTCACACCAACACCCCCCCTTAAGTGCAACTTAGGGGAATGCACTTAAGTCTACAATGCAACTAAGCAATGCAAGATGGGTCCCGACTACTAGGCCATGTTAGGAACCCATGTACAAATGCAAATGCATGCAAACTAATGCAATGAAATCTCTCACAAAGAGGGGAAAGAGAGAAAAAACCAATGGGAAAAAACCCTCCCCCAAAAGAGAGATGAAAACTAGATACAAAGAACTCTCATAGATGTATGTGAAGGACAAAACCCCATGTGAGGAAAAAGTCCCCCTCATATGAGAGAAGAAGAAGAGAATCTAGGTAGCCCCCTGTCAATGTGGAATCTGCACCAATGATAGAAGCTCGATGATGAATGAAGAAACTGCTCCACAAACATCGAACCACATTCCTCCCCTTAGGAAGAAACAAAACCAAAGGTGTATCCATGAAGTCTCCCCAATCATGAAGGGAAGATGTAGGAAAAATACTCATGATGAAAGAAATCTCTGAAAACTGCTCAAGTGTCCCCATGTCGATGCTGAAAGTTACCTCCTCCAAAGGTGGTAAACTACGCCACACTGCTGAAAAAGGCACTCCAAGATCTAGTGGAGAAGATTGTAGAACAATATCCAAAGACTCACATGTCTCCTCAAAAAATAAAGAGACCTCCTCCAATTGCTGGACAAAAGTATCCACAATCATGTCAACCTCTAAAGATTGATCATGTAGAGAATGTACAAGAGGGTTAAAGTGATCCCTTGCAAAAATCGAAGAAGGATCATCTTCATCAAAGAGAAGATGAATTTCATCAATGATGTCTCCCAAATCTGCAATGTAGGACTCCACAAACAAACCTGCAATGTCTGTCAAGTAGGCATCTCATGAAACTGAAGCTAGAAGACATGGTATATCCTACTGCACTAAATCACAAGAAGGCAAAACTATCGCACTGGCTGCATCATTAGGTGCAATAGATGGTGTGATATCAATAGAAGGAGATGATATGCAAGGATCAAGAATTGGGGTCACATGTGAGAATCCCCAAGTTCAAGTGCTCAATGTTCTCCTCAAAATCTTAATCATCAACACAGGAAGAATCAACCTCATCAATAGGACCAAAATGTGAAAAAGATTACAACCGAGATGCATGATCAACCACCCAAGTCACAATAATAGCTCCACTCTCCAAGTCTCTAATGATAACTGAATCAGTTGTGAACTCTACAATTTTCCTAGTTGCCCCATGTGTGAGTTGATAGATGGAAGAAGATTGTTTGTCAAGTGGGGTACACACAACACATCATTGAAGGAGTTATCCCTAATGGCAATAGATCCTTTCTCAATCACATCCATGTATGTATGATTGCCCATCAAAATCTATGGCATGTGGCAAGGCTCAAATGTAGAAAACATAGACTGCGAAGATGCCATATGATGAGAAGCCCCTGAATCTAGAAGCCATCTCCCCGAATCATGACTTTTAGTAGCACAAAGAGCTTGTCCCTTTCCTTTATCTATCCCAAAAGAGTGATCCTTTCCTTTATCCTTATCCTTTGAAGAAGCCGATGTAGACATTCTAGAAGGTAGGTTGATTTTGTTCTTCTCAAGAAGATTCTTCAACTCATCAATATCCTTCTTATAACAATGATGTTCATCATGTCCTGACTTCTTGCAATATCCACAAAAAAGATTGTCCTTATATGATTTCCTCTTAGGTGAGAATGGTGAATCACCTTGTTGTGGAGAGGAAGATTGTGCTCCATCTTGATGTGGTTTTGATTTAGGTTGCTTTTGATTCTTGCCTTTTCCTTGATTGCTTTGATTCCCTTTGTTAGCCACCAAAGCTCGTGACTTTGAAGATTAGAGAATCCCCATCTTAGTCAACTTAGATTGCTCAAGCATCAACATCTCCATGAATGAATCAAATAAGGGAGAAGTGTATGAGGAACCTTGAGCTAACCTATGGGTGTGAAAGCTAGATACAAAGGCTGCATACTTTGAAGGAAGCTTCTCCAACAAGTTGTAAACCAATTGAGCATCCTTTTTGTCAATTCCACAATCCTTTAGCTTTGCTCTTAGCTCAATTGCTTTTGTGACATAATCTTGGATTGTATCAAAATCCTTGGGATACAAAGTTGTGAGTTCATTATCAAGCTTGTAGCCCTTAATCTCATCAACTTGACCATACAATTTGTGAAAAATATCCCAAGCCTCTTTAATTGTTGTACACTTCTCAATGTGAAAAATGAGGTCATCTGATACATACTTTCTAAGAGTTCCAAGTGCCAGAGCATTCTTAGTAATCCATTCAATTTGAGCATTAGGATCAGCCTTAGGATCAGGTGGTGCTATAATAGTTCCATTTACATAATGAATGAGTCCTTTTTCCATTAGTTTACTCCAAGACTTAATCTTCCATGAAGCATAATTATGAGGAGTTAAAAGTGGAAATTTAGGAGAACCCATAGCACCAAAATGAAAAAACACAAGATAGAGAGAGGAACAATCACACAAGACACCCCCCCAAATTCACTCAATCAAGAAACCCCCCCCCCCCCCAAAAAAAAATGGTGATTTGGCACTTTATACTTAGTGTGTATACAATGTGCCACTTGCAAAACAAGGTAAATTGGACTTCTGATATCAATTTAGAACTTCTCAAAATGATATATAAGAGACTTCAACAAATACTCCTAGTGATCTAAATTGAGATCCAAGAGAAATACAAGTACCAAATATGCCAAGAATGGCCAAATACTGAAAGTACAACTTCTACTCAAAATAACTGAAAAAAATGACAGATTATGAAAGTAGACAAAAAATTATGCACTTTAAAAAAAATGGCACCTGAAAAGGAGGTCGTATGACCCCAAAGGAAGCCTCTGAAGTTGCAAAATTGGGGATTAGACAAGTACAGTCATGAAGATCTGAAATTTATAAAAAAATATGTCCATAAAAATTAGAAAATTCTTCCACCACTGTGAAGAGCATGAAATTCTATCCCATTTCAAAAAAAATTGCACCAAAAAAGGAGCAAAAATGAGCAAGATATGGCCTTCCAAAGTTGAACTGCAAAACTGAAAAGCTCAATGAGAGGGGGTTAACAAATTTTCAAAATACTGCTGACATCACCAAATGATGGGCTTAAATTTGACACCCATCTGGCCATAAAAAAAATTCGCCTCCTTGCCCATTTGGTGTCCGTACAGTACAGACTAGCTGACTATGCAAGCTGATGTGGCACCACATGGTAGTACGTGTCAAGTATGTTGATGTGGCAGTTGGTGGGCCGAGTAGGTGATGTAGCGGTATAGTTGTAGTGACTGGGTAGGTCCATGTGGCGGAGGCTACAAACTAGGTGGTCACCGCGTGGTGTGAGTCTATGTGGGGCCCAACAGGTCCGCTGAGGGTACCGGTCGGCGACAAAGTTTGTGGTAGCAACAGTCGGGGCCCGAAGCCTAGAGGCGGCAGAGGACCAGCAGGAGCCTAGCTGGAGGGGTTGTCGTGGGAGGTGTCTGTGCTGGGAGGTGCCATAGGGATCCATTGAACGGTGGTGCAGGTGGTGGGAGGGAGTCACACGGAAGGTGTGGAAGGCACGACAGCAGACACCTACAAAAAACGCATAGTACGGTAGGGGCAGAGGGGGGTGGGGGTCTACAGACCCCCAAACAAATGTATTTTTTTAAAAAAAAAATTCTCTTTTTTTTTTGAAAAAAAAAATCCCTTATGCCTTATCGGAAAAAATTTCGAATTTTTTTTTTAGAAATTTTTTTTTAAAAAATAAAATTCGAAATCCGTATGACTTTAGCCAAAATAGGCCAAAAAAAAATTCTCACCAAATATAGTCGACTTTATAGTCAAAATTTATGGAAATGGCCTCCCGAATGCGATGGTGGACTCAGATTTGTCGTAGGATGCTCCCAAAATATGCTACACCTCAGATCCGAAAATCAAATGAACCAAGATCTCTCAACAAAGACTACTCAATGAAGCCCCAATGGCTCTGATACCATGTGAGATTTTGCCAAGATCTAGGGCTCAATGAAAAATACAATAGAGAGACAAAATAGATGATAGAAATAAATTGTATTCTATCAAGATGAAAATACTGATCAACTGGATCATCAAGTGTTACATACAATGAATATGAGTCTGCTTATATAGGCAAGGCTATATGGATATGTGAGCACACAAACATGACATGTGGATCAATAAGAAACAAGGGTAGGTAGGAAATAGGTGTGGGTAGGTAGGAGAAACAATATAATATTCCACATGAGGTGGATCACCCACTAAATGTGGAGTGTAACAACAAGATAAGTCCACAAAAGGTGGAAATCTCCTACACACACTATCCCAATGTGGCACAAACACCCAAGTGTCTCATACCCAAACTACTATGAAATGCATTTCCTAAGTAAACTTAAGTAAGGTGTAATAATATCCAAGATGAATAATTATTTACACCAACACAAGAATTAGTTAGATAAAATATCTTTTGCATGAAAATGTAGGAAGTTTTATGAATTAATAGATTAAAAGATCATTTTAAAATATATATTTGGAACGAAGTAAAATTGATGCATTACATGTATAGTATAGGAAAATTTGGAAATTATACCATTATGTTCTTACTTGGTTTGGTAGATAAAAGTCATAGGGTTATGAAGGAGTTGTGTGGTTTTAATGAAATGTATTGTTTGATTGAATAGATAGGTTAAGAAAAGATTCTATCTCTTGTTCAAATTTTAGGGAAGTGCTTGCTCAATGAAATCTTGTAGGATGGTCAAATAATGAAATTGTATGACATTGCAATATGTTCCTTAATGACAATTTTCCTTAAATGACTTGGAATATTTAGTGTATGTATAAATGTATTTGAATTTATGTAAAATTAAATGTAAATGAAAATAAGTGGTTGCAAGTAAGGATATGATATTTAGTTTTATGCAATATAGATAAATTATTTGGTTAATGGTGTGTTAAGGAAATGATCATAGGAGATAGGAGTAGGAGTAATCAAAGTTTGATATTAAATTTCATTTGGAGATTAAGTAATGAGATCCATTTCTTATGAGTTAATTTACTTGTGTGAATATATGATTGATTAAATTGTTCAATGATATCATGAATACTATTGTTATCATTTGTATGCTATTTATTGTGCATTAAAGGAAATGATGAATTTATTGTAGTACATCATCGAGTGATTAGTTGAGGTTTGATATTTATTTCTATTGTAACTCGGTAAATGTGGTAATTTCATAGATAGGATATCTTGAATATTAAACATGCCATTAGTATATTCCTTGTGTGTATGAAATAGTTTATTTCTACCCTGCATGTGTCTTCTTTCATGAAGGATACTTTCCTAGACTTTCGTAAAAGTTTAGATTGCAATAAAATGATAAAATGAATATAGATATATAAATAAACTTATGGGTTTAAATGTCTGGCGCACACTCTATAACACATTCAGGGTGTGTACCCTTGAGTGATGTGTAGTGGTTACTCCCTTTGGTGTGACTGATATTGGTCACCTTGTGTAGTAGATTTGGATAAGTTGGCTATTTGCCTTGATTTATTTTGTGATTTGTGCTAGAATCATGGAGATTTTTGGACTTCTGTAATTTTTTTGCTTTCATCTATTTTGATCTATGTGGTGGCACTTATCACGCTCTATTTCTTGATTAATTTCGCCAGCAATTTTTTCATGATTTAATGTTGGATTTGATGATCTTTTTCTTTTTGGACTTTTTCTTGTGTCGTTGTTGTCCATAGTGGTCATTATGTACATTGGGCATTGTGGACCCTCGTTTTGTGCGAAGTAGTGTTTCTATCATGTTCATTTTGAACCTTTGATAGTGTGTGCAAGGGAGGACACCACAGAGAAGTGTACTAGACTTAAAGAACAATTAGATAATGTTAGTATCAGATGAATGCTTATGTATATATATCATGCATAATTAATGGATCATAGTGCCTTAAAATAATTTGATTGAATAAAAGATGCATTGAATATTTGTATCAGAGTAACATAGCAGAAGTGTGGTAGAGACTGAGAAGTTTGTATACTATAAATCGTGTTTTTATAGAATCTAGATTTATGGAAATTATGAGATTCTTTTGATCTTATTCAGTCTTGAAGGAACTTTATTAAAATTTCCTCATAAAGGTGTATGACATGTGACTTCTTAAATAATATAAGGACATGTCTATGTGCAAAGCATTGTGTAAAATGTATATTTGTCTTCTTAATTGCATGCAAATGGATGTTAAAGGAGTACTGCCATGCTTGAAATAATGTGTCATTGTGAATTTTTCTCATAGATGCTAACTCGGTGTTAGAAATTATGGTTTTAGTCTTGCAAAACATGGATAAATAAGGTTTTCTTGAAGATATTTTGATAATTTATCATGCTTATTGTAACTAGTAAGAGTTATGTAACTTATGTAATGTATTCACTTGAATAATTGAAGCTTAGTAAGGAAAATTTTGTCGTCATTATCTAATTTTCAACTAGAAAATGATTGAATTAAGAAAATTTTGGATTAATGCAAGCATGTTTTCAACTTAACCCTTGGCGACTTCCAGGAGTAAGTTGAGCCCAAGGGGGGAAGGATGTAGTGCCTCTCCCTAATTCATCTTGTATTTTTGTACATCAAAGGATTATATTGATCTATCTTAGTCTACATTATGATGATTTGTTGACATCGTGCTATGTACTAACCCTATTTCATGATTGAACTGGATATGAAGATGGATCTATATTTGATGATTTATATGTGTTCATTATTCATGATGGATCATATTGCTTACGGGATTTTGACGATATTATGATTACGCTAATCCTACTCTATGATTGTGATGTTGTGATATTTGTGATTGTCTTCTAGTGTCTTTGTGATTAGAGACGATGTCATACCACTCATTGCAAACACGATATGATGTTGTGATTCTCAATCACTTGCCTGATCATTTATGATGTATATATGTCGTATATATGTTGTATCGTGTTTAGTGGTGGTTGCAGGTTTGCAGGTATCAGACATCAACTCCACCTGGTCTCATAGGTCTGAGCGTGTCCTATCCCAATGGCAAGTTATCATAGATGACATGTGTTTCCCTCTCATACTCTAGGCTTAATTGTTCACCATGTCAGTTGTGTTGTGGTGCAAGTTGGTGGTAAGAGTCTTGTGTCGATGTTCGACCCTATGTTGGATTGCCTGAGGTGTTGTGAGTATGTGATTAATATTTAATTAATATATTTGATTTATATACTATTAATACTATACTTGATTTATTTGATAGTTTATTATTTGGATGATTATTTAATATTTATTTGTATTGGCTTGATTAATGATTAATGATTTTAATTTATTTGATTAATGCCTTATTGATTTATCGGTGCTTTGATATTTATTTAATTGGTTTAGTGATTTATTATTTAGTTGATTATTTATTTATTTATTGTTTAATTGTTGTTTCTAATGTTGGCTATGATTTTATATTTATTTATGGCATTTATTTATATTGGTTTTGATTTAATTTATTGAACTTGATTATTTATTGATTGATTGTTTAATTACTGATTGAGTATTTATGTCTTTCCGTACATTCATTCATTTATTTATATATCGATTATCTATTTATTGATGGATAGTTTATTTATTTACCTACCCCTTGTTATGATTGGCCCTCTTGGGAGTTGTGATTGTGAGGATATTATTATTTAATCATTTGTTTATTTATTTATATTATTTGTGGTTTATATTTAATTGGAGTATTTATTTATATTGCCCTTGATTTATTTCGAGCTTTGATGTATTATTTATTAATGGATATTATATTATTGATATATCCTCTTGTTACTAATTGGGTAATAAATAATAGAGTTTGTAAGCTACCCTGTTATTCTATTGGATAATTTTGTGGGGGTAAGTAGATAATATTATTTTATATATTATTTACCTCGTAATTATGCATGGTAGGTATAGAATATAGTTCTTGGGAATGTTTTGATTGGATGGAATTCTTCCATAGTTTTGAATGCAAATTTTATTTATGGGTTTTCCTATGCATTGTTGGGGATTGGCTTCTCTATAAATTTTCAACATTGCTGGAGAGTTTGATTTTGGGCAGTTGAGCTTGGAATTTTGAACTGTGGTTGGTATGTGGTTTAGATTTGGCTCCTATTTAATTTTTCTTTCCATTACTTCAAGTTCCAGGTTGGTTTTATTTTATTCCTGGTGCATTTTATTTTTCTGGAAAAGATTATTTTCTTCGTATTGTGAAATCTGTTTGTTGGGAGAAATTTGGGGAAAACTTTATGTAGCTATAATATTAAAGGAATGTGAATTTACATTATTGATGGGAGATATTATTATTTATTAATTAAGTTTGCATTTATTCAGCACCGTCATGTATGGCTCCTGTGAATGTATGGTTCCTGTAAATGTTTTCTATGTGTCTTGGTTTTATCCTGGTTGTTCAAATTTGGAACAAGGGATAGTTTGGTTGTGAGTGTGTCTGTAGTATCTTCCTTATGGTCTATGTACTTGAAATATTATATACAACATGTTGTATTCAACCGATTGAGTATGGCCAGCAATCCCAGTATGGTTGTGAGAAGTATTGTTGTAGGAAATGGCCAACAGTCCCAATATGGCTGTGAGAAGTATTGTTGTATGAAACTTTTGTTATCTTTTATTTCACTAAGTTTTGGTTGAATGATGTTTGTGTGTTCCTGATTTAAATTGTTTGGAATGATTCGAAGCCATGTATGTTCCTTGGCTGATTTTTGTTAAAGTTGTAAATATGTAAGTTTTCATTTTTTAGAGTTTTAGTTGCAACTTTAGATGAGCTACTTTATGCTCTAGATGTGCTTATCTATCTATCGTATGCACTTCAGGATCTATCGGGTGTATTACAGAATGGAGCAGAAATGTAGTTAATGGCAGATGCACATCAGGATCTATCGTACGCATATCAGGATTTGTAGTGCCACCTCATAGCCCTTGAGTGGAGACTTGGGATGAGCTTGGGAAGACTGTGGAGATGGTAAGCCAAACTCCCTTGATTGCTCATAGGTTGAGATGGCTCCACATGTCTATCAGGGGTGCAGGTGGAGATCCCGTAGTGTTGGGTGGAGATCTTGATGTTTATATGTTATTCTCTTCTTTGTGAGGATAGCATGTGATGACACTCTTCCCTACATGTGTCCATTATCCTTATGCCTTTTGTTGATTATGCCTCTAGGAGTTTATTGATTTATGATTAGCCTTGTGATGTGATTCATTGTTATGGTTATTGTCTTGTGGATGTCATGTTGAGTCCCTTGGTTGTTAGGTGTCAGCCTAGGTCTTGAGTGTGAGTTGGAACCCCATGTCATCTCTTAGCACGAGGGGTGGATCCTATTTGGTTCCTCATGGTTGGGTGGTTTGATGCCTTCTTTCATTAGGATGTTCTTCGTTGGATGCTTGCATGTGTGGATATGGATTTATATTATCTCATCATGTGGATGGATCTTTGGAGCATAATTAATGTAATTGTAATTAATACCATGTGCTTTTGTATCTTGAGGAAGATGTAATAGTAAAGAAAACTATGTAATTGATATCTTGTGAACATATGTATTAGGACTTGTAGTAGGTAGATTTCAGAATGTGATGTATTGGATAAAATCATTGTAATGGATATTCAATGTGTATGCAACTCCTGATTAGAAAGGAATTAAATGATTGAGTAACACGATTAGATTATCTTGTGTATATCTTGTGGATATTAGTGTGTGTTAACGAACATGTATGCCTTGAATTGAAGGATATTAATCCTTAATGTTAGTCATCCTTGGAATATGGAAAAGAATGAGTAGTTGTATATTTGTATGGACTCTTTGATTCTTCTTAATGTGGAGCTAATTTCTATGTTTTGAGATTGTATATTGAATCATGATGACATTGAGAAAGTAAAAGAGATTATGTACTTGTACCATGTATTCTTATGTAATATGACATAATGAGTAGTAGTTGAGATTATGATCTAGTAATAAGATGGTGTAATCATTGTATGATTCATGTTGTAAGAATGTTCATTAGAAGGAAAGGAAATAGAGATCAATATGGTATAAGATTAAAAATGGTTAGCTATGTATGTCCTTATTGTAGATATGGTGCTTTAGGTAATCTTGTTAAGTAGTCTCATGAGAAAGTAACAAGCATTGTTGTATAGACTTGTCAATGATTGTGTATATGTTATCTTGATGGGATGCATGATGAAATTAAAAAAGAAAAGAAAAAAGAGATTTTCTTATATGTTGATAGTGATATTTGGATTCATATTGAGTTAGATGGTTAGTCAAGAAATGGGAGATTATTAACACTTGGAATTGGTGTTTCAAAATGAACTTAGAGAGCTAATGGGAAAATGATAATATAAGTGTTTGAAAATTTATGGTTCTCATGATAAAAGAGATAGCAATGTAAACGTTATAACAAATGTTAATGGTTTTATGATATTGATATGTTATGTGTTATTTCTAGTAAGTAATGGCGTTAAAGTACACTAGGGACTGAATGTATAGATCAATGGATGATTGATTATAAGTGTGCATTGAGATGAAGATGGTTATATTGCTATTTTTGCTTGTGTTATAATGAGGTTATGGCTATCTTCATTATGTTTTATGCATTTATGTTATGTTAATCTATGATTTGGGGTAATGATAGTTTACTATAGTTGCATTAGTAGATATTAAAAAAAAAATTCTCTATTTGTTAGTTAGTTTAGTTATTTTCTCTAGGGTATTTTGGCGGGCATTACAATAATGGTTAGGGTGAAGGTTTAGGGTTATGTTAGTATTATTATGGGTTATTGCATAGGTTGCAGTTTAATTTTATGGTTAAGATTATGGTTATGGATAGGGTTAGGGTCTAGTATTAAGATTAGAATTATGGTCAGGATTTACATAATGATTAGGGTTCATGATTACTATTAATTTTGCATCATGGTTAGCATTAGGGTTAGGAATAGGAATAGGATTATGATAGAATAACAGTTATGATAGGTTTGAGTTCAAGATTAGGGTTAGTGTTAGGGTTAGGATTTTGGTTACTACTAGGGTTTACATCATGGCTAAGGTTATGCTTAGGATTAGATTTTGGGTTAAAGATAAGTTAGCTTTTAGGTTATTATTAGGTCAAGATTAGGGTTAGGGTTAAGGTTGCATAGCTAGAGAAGCTATAGATAGTATTAGAGATAGAATAACAATTATGATAGGTTTTAATTTAGGATTAGGGTTCAAGTTAGTGTTAGGGTTAGAATGATAATTATGGTTATTTTATGATTAGGGTTAGAATAATAACTATGGTTAGGGTTTTAGATAAGGTTAGTATGGGTTATTCTCACCCTAACCCTTTTGGTTTGTGTTAGGATTATGGTTAGGGTCATATGTATAGATAGAATTATGATTATGATATTAATGAATTAGGGTTAGAAACAAACTGAGGTTCGGGGATAGGGTTATAATAATAGTCAAGCTTAGAGACAAAAATATAATAACTTAGGCACTAGATGAATTAGGATTAAGGTTACAATTTGACTATTCCTTTGCAACCCTATTGCTACTTATCTATTTTCACTCTCTTATGTTTTAATATTACATAATTAAAAAAATTTAAATATTTTAAATCTTTTTATACTAATTACAAATTCAAACTTTATGTGGACTTTATTTTTTAAAACAACTCTTTTGTGAAAAAAAAATATGAATATGAACACATGATGTGCACTTGGTCTTCTGAACAAAGCACCCAAAAAAAGTCAAGAAAAATGCCAACAAAATTGGGGGTGTCCACATTAACCAAAAACTTAACATAAACGAGAGTTGTTTTCCATGAGCAGCAGATCTAAACATTTTTGTAGGCAAAGAATGTAAGCAACGTGAAGTTCACACTCTCATCAGTGTAGTTATCATGTTCCAAAATAGAGAGAAACCATTGCTTTTTAATAAATAAAGCCAGCATAGGGTGCACTTTCACCTCTTATATAAATAAAGCTAACATATTCTACAAAGAAAGCAAACAACCAAGTGTTCTTTCACCTCTTTTAAAAAGAATGGAAATGGTATGATTTTTCATTATTGTTAATAGTCAAAAATCATGATTGCTAAACCAATTGCTAAGCCAAATAGAAGACTCTTAATATGAATCCTCTGCCAAATTCAGGCCCTCAACAATGTCTGTTTTGGCTTGATAGTGCTATAATGGGAAATCAAGCCACATAATACATCACAACTATCTAAAAATAAAAGGTAAAGAAGCTTAATAACGAAAAGAAACATGATAAAATCAATTTTATGGTTTTTACACCAATTTCTAAGGCTCAAAATAAAATCAATCCAAACGATAAATTAGCATATTAAACAAAACAAAACAAAATGATAAATCAATTTTGAAAAATGTCATGTAGTGGTCAATATTTGTCCTTTTGATATTATTTTAATAATAATGTAGGTCTTTATTATGGTTTTTTGGGTATATTCTAGAGTGGTTAAGGGATTCTATATGTCATGGGGATGCTTTTTATTTAAAGTAAAAATGGGATTTATCTTAGTTTACAAATATTTGTGCTTAAATCAATGGTAAAAGCCACATACTCGATTTTTTGTATTATCTTTCTAAATTCAATATAAAACTAATCTTTACCAAAAAAAATATTGATAAAAAAATGATTAGTTATAAAAAGATTTTTTTGATTGATTGGTTGGTTTTGAGTTTTATATTAAACTATAATACTATTTTACATAATATTATAATTGAGTCGATAGGCTTTTAGTGGGGGTTTTTGCTCGCCAAAGTGTAAGACTTTATGGTCGTTCAGTTTCCAGCGGTCAGATATTTTTTTCCCGACGCTAGTGACATGTTGGCAACAACCATTCATGGGCTTCTCTTCGTGGGTCGGCACGAATCCCGAAATCTTTGTTGTCCCGGTGTTGGTGCGATGACCATACTTTGGCTTGGGTCTGCCAGTTGACATGAATCTCAAACTGTTTGTTGGCTTGGTCTCTATTGGTGGGCATGAATCTCAAACTCGTTGTTATCTCCAAAACAAAGGTATACTCACCGCCTAAACCTAATTACTTTTTGGTTGTCTTCATTCTGTCAATTGTTTTGCTCTGCAAGTTATCGCATTGTTAGGGTTAACCGTGAACTGTCATCTCCTTGAATTTTGTTGTCGACTTCTTAGGGTTTTGCCGTGAAGTTTGTTACTCTGTAAGGTAAATTCTTTGTGTTTTATTAGTGTTTGATTTTTGTTTATGTTGTACAGAATGTGTGGAATTTATTTTTGACCTCTTTTGGGTTTGTTGTTTTCCTGTCATTGGATTTTGTTTGCAAGTTGCGAGTGCTTTGCCATCTCCAAAACAAATGTATACTCACCGCCTAACCCTAATTGCTTTTCGTTAGCGTCAACTCTGTTACTTTGCAAGGTATGTTTCCTTGGCCTTTATTAGTGTTTTCTTCTTGTTTGTCTGCAAAGTAAAGTTCATCCTATTTTAATGGGTTTAGTTTTGACATCTTTTAGGTTTATTGTTTTCTTGTCATTGGATTTTCTTTGCAGGTTGCGAGTGCTTATAGCTTTTAGGGTCCGATTTGTGTTGCATTCCAACAGTTTAATGTCATTCATATGTCGGGTTGTGACGTTGTGCTAGGATTTTATGTTATATGTTATTCTCTGCAAGGTGTCCTTGTTTTGAATGCTTCAAAGATAAGAAAGTTTTGGTTATGAAATTTTATAGGGTTTATAAATTTCTTACTAATTAGGGCCATGAGTAAATTAATGCTTGGTGTTTATGCTTAACAGAGAAATTTTGTAATTAGAATCCTTTCTAAAATTTTATAGGCTTTATAGTTTTTTTCAAATTAAGGCCATGAGTAAATTTGAAATTAATTTTATATGGTTTATTATTTTTTTCAAATTAGGGTCATGAGTAAAATTGAAGGAAGAGGTTTTCTTCGACTTCTTGTGCAGTGCAATTAATGCTTGGTGTTTATGCTTAACAGAGAAATTTTGTAATTAGAATCCTTTCTAAAATTTTATAGGCTTTATAGTTTTTTTCAAATTAAGGCCATGAGTAAATTTGAAATTAATTTTATATGGTTTATTATTTTTTTCAAATTAGGGTCATGAGTAAAATTGAAGGAAGAGGTTTTCTTCGACTTCTTGTGCAGTGCAATTAATGGGTTGGTTTTTTGTTAATGTAAATTCAAAACTGACTATTGCTCAATGTCATTAATCTGCAGGGTTGTGGCGTAGTGCCAGGCTTTTCTATGATTTGTCACTTTCTTGTTGTGAAGTCTTTTACTCTACAAGGTAAATTTCTTTGTGTTTTATTAGTGTTCAATTTTTGTTTTTCTGCAAAGTAAGGTTCTTTCTGTTTAATTCGCCTTAGTTTTGAGCTCTTTTTGGTTTGTTGTTTTCTTGTCATTGGCTTTTGTTTGCAGGTTGGGAGTGCTTTTAGGTTTTAGGGTTCGGTTTGGGTTGATCTCCAACAATGTAATGCCACTAATCTACACGGTTCTGACATTGTGCTAGGCTTATATGTTATATGTTATACTCTGCAAGGTAAGCTTCTTTTGAATTCTTCAAAGGTAAGCAAGTTTTTTATTTTTAATTTATGCTTTTAGAATCCTTTCTAAAATTTAATATGGTTTATGTTGTACATAATGTGTGGAATTTATTTGAACTTAGCATTTCCAGTATTTTCCGAGAATGATTGATGTTGCTTAGTAGAGGAATTTAGGGTTTATCATGTATGGTTGCTATTGAATTTGTAATTAGAAACATAGTTATAGAGGGCCATACAAGGTTCATGACCAATAAAAAATTTAGTCAGATAATATACTCATAATCATGCATATTTTTATACTATTGTAATGACCTTACAGTACGGCACAACCCTGCAGGTAAATGACATTAGAGTGTTGGATGTCAACCACCATCAAACCCTAAAATGTAAAAGCACTAGCAACCTGCAAATATTAATGAGGGTTATTAACGTACATGCTGTTCTCTTCAGTCAAGTTTAACCTATCAAAAGTTGTCAACTAATTATAAACAAATTTATAGAGAAACATATGAGGTTCATGGTCATTAACCATTTTACACAGATAAAATTTGTCAACTAATTATAAACAAATTTATAGAGAAGCATATGAGGTTCATGGTCATTAACCATGTTACGTAGATAATATATATTTCAAACATTAGATAATTTACTGATAATTATACAAAACTTTATACTGTTGTAATGGCGATGCACTCCGCCACAATCCTGCAAGTTAAAGGCATTAAATTGTTTGACATCTTTTGGATTTGATGTTTTCCTATCATTGGATTTTCTTTGCACGTTGGGAGTGCTTATAACTTTTAGGGTTCAGTTTAGGTTGAGTTCCAACAGTTTAATGCCATTCATCTACAGGGTTGTGACTTTGTGCTAGGCTTTTATGTTATCTGTTATTCTCTCCAAGGTATCCTTATTTTGAATGCTTCAAAGGTAAGCGAGTTTTTGGTAGGAAATTTGATAGGGTTTATAAATTTATTATGAATTAGAACCATGAGTAAATTTGTGCTTGATGTTTATGCTTAGCAGAGGAATTTTGTAATTAGAATCCTTTCTGAAATTTTATAGGGTTTAAATAGTTTTTCTTGAATTAGGACCATGAGTAGAAACATAGTTATAGAGGGCCATGCAAGGTTCATGACCAATAAAAAATTTAGTTAGATAATATACTGATAATCTAGCAGAGTTCTACACTGTTGTAATGGTCATAGAGTACGACACAACTCTGCAGATAAATGACATTACAATAATAATTATAAATAAATTTATAGAGAAGGATATGAAGTTCATGGTCATTAACAAACTTACGCAGATAATATATATTCCAAACATTAATAGTCGGTTATGGTCAATAACAAAGTTAGAAAGATAATTTACTGATAATTATAAAAAACTTTATATTGTTGTAATGATGATGCACTTCGTCACAATCTTGCAAGGTAAAGGCATTTAGGGTTTATAGTTTTTCTTGAATTAGGACCATGAGTAGAAACATAGTTATAGAGGGCCATACAAGGTTCATGACCAATAACAAATTTAGTCAGATAATATACTGATAATCTAGTAGTGTTTTATATTGTTGTAATGGTCGTAAAGTATGGCACAACCGTGCAGATAAATGGCATTACGATACTATGTATAAACAAATTTATAGAAAAGGATATGAAATTCATGGTCATTAAGAAAATTACCTAGATAATATATATTCCAAACATTAAAAGTCAGTTATGGTCAATAACAAAGTTAGGCAGATAATTTACTAATAATTATACAAAACTTTATGCTGTTATAATGGCGATGCACTACATCACAATCCTGCAAGGTAAAGGCATTAAACTATTGAGCATCAACCACAAGAGAACCCTATAATCTAAAAGCACCACAACCTGCAAAAGAAAAACAATGGCAGGGTGATTAGTTTTATATTGTTGTAATGGGTGTACAACAGGACACAACCTTGCAGGTTAACGACATTAGAGTGTTGGATGTCAACCTCCACACAACTCGCAGTGGTAACTTCAAGATATGCATACATACAAAGAAAGATAATTATAGAGCCCCATAGTTGGTGCATGATCAATAACAAAGCTAGACACCCTGCAGATTTATACAGTACATTTATGTGAGAAAAAATGTTATTGATCATGAACCTCATATGACCCTATATAAAGATTTATATAATACGTTTATCTACCTAAATGTGTTGTAGATCATGAACCTCATATGGTCATTCTGGATACAAGGTTCATGACGAATAACAAAGTTAGGCAAAATTCAAGGAGATGACAGTTCATGTTTAACCATAACAAGGCGATAACTTGCAGATCAAAACAATTGAGAGAATGGAGTCAAAGAAAAAGAAATTAGGGTTAAGCAGTGAGTATACCTTTGAAAGCACTCCCAACCTGCAAACAAAATCTAATGATAGGAAAATAACAAACCCAAAAGAGGTAAAAAATAAACTAAAAAAACCTTACTTTGAAGAGAAATAAAAATCAAACACTAATAAAAGCCAAGGAAACTTACCTTGCAGAGTAACACAGTTGAATAACAGATGGTGCAAAAACCCTAAGAGGTTCACGACAAGAGACAAAGCCAGCTACGTTGCCAGGAACATGTCACCAACACTGGGACAACAAAGAGTTCAGGATTCGTGCTGACTGATTGAGACAAAGCCAAGTATGGTCACGACAAAGTTAGCCACAACCCTGCAAATTTATACAGTATATTTATCTGAGTAACTTTCCTATTGATCACGAACCTCATATGACCCTCCATAAAGATTTATACAATACATTTATCTGCCTAACTTTGTTATTGATCATCAACCTCATATGGCTCTCTATAATTATGTTCTGGGAAAATTAATTAAGCCAATACGATTTCAGTGGGGTTGTTTGCCTCCCAAAGATTAAGCCATTCTGTATACAAGGTTCATGAACAATAACAAAGTTAGTCAGATAATATACTGATAATCATGCAGTGTTTTATACTGTTATAATGGCCCTACAACCCTGCAGATTTATACAGTACATTTATGTGAGTAACCTTGTTATTCATGGACAATAACAAAGTTAAATAGATAATATACATTCCAAACATTAATAGTCAGTTATGGTAAATAAAAAAGTTAGGCAGATAGTATACTGATAACTATACAGAGTTTTATAGTGTTGTAATAGACCTGCACTACGTCACACCCCTATAGGTTTAAGGCATTAAATTGTTGGATGTCAACCACCATAGAACCATACAAGCTAAAAACACTATAACCTGCAAAAGAAAAACTATGAGAGGGAGATTAGCAAACAGAAAAATAATAGAAAACCAACCGCAATAAAATCAAAATAAGCTTACTTTGCAAAGAATAACATATAACACAAAAACCTAGCATTATGTGACAATATTTGAAAAGTACAATGGTGTAGTGTAGTGTCAACCTGCTTTTGATAGGAAACACTAACTTCAAGCTATGCATACATACAAAGAAACATAATTATACAGGGCCATATTTGTTGCATGATCAATAACAAAGTTAGCCACAACCCTGCAGATTTATACAGTACATTTATTTGAGTAAATTTGTTATTGATCATGAACCTCGTATGACCCTCTATAAAGATTGATAAAATACATTAATGTGCCTAACTTTGTTATTGATCATGAACCTCATATGGCCCTCTATAATTATGTTCTGCGCATATTAATTAGGGCTATAGGCTTTTACTGGGGGCCTTTACCTGCCGAAGTGTAAGACTTGTCGGCCACCTTATTTTCCACCAGTCGGTTTTTTTCCCTCGCGGCGCTAGTGATGTAAGTCGGCGAGCGTACTTGGGCTTGCCTCCATCGGCTAACATGAATCTCAAAGTGTTTGTTGTCCTGGTGCTAGTGACGTGTTACTAGAGTGCAAGACACTCCATTGTGCTTGTTTTCTGTCAGTTGGCAACTATTCCTGTACAATTTGACTTTTCCTAAAATGTAAAGGAAACGTATAATTTGTTAAATGAAATGTATAAGTATGCTTTTCTTCTCTTTTCATTTCAGTTCTTATTTTCATTTGAATTCTTCCTACCCTACAAGTTTTAAATTTTTTACATTTTCAGTTAATGTTTTTTGTAACCAGTCAATAAATTATTTTTTTGCATTTTCCAAAAATGTTTTAATTTTCTCACATTGGCTGAGTTTTTGTCTTGTATTAACTTTTTTAATGATTTATTTTGATTTGTTGGTTCTCACATAATAGAGCCACATTAACACAATCAAATTTGTACAATGCATAGAGCAATCAAAGAAACAGAGGACATTAACAGTGTCATTGTGACGTTGTTGCAAGAGAGCAACAAGATAAAGGACAACCTGAGAAATTTGATTCATGTGTATGAACGTAAAATGGCCAAGCAATCAACAAACCCCCCTCCTATTCCTTCCACTCATGTTTCTTCCATACATAGTATGGTATTATGCTTTCTTCCAATACCAACTATTGAATAGTTAACAAATCCACTAGTCATTTTTATGCTAGGAGACAAAATCCTTAAGTGGAATGATAACCAACTTGGATGGGTTGCATGGGTAGATACTGCCTCTGTTTAATTACTGAGACTTTCATCACTTGAACTCATCTTTCGATTATATTTTGAGATTAAAAGTAAACTTTGTGATCCTTGTACTTGATTGTTAAATGTGTGAATTGTAAACTACAACTTTGAATTTTTGTACTCGTATGCCTATTACAAGTAACCTAATAGAATCATCCATACACCAAGATGTTGATACAATTTTACTTTTGTATATATTACTTTTTCAGTTGCTTTTAATGTTCCAACCTGATGGATACCTAAATACCTACATATGTGGATATGTAAAAGATGTTTTAAAATTAGATTGAGATAATAAAACAACAAAAAGTAACAGACTACAAATTATGATTATTTTTGGTCTACAACTTTGGTATTTACTAGGATTTAGTTAGGTACTTATCCTCGACGGTGAATTACTCAATCCATTATGTCGTTCGATCTCTTCTAATAGAATATTTTAAACATCATAATAGGATCACAATCAACTTTATTCTACAAGGCAATATACCAGTCCAGATGATAGGACTTCTTTTGTCAAACTGAATCTAAAACCATTTCTACTTTAACAAACAAGTAAATTAACCTTCTCTTGAAAAGTACATCTCTATTCCGTGCAAATATGATTCCCTCCTTTTCTATATTTTTTTTCAAAGATGCAAAATACTTTCCAACTCATTAAGTTTTTCATTTATGAACACATCTTTACATGTCGATAGCTTTATTTGAGGATAATTTGTGCAATATTGCATTCTTCCAATAAATTAAACTTATACGTACAAAAAAATTTAATTATTTGTTAATAACCTATACTGGCATGTATGTTTAGCCCTGAGATTCCTCTCAAATTTAAAGATCTCCATCCAAAATGTCATCTGCATTAGCCACCTCTGAATCTGTACAACAATCCATAATGGATACTTCGGTCAGCTAATACATCATACCTTTTCAAAAACACAACTTTCTTGTCATTACTTTCATAATATATCTTTCTTTTTTATTCCATCCCTTCCATTTTGACATGCATCCTTTTTTCTAACATACACAAATATAATGAAGGATTATGTAATTTAGATACTTGAATTTCATACACTCCAAAACAATAAACTATACATTAAGGAATGACCAGATATATGTCTTTGTAGCCCTTCACATTAAGTCCTCAATATTGATATTATCTTTTTGTAGGAAAATACCCAAGAGTATGCCCCTACCCCATTTGCAATTCAATCTATCAATGTTGGAGATGGCCTTCCTTCAGCATTGCTCCAAGTTTTATCATTCCAGAAAATGTAGGGTAGCAAAGATGATACAGACAGATATAAACTAGTGTTGTCTGATGGCACATACATGTAGTTAGAAATTTTTCCTTCTAAGTATGTCACTCTAATAGATTCAGATGCTCTAAAAATAGGCTCAATAGTCCTGTTGTCTAGTTATACTTGCAAATATGTATGGAACACAAGGTAGGAAAGATATTATGTTTATTAAATACAATATCCTTCTTTGCTATTTAAATGTTTCCAACTACAATCCAAAGAAACTTAAAGAAAAGTATGTTTATTTTACAGGACTATTATAATACTTAGTTTACAAGTCAAACAAAGCGATTGTCAATTCTTTGGCAAACTGGCATACCTGTTCAAAGAACAACAACCAAAAATGATGAGTGAAGATAGACCATCATCCTCTAAACATTCCCTTTAGTTTGCTACTGAATTACCATCCCCCCAAAGTGCAACCTCAGAAAATATAAGCCCAATCAAAATTTTAAATCCATACCAAAACAAATGGACAATCAAAGGCAGAGTTACTCATAAACAACCTATACGGTCATACAGTACAACTACTAAGAATGGCCATGTCTTTAGTTTTGATATTGTCGACATTGAGGGCTGTGAAGTTAGAGTTACATGTTTTGACGAAATAGCTCAACTACATTCTGACCGCGTGGAGGTGGATGCCCATTATGTCATTTCTAAGGGATCCATTAAGGAGGCAAACACAAGGTACAACAAATTGAATAGCCATCTAGAGATCGTCATGTCTGATGCCACCATATTAAAATGTTGCAACCATGATGAAGTACCAAATCAAGACCACCCCCCTTTCATTCCTATTAGTGAAGTGTTTCAGCTAACTAATAATACATTAGTTGACATCATTGGTGTTGTTGTACATGTTGGAGATATCATTCCAATCCATAGGAAAGATGGTAGTCAAACATAGAAGCGAGTTGTTAGAATTAAAGATCTCTCTGGGTCAACAATTGATATCAACTTATGGGGTCCAACATCATAACAAAGAGGACTAGATTTAAAAAACATGTTAATCGGTGATAGTATTCTTATACTTGTTGTACGTAATGGTCGTGTCGGGTATTTTAATGGTAAGGTTGTTAACATGACAACTGCAACAACATTACATATTAATCCTACTTTACCAGAGGCAGAAGCCCTAATGTTAAGAGGAAATCTTCCCTTGCATACTCAGGATTTCTCTACAGCAATTACTCACATTGATGGTAAATACACTAGAATGACTATTTCATCAATCCGTGAACGTATGAGTGTGAAACCAAAAACTATTCAAACCACTTTACTGGCTGTTCTGAGATTTGTAAATGTAACAGATAAAACTTTCTATTATGTAGCTTGTCCACTGAAAGTAAATGGAAAACCTTGTAAAAAAAAATGCACTCAAAAGGTTGATGATTCATGGTTTTGTCCTAGATGTGAAATGACCATGGAAGAATGCAATTACAGTTACCTTTTACCAATGTAACTACAAGATGCAACAGGTACTAGTTGGGCTACTACTTTCGATGAGGTTGGAACTCAATTGATAAAGAAAACTGCAAAAGAGCTTTGTGCGCTGCAAAATGATACCACAACAGCGCAAACACCTTGCTCTATGATTAATAAACTCATCTCACATCACTACTAATTAACTCTTGTGGTTTCTACTGACACGTACAACTCTGAATCAAAGATGAAGGTTACAATCAACAAAATCTGCTCTGTTGACTATAAAACTGAGTGTGATGGGTTACTTGCAAAGATTGCTCGCCTCTCTACATAGGCTTAGCTATACTAGGCATTATGCCTAATTACAATGCTTTATGTTCATGAAACACTTATTACATTCTAAATTTTACATATTTTTATATTACTACAATCCTCCACATAACTCTACATATGGATGTCTTGATAGCCTTATCGCTTTTCCTTTGAATCCTGCATTATGTAGAACTTTTTTGTATATTGAGATAATTTTACTTACAAATACACATGATTGATTTCAATGAATACACAACTACCTCTATATATATGTATATTTCTTACATAAATAACAGATTGCATTAAAATTTCGTTGTTATCTCTTTGCAATTCTTTCCTTATCACATAAACTTTCCTACTGTCATGCTTATTACTTTTGCATGTCCTATTATAATTTAAATTAGTCCATTTATGTATGCATAAATATTATAATAGAGAATTCCTATCTCAATAACTATCTATATTTAATTGATATTATTAGGTTTCTTGACTTTCTTAACATGAACTTAATAACAAATTCCCTGCCTTGAGCTCTGCAACTCTCTCGCCTTGTAACTGTTTGAATTTGTTCTCCCTGAATGACCGCCCCCTCTGGGGAGGTCCCTCCCTCCCTACAACCAGTCCCCCTTCCCGATTCCACGGTCGGTTCACATGTTGTTGTTCCTGCTACTGGGACCCCACAGTCTGTGTGTCATACGAAAGAAAATGCCAAGTTTGACACTCCTTTTGCCATGCCAATTCTGACTAACTCTGGTGTGGGCGTTGAAGGGAAGAATATGCCCCATCCCAGACCAAAAACTTCTGCCAGACAGGGGAATGCGGAGAATGGGAAGAAGGATCCCAAGTCTAGCTAGAAGAACGCCCTCCTTGGGTCCACAAATACAACCTTAGAAGTGACTTTGGCCAAATTTACTGAAATGGAGGAAGGAACGGAGATCAAGCTCCTAGACAATCTCATGGAAAAAATCATCTCTTCCCTTCACCTGGCAATTGTTGGTCATTTCTTCTCCTTCCGACCATCTATCGACATGATCGGGCGATGGGCGAAATCTTGATGGAAGCTCAAAGGTAGTGTTGACATCTCTGCAATGCCTGGGAGACTCTTCCTATTTAAATTCGATGCTGAGGAAGACCTGATATTGTCCTATTGGGATCCTAGGCTTATGGCAAGCATTTCCTAACTGTGGCTAAATGGAAGCCTGGCTTTGACCCCTCAGTTGAACTCAACCACATGGCCCCTGTTTGGGTTAGACTTCCTAGCCTTTCATTGGAATTTTGGGATGAACAAATCTTCCATTGGATAGGGAACTCATTCGGCATCTATGTTGCAGCAGACTCGGTCACTCTCAATAAATTCAGGTTGGTTTATGCTCGCTTTTGTGTCAATGTTATGATTAATAAGGCCCTCCCAAACTTTGTTTCCCTAAAGTTGAAGTGGGGAAAATGGTCCCAAGCTATTGTGTATGAAAATGCTACCCTCTTTTGCCAGAAGTGCAATAAACAAGGCCATACTTACACTAAGTGTAAGACCCTAGTGTCTGTAGAACCCAAGCTCAAAGAAAAGGCTATCTTGGCTGAACCCATCAGCCCAAGTGCACCCTCATCATCTTCTCCCCTGGAGCTGACCAATGTGAATGAAATCCCTGATGACTACACCCACACAGATAGGATCCTTGAAATCTTAAAATCCTTGGTGGATCCTGATAAGATTGTTAATCCATCTATTCCCCTAGAAGATGGTGAAATCCCACTGGTGATGAATCTTAGCCTTTCCCCAAAACCTCAGCCACCCCCTGGTTTTCCCTCAGAGAACATCCCCCTCATGCCCTGTGTTATTCCTACCCCCCCATCCCATCAAGCTTCCACTTCGGATGAAGCTATATCTCCTATTGTTGAGATTAAGTTGCTAATCACAACCCCCCTTTTATCCCCTGGTAAGGTGGAAAGGCCTGCTCTAACAGAAAACTCCCTGACAACGCCCCCTCTTTTAAAGCTTTCACCTCTAGGATCTCCTCGAACGGATAATGAAGAATGGATGACCTAGAAGAAGAAACCCAAGGCCAAGAAAGCATATGTGGGGGGTACTAAAAATAAAGTCGGTAGACCCTCAGAAAGGGTTCTAGGACATAAAGTTATGCTAGGGACATTGCAAGGGGCAAGCAACTGGCCCTTGATGGAATCAACAAAAATAAGAAATGAAGTTCCTCTCCTGGAACATAAGGGGTCTGAACAGCCCCCAGAAGCAATTTGCTATAAAACAATACATCTTGGAAATGAAAATTGATATTTGCCTTCTTCAGGAAGTCAAAATGTCCTACCAAACCTTTGCTCCAATTGCTGGTAAACTCTAGCTGGGAGCGACTTTTTTGTATGTTGATGTTTTGGGGGCTTCTGAGGGTATTGCCACCCTCTAGGACTCCGTTAATATTAAAGGCAAGGTTTTTTCTAGCTCCCAAAACTTCTTAGCAGTTACTTTCCAACAAGGCGAGCATTGTTGGTAGATGTTTAATATATATGCCCCCAACTCCAAGGTGGGAAGACGGCTAGTGTGGGAGGAAATTTATGATCTCATCTTAGATAACCAGGAGCCCCAATATATGTTGGCAGGATATTTTAATTCTCCGCTCTACCCCTCTGAGAAGTGTGGAGGTCTTGTCAATTTTACTGATAGTATGGGAGATCTTGCTAGCTTCATCAATGTTTCTAGTCTTGTTGATATTGACCTCCAGGGTACTCCCTTCACCTGGTCGAACAATAGGAAAGGCAAACACCTAATTCAAGTCAGACTGGATAGATTCCTGGTCTCCACCAACTGGCACATTAGCCATAACTCCTTCCTGAAAAAGCTCCCAAGGATTGCTTCTGATCATAACCCCCTTCTTCTCCATTGGAAGGATAGACCCTACCAGGGTCCCCCCCTTTTCGCTATGAGATTATGTGGGCCTCTCACCTAGATTTCAGAGACCTGGTTAGGAATTGGTGGGCTACCTCGGTTCAAGGGACAGCTATGTTCAGAATCGTGGAGAAGCTAAAACTCATCAACAGGGAAGTCAAAGGTTGGAATAAGACTACCTTTGGAGATATATTCAAGAAAAAGAAGGCTCTGGGCTCTAGACTGACCCCATTTTGATGGAGGAAGAAGAGTGTCACAAGAGTTGGAAGGATATCCTCTCTAAGGAGGAAGTTTACTGGAAGCAAAGATCCATAATTCAGTGGCTGGAGGAAGGGGACAAAAATTCGGCCTTCTTCCATAGATTGGCCTGCATTCACAGGGGAAGGGACTACATCAAGAGTCTAAAAGATGAATCTGATCAGGAGATCACTGGTGACTCCTTAATCTGACAGAGTGCCACCGACTTTTTCATAAGGTTATACACGGAGTCTAGAAGGAATGATGTTTCTCTTCAAGATAGCCTTTTGAGCAAGCTTCCAAATGTCATTGAGGAGGATGATAGCCGTCAGCTAACTGCCCCTATCTCCATAGAAGAAGTCTGTTTGGTTGTCTTTGTGATGGGTTCTTATAAGACCTCGAGCCCGGATTGTTTCCCCCCGACATTCTTCCAGGATTATTGGGACATCGTTAATTATGATGTTACAAAAGCTATGAAGGATTTCTTCAAGATGGGGAAATTACTAAAAAAAATTAATAACACTTACATTGTTCTTGTCCCTAAGACTGCAAACCCCAATTGCATGAAGGAGTTCCGACCCATAAGTCTATGCAATACCATATACAAGATAATCTCCAAGGTCCTTGTGAATAGAATTAAACCCCTCATGGTGAAGTTTATCAACCCATCCCAAAAAGGTTTTGTCCCAGGTCGCCAAATTTTGGATGCTGCCATTGCCACCCATGAAATAATTCACTCCACGGATAGGAGCAGGATACCAGGTATGGCTTTCAAACTGGATATTTCAAAAGCGTGGGATAAAGGTAACTGGTGTTTTCTTCTCAAAACTCTCTTAAAGTTTGGCTTCAACCAGAAGGTAGTGGATATGATATGGGAGTGTGTTACCACGGTTCAGTTCTCGATCTTAATTAATGAGACTCCTAGGGGTTGTTTCAAAGCTGAAAAAGGTATCTGGCAAGGCGACCCTCTGTCTCCTTACCTTTTCATCATGATTGTTGAAGTCTTGAGTAGAAATGTGGCTGACCTGGTTACCAATGGCAAACTTCAAGGATTCAAAGCTGCTTCCATGCTCCCCCCTTCTAATATTCAACAATTTGTTGATGACAACTTTCTTTTTGGTAAGTCATCTGTCATGGAGGCCAAACAATGGAAGAACTTACTGGTTGATTAGGCCAAGGCCTCAGGGCAATGTATCAACTATGAGAAGAGTACTCTCTTCTTTTTCAACACTCCTAATGACCTTCAACTCAAAATTATCTCGATTCTTAGATGTAAGATTGTTGCTCTTCCGGGGACTTACCTTGGTCTCCCCCTCATGGTCAAAGAAGTCACGCCCACTTTCTGGAAAACTATCCTTGAGCAGATGCAAAAAAAGCTTGCTGGTTGGAAAGGAAAGTTCCTTAGTAGCGTGGGAAAGCTCCAACTCCTCGCAACTTTCCTACAGGGAATTTCAGTGTACTTCATGTCCATGTTTAAAATATCAGGTGCAATGGGGGAAAAACTTGAGAAAATCCAAAGAACCTTCTTGTGGATGGGCCTGGAGGAGAAAAAACACCTTGCTTTGGTCAATTGGGACAAGGCATGCTTACCCAAGTCAATGGGTGGTCTGGGTATAAGAAAGATAAATGCCCTGAATAAGGCGTTAATGGAAAAAAATGGATGGACCTTGGCTAAAGGTGAGGCGGACTGGTGTAACATTATCAGAGCAAAGTACTTAGACCGGGAGCAATTCTATTACAATTTGAGTACGGGAGACCTTCCCCAAGGATCTAAGCTATGGAATAACATCCTGAAAAGCAGCTTGATAATAAGAGAAGGACATACTCATGTCAGCGGCACCAACAATGGTCGGAACCATGGGGTCCCCAGTCGCATTCACATCCACAACATCCCCATCAAGGGCCCCCATAGTGGTATTAGGGCCTGGTGAATGTAGACTAATTAAATTAAAGATAAACTAATTTGTTGTGGTACTTAGTAGAACTGTAGCTGAACCTCTAGATATACGCATGAAATTAGGGCTTGTAGATTTTTGCTTCCAAACCCCAATAGCATACAATACGATTATACATTGTTT
Organism: Cryptomeria japonica; assembly: GCF_030272615.1. Lineage (NCBI taxonomy): Eukaryota > Viridiplantae > Streptophyta > Pinopsida > Cupressales > Cupressaceae > Cryptomeria > Cryptomeria japonica. The sequence goes on along the minus strand of NC_081410.1, from coordinate 239,075,901 downwards.
AAAGCATTCATAATATGGTTACATTCACTGTGATTGTAGATGACATTCTATATCCCTATGTTGTATTTGTTGTTGTTTTAGCTACAATTAAATGGGTTGTGTCATAATAGCCATAACTAAAGATTGGGTTGTGTTATAACAACCATAACTAAAGATTTATCTTTGTTTAATCTAAATAATTTTAAATTTTAGACAGATTTATTACCTGTGGAATCTTATCACGGAGCCCAAAATATTATCACCACTCTTTGCCACTAATACTCTTGTCGATGTTCTATCTTGCAGGAAATGATACAAAGTGAACATGCATTGAATGGAATAAAATGAAGTAGTTCATTTCAAGAATGCTCATTTAATGCGGATGACTAATCACCTAACTGTAAAAGTGAAGGGTGGGTTTGTTGACAATGAAATTAATGAAGTTAGTCGTACTTCCCGAGGGCATAATCTACCCAGCCCCTATGATGCACCAGCATGACACCATCCCATACATGTTACCCATCCAGCATAAGTCCAAGGCACTGGCTATGGGGGCGAAAATTTGCACCGCCCACATGCCAAGCTCGTACCTGCAATTCATCTATGAGGGCCCCTCCACCGTGCAACCTACCAATTTGATGGGGATTTGACTGATGCTTCCATGAAACTCTTCCAGCCAAGTCCAACTTTAATATTTTTCTAAGATTTTTAATTATATTTTTATTTTTTTAAATTTATAATTAATAATAATATAATAAATTAATAATGAACTATATATTTAAAAAAAAAATCTTTGAGCGAATTAAGATTGTAGGATGGAAATGCAAAAGACCAAGGCAAATTAACAGCCTTCTTTGATGCTGGGAAGGGGAAGGGCCTTCCCACGGCCCAATGAAAATCTCTTCATGGAATGTTAGGGGCATGAATGCCCCTAACAAACAGCGTCTAATTAGACGCAACATTATAAAATGGAAACATGACATCATTCTCATACAAGAAACTAAATTAGCCCAGGTAGAAGCTGAGGCTTTTAAAAGGAAATTAGGTCTTCTTAGTTGTGAATTTGTGGAAGCCAGGGGAGCTTCTGGTGGTATTGGAATCATTTGGAATCCGCATAGTATATTATTTTGTCCTATAGAAGGAAATAGAAATTGGCTATTGGGAAAGGTAATAAGCAAACACAGCAATCTCACATTTACCCTAATAAACATTTATGGCCCGACCCCGGATGCAGGAAAGCGCAGAGTTTGGTTGGAAATCTCGTTTATGATGGGGCTAGATACCTCTTCCCCTGTTATTCTAGGAGGGGACTTCAATGCTATCCTAAATTTATCAGAAAAAAAGGGTGGTATTCGAAGGGAACCGCAGTCCTTAAAAGACTTTAGAGAGTGGGTTGCTCATAACAATCTGATAGATATAGAAACTAGTAATGGTGTGTATACCTGGTACAATAGAAGATCAGGCTTTACACAAATCGCTGAGAGATTAGATAGATTCCTTTTTAGAGGGAACTTGAGCGATCTAGCGGTTAACCTCTCAGCTTCGTTACTCCCATCTTCAAGATCTGACCATTATCCTGTCATCCTCAACATAGAGGGAGAGGCTACACCGAGGTGTTGCCCCTTTAAGTTTGAAAAAATGTGGATGCAAAATCCGGATTTCTATGATCTCGTCTCTAGGTGGTGGTCTGAGGTAAATTTTCAGGGATCAAAGATGTTTTGCCTTGTAAATAAACTAAAACATCTCAAAAGCAAGTTACTGAAATGGAATAGTGAAGTTTTCGGCAACATTTTTGAAACCAAAATTTCATTAGAAAAAGAAATCGCAGACCTAAATGAAAAAGTGTTTAGACTAGGAATGGATCAGGATAGCTTCCTCAAAGAAAAGGAGCTTCTCGGGAAATATGAGGATACGTTAACAAAAGAAGAAATATTTTGGAAACAAAAGTCTAGAGAGAATTGGCTTCAAAATGGGGATAGGAATACTAAGTTCTTTCACAACAGTACAAAAAATAGGAGGAACACTAATAGTATTCACAAGATCATGAGTAATAATGGTATACTACTAGAAGATCAAAAGGACATAACTACAGAAGCGGTGAACCATTTTAAAACCCTGTTCAGTTCGGAATCATCCCTTAAAGACGCCAATTTAACTTTGCTTAGGAATATTCCTAAGATCATAACTGAAAACCAAAACAAAGCGCTTAGCGACAAATTTACAGAATCAGAAGTAAAATTAGCATTGAGGCAACTTAACCCTGATAAAGCACCCGGCCCCGATGGTTTTACCGCTTGCTTTTTTCAAAAATGCTAGCACATTATTGGTAAGGAGGTAGTGGAAGCATTGGAAGCTGTTAGAAACTCTGGAAGTATTTTAAGGGAGATCAACAATACTTTCATTACTTTGATTCCAAAGAAGGAGGAATCAAGAAATTTTGAAGACTTCCGACCTATTTCCTTATGTAACACAATTTACAAACTTTTTACTAAAATTTTAGCGAATAGATTGAAAGGCATCCTCCCTTGCATAATTTCAGAGGAACAGACCGGATTCATTCCAGGTAGATCTATCTTTGATGGCATTATTATTGCTCAAGAAGTCATGCACTCGTTACATCAGAATCGATCAGCTGCTATGATGATCAAATTAGACATTAAGAAGGCATATGATAAAGTCGATTGGAGATTTCTGTGTAAATGTTTAGAATCCTTTGGTTTTTCTAAACAATGGATCAATTTAATATTCGAATGCATCTCATCTCCCAGGGTATCATTACTTATAAATGGTTCCCCAGCGGGCTTCTTCCAGATATCTAGAGGGATTAGACAAGGAGATCCTTTATCCCCTTTCTTATTTATCATAATGGCAGAGGGCCTTGGGAGAATCATTTCTTGTGCTCGTATGAATCAGATTATTAAAGGTATTAAAATTACGAATGGAATGGAGGCCATAACCCACCAGCAGTTTGCTGATGACACAATGCTGATGGGATGTGCGAATAGGACTGAAGCCATGGCTTTCAAAAGGATTCTTGACATTTATGCATTAGCTTCTGGTCAGGAAGTGAACAAGAATAAATCGGAAATCTTCTTCTTCAACACTTCGCAAAACATAGAGACAGATATTTGTAATATCTTAGGGTTTGATAAAGGGAAACTTCCTTGTAAATATTTAGGGATTCCGATGGATAAGGGAAACAATATTAATTCATTATGGAAAGGAATCCTTGAAAAGATGGATCTCAGGTTGAATTCTTGGAAGAACAAATGCCTCTCTTCGGCTGGGAGGATTACATTACTAAAAGCTGTTATGGCGGCTATTCCGATATATCAAATGTCCTGCCAGCAATTACCTAAAGAAGCTCGACTAGAAATGGTAAAAAAGATGAGGAAGTTCTTTTGGAATATGAATTCAGACAAAAAGAAATTTGCTTTAATTTCTTGGGATAAAATTAGCCAACCTATCAGTATAGGGGGAGTTGGCATCAAAGATTTGGGGGTACAAAACATGGCTCTGGGGGCGAAGTTAGTCTGGAAAATGTACTCGGAACCAGATCTTAAATGGGTAAGGATCCTCAAAGCTAAATATCTCACTAACTCCAACCTTGATAGTATACTGAGGACGGAAATACTACCCAAGGGATCCAAAGTCTAGAATTTTATGCTAGAATGTAGAGAGGTGATCAGGGATTATCTAACATGGGATATTGCGGAAGGATCTGAGGCACTGTTCTGGGAAGACTCTTGGGGGGGATATTCAGCCCTAGACAAAATAGGAATAAGCGAAGAAGGTATAGAACATTGCAAATCAATCAGGGGCAGGTATGTTAAGGATTATATCAAGCTTATCTCCAATGACCCCGCTTTGGGTTGGGAGTGGAAACCCCTTGATGAGATGAACTTGTCAAATGCAAACAAGGAGATCCTCTGGAATAATTTGAGGCATAGGCATCTATCATTACATAGTGGGAAAGACAAGATAATATGGGCGGGTAGTTCTTCGGGCATTTATAAAGCCAAAGAAGGATACTCACTTTTAAAACTCAGACGAGCTGCAACCAATCCTAATATTCCGATTAGCCTATGCTGGAATAACGTTGGTATACCCAAAGCTGGTATCTTCTCATGGGCAGCTTTCCAAAAAAGGATTCTTACCTCAGATTGGTTCTCAAAATTAGGATTCATGGGACCATCGAGATGCCCTCTATGCGAATCAGAGGAAGAAAATGCGGATCACCTACTTCTTAATTGTAGTTTCAGTCAGAGATGTTGGGAATGGCTTTGCTCAAGCCTTGGTTGGCCGACTCCGAGACCTAGGGACATTTCAGAATGGCTGATTAGTTGGCAACCTCCTCACACAAAGGATATATATCACTTAGTGTGGACAATTGCCCCGGCAATCCTCATATGGGAAATATGGAAGGAGAGAAACAGGCGGATCTTTAAAGAATCAAAATTGAGGGTAGAATCCCTTCTAAATAAGATCGAGGTAACAATTGTGGAAAAAGTCAATAATAGACTAAGACATACACAGGAAAAGTCTATTAATTTAACCAGATGGGATGAGGTACTTCGATCTAAATGGATGGGTTTGATAATTCCCCCGTTTATTGGGAGTGGAGGTAAACAGGCTGAGATAGATAGGAAGCTAACAAAATGGGCTCCCCCCTGAAAGGGCTGGGCTAAGCTAAACTTTGATGGTGCTTCCCGAGGGAACCCTGGTGTAGCAGGTATAGGGTGTGCTATTCACCAAGATAACGGAGTACTAATAGCTAGCATTAATAAGCCTATAGGTGTGGCTTCAAATAACATGGCTGAGTTTTCAGCATTGCGGGAGGGATTGATTATAGCTAAATCACTCAAGATTAAATATCTGGAAATTGAAGGGGATTCGACGTTAACTATAAATGCAGTCAGGACTAGGGAAGTGTCAAACTGGAAATTGAAAGCGGAATTAAAAAGAATTCTGGATTTGATCAAATACTTTGAGGAAACTTCGGTTAAACATATTTATAGGGAAGGGAATTCTATAGCAGACAAGTTAGCCAATTTAGGGGCAGATGGTAATTCGTATGTCTTTAGGAAGGGTATACCCTCGGATTAATTTTAGGTGATGGCTGTGTCACCCCTTCATATCACTCCTCTCCAAGTCCTCTCCAAGTCCCTCATTTATAAGTTCTAGAAAGTGCAGTCACCGTTTCCTTATATCAGCATTTTGGTATACTAAGATTCAGATATATACATATATATATATATATACTCACATATATATATATATATATATATATGTATATATTTATAGATAATCCCATATGTATTTATCATCGGATCGATTCATGTTATATGATGTATTCATATATATATAAATATATACATATATATATATTCATTTATATAGATATATGTATATATATACAATCATATATATATACATATATATATATATACTCATATATATATATATATGTGTGTGTGTGTGTGTGTGTGGGTGTAAATAGAAACATACACAATTACACACACACATATATACATATATATATATATATATACAGGAACTATATGTATTTGAGTATGTATATATATATATATATATATTCATATCCATCCATATCTGAACCTTCATATATGCTTGTTTATATCTCTCCTCACCTGTCCCTAGACACCCAATTCTGTGTATGGGTGAAAGGGGCGTTTCAGGCATGTAGAGAGGAGATTGGTAGAAGTCTGGTATTCTGCTCTGGCACATGCAGGTTTCCCCTCCAGTGCAAGTAGTCTGAGTTAAGATTGTCCTAGGCAGCGAGGGTATAGACTTCAATAAGTAATATATCATGTCTTCTAATGACAATAAGGGACTGCCAGGCTATGTGTCTTCGTGCTAAGGTTACTGGTTTTTTTTAATATTTGGTATTCAAGACTCTATGTATCGGTTAGTGTTGGTAATAATTTTAACATAGGATATAAGCCCTGTGTTAAAATTGGGACAGATATCTCTGGTTTCTGTCTCGTTGGTTGTATGACAGAAGAGGATTTTACAGAATATCATAGCATTTGACTTATCTTGGATTTTGAGATACCCTTTCTCTACCGTGTGGGGTTCATTCGGGTTCTTACAAACTACTGAGGAATGGGTGGCATGTTTTTTTGTAGAGGTTTTAAGGAGGGAAGTAGAGGAAAGTCCAGGCTTAGTCATGGATACAGATATTTAGAAGGTTCTATTTATGATAAGACTCTGGATAGTCCCTTTGCTCTTTTGTTGTTTCACTCCTTTCTCCAGGCATATATATTTCTGTGTGCATCTGTATATACTCATGATCCTGGCAGACTCAATGATAGATTATTTCACATATCGGCATATAAATATACATACATATGCATATGAATATATTTATGTTTTGGAGAATCAGATGTCTGCATAGTTAAAAGTAATTAAGGAACTGATAGAAATTGATCCTTTTCATTAGTGTAGGTAGAATTGTAGCCTGGATAATCTCTTAAATTGAAACCCAAAAGGTTAAGATGGTTTCAAGCTAAGGGATATCCAGGCTATAATCCTCTTACATAAAAAGAAAAGATACTATTATTATGATTGTTGCAAATTATTATGTTTACTATGCTTCTAACAGTCTGGCAAAGTAAGTTGCAATAAGGTTTTGCAGATTCGGGATACAGGACAAAAGTTAAAGCTCGAAGTATTAGTGGATTCGCCAAATTTGTGAAGATGGATCCAACCGGAAAAGTGTTGCAAGATTTTATGTACAGAAAGAAACTAAAATGTCTAAATAAGACAACCTCCATCCTCAGATGAGGATTTGTAAAAATTTATAGTTGTTTATAATATCTGATCCCATAAGGGATCTGGGCTAGACCGGAGGTTTTCTTATCTCCATTCTTTCCTACCGGTGCCCACACTGAATGGAGATGTAATATTTTTATAAAAGAAATAAATTTTGGCTTCGACCTTTTATCGATCAAAAAAAAAAAAAAAATTCATAATAATTTATAGGATTAAATTTTAAATTTTTTTAAATTTTTATTTATTTTAATGAAAATAATATATATAAATATATAGTGATTGTAAGATATATATAATTATTTTTTTATATTATCAATGTTAAAATCAATTATATGTTAAATCTACCTAAACAATTTTAACATACTAATTTTTATTTTCAAGATTGACTATGATTTTTTAACATACATAAATTTAACATAAGAAATAAAAAAATTGTTTGCTAAAATTACTAATAACTAAATGATTTTAACATTTCATTTATTTTTTAAGATACATAAATTTAACATTAAAAAAAAAAATGTATGATAAATTTAACTTAACTATATGAAGTTATATATTATGTATCTTGAAAAAATAAATCAATGTTAAAATCATTTACTTATTAGTAATTTTAACATACTAATTTTTATTTCTTATATTAAATTTATATATGTTAAAAAATCATAACAAGTCTTGAAAGTAAAAATTTGTATGTTAAAATTACTTAATTATATTTAAAAACACATTACTTAATTGAATTTAACGTATAATTGATTTCAACATTAATTTTAACATTAATTATATATATATAATTTTTTTAATATTAATTTATATGTTTATATTTTTCATTTTATTTATTTTAATAAAAATGTTATATATATATATATATAAAACATTTTTATTAAAATAAATAAAATGAAAAATATAAACATATAAATTATTATTAAAAAAATTTAAATATATAATTCATTATTAATTTATTCTATTATTATTAATTATAACTTTTAAAACATAAAAATATAATAAAAAAATATTAAAACCGGACTTGGCTGGCAAGAGTTTGAGGAAAGCGGCAGTTAAATCCCCGTCAGATTGGCAGGTTGCACGGACGGATTGCAGGTACGATCCTGTCTCTCCCATCGAGGAACCAAACTTCCTTAATATACAGGTACATGGAGATGGTGACATAACTTCTCTCTCCCCTCGACCAACCAAACCTATTAATATAGAGGTACCAAACTCATTAATATGTTTCATTATTTCTCATTAATATGTTCCTCGTACATTATTACACCGAAGGTTAATGCAGTAATATTGTTAGTCAAACATTGGTTCATGGGAAGAGTTACACGTGGTTAAAGCAAACAAAAATAAGTTGAAACATTTTAACATTTGGACCTTTGGGCTATTTGTATATTTAGGTTTTTTAAGTTTTTAATTTTTTATTTCTAAAGACTTTAATATTTACTATATCATAATATATAAATAATAATAAATTATCTGTTTAATTTTTTAAATACTATTTTTTATTTTTTTAATAATTATATAGAGATAATTGATTATAATATTTTATATATAAATTTTAATATTATTATTATATAATTTTTTAAAACATATTTTTTAAACATAAATAATTTTTAAATAATAATATTAATAACTATTATTATAAAACTTTTTAATGATCAAATGTAATTATTATCTTTAAAAAAATTAATTTTTATTTTAAAATTATAATTGAAAAAATTACTTTCTATATTTTATATACCCTCTCTTTCCCTCTCAATATCTCTCCCCTCAAGCTTATATATATATATATATATATATATATATATATATATATATATATATATATATATATATATATATATATATATATATATATATATATATATATATATATATATATATATATATGAATTTCCTAACCACTAAGTGTAGTTGATTATCTTTAAAACCAAATTAATTAATATTTTAAGATCGTAATATAAAAAATAAATATTATATTTATTTAATTTACATTAATTAATTGTTATTTAAATCGTAGTTCAAAAAATTAATATTATATTTTATTTTGTATATAATTTAGATTCTTTTTAAAAAATTTAGAACTATATTTATAATTATCTGTTATATTGTATAATACAGTTGATTAAATAAAAATACAATATAACATAAAATTAAAATATAATATTTTTAATAAAATCATTTTCAAAATAATTTGTTATAGTTACATTTTATTATTAAATTGGATTCTACAATCTCTCTCTCTCTCTCTCTCTCTCTCTCTCTCTCTCTCTCTCTCTCTCTCTCTCTCTCTATATATATATATATATATATATATATATATCTATATATATTTCTCTCTCTAGCTCTCTTTATAGCTCTCTTTATATATCATTTTGTATCTATCTCTCCATCTCCCTCTTTCTATCTTTATTTATCCTTCTCTCTCTTCCTATTTCTTTCCATCTCTGTGTTGCCCCTTCAATATTTCTTGTGTTGCATATGTCTCTCATTTTTAGTCTCCATCTCTCCTTATCACTCCCTCTTTCTATATCTCTCCAATCCTCTCTTCTCTCTCTATCTTGGTCACTCCCTCTTTCTCACTTACATACACACTCTCCCTATTTCTCCCTTCATATCTCTATCTCTTTATATTTCCCCCTCCCTCTCACTCTTGCCCCTTTATTTGCATCTCCCTATGTCTCTTCCTCCTCTCTATTTATTATTCATCACTCCATGAGCTCCTAATTTAGATTTCTTTATCTCTTTGTTTCTCTCCCACCTCTTGCTCCTCTTTATCCATAACTCTCTCAAGTACCACTCTATCTATTGAGCCATCTTCCCCTCTTTCTATCCATATCTTTCTCTACCTCCCTATATTGCTATATCGATCCATCTCTCCCTCTCCCTCTCCCACTCCACATATATGCAAATATTTCTCCCTTTGTGCCTATCCCTTATTTCTCCCCCCCTCTATTTATCTTTCCTCTTCATCTCTATTTCTCTAGCTCTACTTCTCTTTTTTTTTGTTCTCTCCACATCTCTTCCTCTCCTCTTCCTTCATATCTCCCTATCTCGTCCTCTTTATCTATCCTTGTCTATCTCCACATCCCTCTATATCTTTATCTCTTTCTCCACCTCTCTTTATCCTTCTATCAAATTATCTCTCTCTCTCTCTCTCTCTCTCTCTCTCTCTCTCTCTCTCTCTCTCTCTCTCTCTCTCTCTCTCTCTCTCTCTCTCTCTCTCTCCTATTGCTTATGGAGCTTAAGTATGTTTCTAATTCAAAGGTTTTCTTTCAATCATGTTTGAATCCTTCTAAGTGGACAAATAGTTGATTTGAATTTACCACTTCTCCATTTGGACCATTTTTGCACAATTGTTGAATGACCTACAAATTGATCTCATGTGATCCACTAATGTATACAAATAATAGAACAAATTATTCCTAATTGACCTTCAATAATCTCTTCGGTGTACCCATTGCACACCAAGGTGCAATTGCTAGTTATAGGTTTTTAGTGGAAATTTTATACCGTGTCTATTTTCCATTTTAAACTTTTCAGTTTATTTTTATTGCAAATTTAACTCTTTTTATTTATTGTGATTTTTTAATTTAAATTTATAGTTCATTTTTATTGTAAATATTTTAAATATTTTAAATTTTTATCTCTATAAAAAATTGGACAAAAATTGATCTATTATATTATAAATAGATGTAAATAAGTATTTATTGTGAACTAAATATGTAAATATTTATTATTTATTGTAAATTTTACATTCTATTTTTTATTATAAATTTTTAAATATTAATTTTATAGTGGTTTTGTATTACAAAATATATAAATGATGTAAATTTGATGGTTTATAAATTTTTAACATAAATTTTGCTATTGTTTTTTCCATTTGTATATGTTATATTAAATAATTTGATTAAAGAAAAAACCGTATTTTATATAGATTAAAGTTAAAAGATATATAAACTAGTAGAATTTAGAATTTAATATATAAAAAGAATAAATTAATATTAATTTTATTTATATTTAGAACATGTAAACTAATGATTAGTATACTATAAATTTAATTATTTGTATCTAATAAATTAAATGAAAATGTTGAATAAGTAGTTTTAGAGTTTATTAGTTTTATAGTTTCATTTTAATTTTCTTTAGTGTTAGGATTCAATATAACTTATGTAGGTAAGATTACTTTGTTTGATGTTAGGTTTATTGTAAATTTGAATTTAGTAGGGTTGAATTCGGTTAAGTTAGGTTTATCATAACTTTCAATTTAGTAGGGTTGAACTGTGAAAATTGATTCAAGATTTGGGTTTAATATAATTTAGGGTTAGGGTCCTTTTGGCTTAGGGTTCAATTTTATTTAAAGGAAGGGTTATGGTTCATTTTGGTTTAGGGTTTCATTAGGTTTGTAGTTAGAATTCAATTTAGTTTATGGATAAGGTTTATTTTGTTTTATTGTTAGGGGGAGAGGTCAATTTGGTTTAGAGTTAGAGCTTAATTTTTCTTTATTATTAGGGTTGGGGTACACTTGTGTTTACGTTGAATTTCATTTAGGATTATGGTTGATTAATTTGGTTTAATGATAGAGTTTAGGTTTGAGTTGGTTTATTATTTCGATTTGGTTTGATTTAGGGTTAGGGTTCACATTAGTTTAATGTTAGGGTTAGGATTTAGTTTGGTTTAGTGTTAGGGTTCAATTAGGTTTAAGATACAAATAGTTTTATAGTTGGGATTTAATTTAATTTTGTGTTAGTGTTCAATATGAATTAACATTAAGGTTCAATTTGGTTTAGGGCTACAATTCAATTCAGTATAAAGTTTGGGTTTTGGTGAAGTTTGGTTTAGGGTACTACTTTTATTAGGTTTACATTTAGCATTCAACTTGGTATAGTGTTAATCTTCAATATGATTTAAGATTAGGATTTAGTTTGGTTTAATGTTCAATTAGTTTTAGTGGTAAGGTTAAATTTTGTTTAGGGTTAGGGTTCAATATGGTTTAAAGTTAGGCTATAATTCAATTTTGTTTAGAATTCAATTTGGTCTAGTTTTAGGGTTTAATATGTTTTAAATTTAGTTTTTATTTTTAATTTGGTTTACTATTAGGGTTATGGTATAATTATGTTTAAAAATAGGGTTAGGGTTGAATTTTGTTTATGGTTAGGATTTTGAGATTTGGTTCAAGGTGTAAAGGTTAAGGTTTGATTTGCTTATGATTTATATTTCAGTTTGGTTTGGCATTAGGGTTCAGTAAAAAAAATATACATTATATTATTTCTCATATGTATATAAAAAATTAAAATATTTAAATTTAATCTAAATATTTTATGTTTTTTAAAGATTAGTATTTAAATATATGGTTTGCATAATAATATTAATTAATAATATTACAAAGTAATAAAATAATAATAATTATTTATTTTATTAATTATAATAGTGTTCAATTAGGTTTACAATTAGCATTCAACTTGATTAAGTGTTAATGTTTAGTATGGTGTAAGATTAGGGTTTAATGATGTAAATTTGATGGTTTATAATTTATTTTAAAATATTGATGTAAATATTCATATATTTCAAAATATTTTACATTATTTAATATTTTTCTCTATGATCTATTGTTTCAAATATTGTATATCTTCATACAATATAAAATTAATCTCCACATAAATATTCATATATCTAGGATTTTGTTTTTATTACCCCCGAGAGGGTAACACTATAGTGGCACCCACCCATTTTTTTTAAAAAGAAACTTTCCAGAGTGGATAATTTAAAAACAAGTTAAAAGTAAAATCTAAATTAAAAAGAAACATTCTATTATTATTTATTAAATATGAAAAAAATAAAATCTAGATGAGTGGATAATTTATCTGTACAACTTTGTTAGCATAGGCAATATTGTGAAGTTGATTTATTCAATTAGTTTGCACAAATCAAAAGTAATTATTACTGTTTTATCTACTCTATGATTGGTTTAAAAAATTTGGTGTTATAGGAACAAATTTTTAGGGATAATAGATTTTTTAGGTTTTTTTTGAGATTTCTTTGTATTTTAAAAACTGAAATGTCTATTTTAAATAGTTTTTTTTTCCCCTTTTTAATCATTTATAATTTTAAAAATAAAATATTTTTTTCTAAAAGTAAGATGATGAGGAAATATAACTAATAGATATAAAAAAATGGAGCACAGGAGGAAGCTAGGGTTTACAAGCGGAGGCAATTTTCGGTCGCGAGGGTGGGAGAATGGACCAAGAAGAATGGAAAACAAGCGGCCCTGGTGTCCACCGCGATCAAACCAGTGGCAATGGAAGGACATGGGATGGAGGAGGAGGGAGGGAGCTAGTTTTGGTGAAACCAGATTCCCTTTTGAGCACGATAAAACCAAATGGGGGCACTCATGATTTCTGAACTTCCCGAAATGGAGCAAGCAGCAGATAGAGGAGAGATTGAGGAAGAAGGTTCTGACACCTTCTCTTATCACTGGTGAGAAACCAGAAACGTCTGAAAAGAGAACAGTCAGCATTTGCATTGATTCGGAGGCTTGGAAGGAATCGGTAGAAATATTGTGAGCCAGAGATTTCTTCTTGTAGTGGGGAGGGGATTGGCTGACTTTTCCAAAAATTGGGACCTGGGTCGATGAAGAATGGGGGAGCCACTTTGAGATTAAAACCCTAACAAATGGGTTTTTCCTTATCATCGCTGGGACAGCTAAGGAGAAGATTGCGGTGATGAATTCTAGGCTGTTTTTGATGATGGGAGTAGGGTTTTATATTAAGGATTAGATCCCTAACTTTGACCCTCGACAAGCCACCATAGAGGAAATTCCTATTTGGATCAGGCTCTACAATCTCCCGCGTGAATATTGGAAGGAGGAAGTTTTTAAGAGCATTGGTGATAAGCTAGGGAGATTCATTCAGTTGGATGAAGCGATTGACAAGATGAACTCATCCATGTATGCCAAAGTCTGTGTCATATGGAAACCATACCTAGGGCTTCTGAAGACCGTTGAGCTTAGATCGCTAGAGGGTCTTTGGAGACAAGAGATTGAGGCTGAAGAAATCATGGTTAAGTGTAAACTTTGCAAAGATTGGGGACACGAGGATTGTGATTGTCGAGTAGGCCAGAAGGGGAAGGGAAGGGCAAACTGCGCTTTGGAGGAGCAGTTGATAGCAAGGTCGGAGGTGACTAATCAGCCATCCAGTCACACAGATGCCATCCAATGTTCGGATCAGGCCGTTTCATTGGCTGGGAAACTTCATCATAGTTTTGAAGTTTTAGGTGGGTTGATAGTGCCATTGGATTCTTTCCCTACTCAGGAAACATTGCTGAAGGTCTCTAGTCCTTCTGGAGGTGAGGTTGATGTAGTCGCAAATGGAAATTGTGAGAGATTTTTGTGATCCACCCTCAAAATCTGGCAGGATGTGTTGATGGGGTGCAGGTGCGCCAAGCTAATAGTGAAGAGTGTGGGGATGCTTGCTTCCACATAGAAGGAACGACAACAAAAGTTGATCTTGTGTTTTTGAGTCATGACTTTGCAGCAGGCAGGAGGATTCCTTCTCAGCATAGGTTTTACTCTACTTCTAAGACTGGGCTGGAGAACCTGGAGAAGGGATTGAGTGACAAGCCTCTGGAGAACCAGCTTTCAGACGCTTTAGCTGGGAGTGCATAGGATAAAGTTACTTGCTTCAAAGACATCCACATGTCCTCGGGTAAGGTAGATAATGGTCTTCCAACAAAGCTGGAGTCAGATGAGGAGGATGGGTTAACCAATGACTCTTTGGGGCTGTCTGTTGAGTTAGGGGAGATAGAGATTAGAACCATCAAATAGACCAAAACAAATCCCTCTAAATCCAAAGGGAATTTGAGAGGAAGGAAAAATAGGCAGAAACTGCTTGAGGAAGTAGGCAACATGAAGGGTCAGACAAGACTGCTTCTATCCAAGAGAGACTTGTTCTCTCTTGGGAAGAAATGAAGTTCCTAACTTGGAACGTTAGGGGTTGTAATGCCCCTAACAAGAGACGCCTGATCAAAAGAGGATTTGATCAGGTTAAGCTGGAAATAATTTGTATTCAGGAAACAAAATTGGGAAGAGAAGATGCAGCTAGAGTTTTTGGTGTTAGGCAGAGGTGGTCTGGTTTCTTTGTGGACTCAAAAGGGGCCTCAAGAGGACTAGGAATTTTGTGGAATCCATTGGTAGTTCAGGTGGATGTTGTTTCTTGCTCTAAATATTGGCAGATGGTTAAGGTGTTTTCAAAGATCATGAATTTTTCTTGTTTCCTCATCAATGTCTATGGACCCACATTGGCTACAGAGAAGTGTCGCTTATGGGAGGATATCTCCAAGCTTTTAGAGGAGGTGAGGCCGACCTTAGCTATTCTTGTCGGGGATTTCAATGCCACTCTTTCTTTCTCAGAAAAGTGTGGAGGGGTGAGTAGGATGTGCAGGACACAATCGGACTTTCAGACATTTGTGGATTCTAATGCCCTGTTTGAAGTGGTTGCTAAAGGAGGGAGCTTTACTTGGACAAATAGATAGCAGGGCTTTTCCAACATAGCTGAGAAACTAGATAGGTTCTTCCTTGCAGGGGATTGGAATTTGGCCCCCTTGGTCTTTGAGGCAGAAGTTTTAGCAATTTCAGGTTCAGACCATTTCTCGGTCTCTTTGGTTGTGCAAAAAGATGGAATTCCACTTCGATGTCCTTTCAAGGTGGAAAAAATGTGGTTAAGGGAGCCAGGATTTAGAGATCAAGTGGTGGGTTGGTGGAAGGAGGCTCCGGCAGTGGAAGGCTTCTTGGCCTTTAAGTTCTTCAAGAAGCTTAGTTATGTGAAACAGAAACTAAAATCTTGTAACAGGATGTGTTCGATAATATATTCAATGAAAAGAAAAGGATTGAAGGGGATCTGGGGGCTCTGAATGCAAAAGTTTTGGCCGAAGGGATTGATGAAGTGGACTTCCTCACGGAGAACCATCTGCTTAGTAGGTATGGGGAAGTTTTGCAGAGGGAGGAGATTTACTGGAAGCAAAAATCACGAGAGAACTGGCTTAAAGCAGGTGATAGAAACACAAAAAAAATTCATAGTTCAGTGAAGGCAAGGAGATGCCTCAATAGGATCCTCTCCTTGAGACTTATGGATGACACTTCTACGGAGGACCCAAATCTCATTAATCAGGAGGTGGTGGACTTCTTTGGTAATCTTTGGAGGAAGGACGGGGTTGGTCAGGTGTGCTTGCAGGTCGAGTTTTTAGAGTTAATTCCTCCCATAGTCTCTAAGGATGATAACAGGATGCTTGAGGAACCAGTCTCATTGAAGGAAGTGAAAGCTACTATTTTTGGTCTAGGTGGGGAGAAAGCACCAGGCCTAGACGGGTTTCAGGCTTTCTTTTACTAGTTCTTTTGGGATTTGATTGGTGGAGAACTGTTAGAAGTGGTTGAAGAGTCAAGGTCAAGGGGATTTGATTTGAAGGAATTCAACTGTACTCTGGTGGCGCTTATTCCCAAGAAAGCCAAGCCGGTTGGGTTTGAGTAATTTCGTCCGATTTCGTTGTGTAACACTATTTATAAAATCATAACAAAAGTTGATGCTAATAGGCTCAAATTGATTTTAGATAAGCTGATTTCTTGTGAACAGAGTGGTTTTACCCCAGGGAGGAACATTGTGGATGAGGTTATGGTGGCCCATGAGGCGATACACATAGCCATGAGGAGTAGGCAGAGAAGAATGATCCTTAAGTTAGATATTTGGAAAGCCTACGATAGAGTTGATAGGTCCTTCCTGGTGGCTGTGTTAGTAAGGTTTTGGTTTTGTAAGGCTTGGATTACGTGGATCTCTAGTATGATTATGCAGTTCTTAGCCTCAGTTTTAGTCAATGGCAGTCCTCAAGGCTTCTTTCCCACCTCATGGGGCATTCGGAAAGGGGATCCAATATCCCCCTTTCTCTTTATTTTAATGGCAGAAGTTCTTGGCCGGTAGATTGCTCGAAAGCGTTCTCAGGGGATGTAAAAAGGCATTGAGATTGCACAAGGGGTGGATTCCACAACTCATTCACAGTTTGCTAATGATACTTGTCTTTTTGGAGTGGCCTCAATGCATGAAGCAACGGTTATAAAGAAAGTACTGGACATATATAGTTGGGCTATTGGACAGGAAATTAATTGGGATAAATTGGAAATCTTTTTCTTCCACACTGAAGTTGGGTCACAAAGAGCAATCACCAGACTGTTTGGGATTAAGATTGGTCAACTTCTTGGGAAATTCCTTGGTATGCCGCTCTTTACTGGAGCTGGCAAGGCAGAAATTTGGAAAGGATTTCTAGATGGGTGCAAAGCAAAGATGGAGGGTTGGAAGAGCAAGTGGCTCTCTTTGGCTGGTCATCTTCTGATGCTGAAGACTATTGTACCGGCTATGCCTATTTTCCCTATGGCCTGTTTTAAACTCCTTGGTTTGGTCATTAAGATTATGCAACAGAAGATGAGGAAGTTTTTATGGAATGAAAATCGGGAGTAGGATAAAATCTAGCTCATGGCTTGGGACAGAGTGTGCAAATCCAAAGGAGGAGGAGGCGCAGGGCTTCGCGATTGGAGACTTATTAACGAGGCTATGGGGGCCAAGTTAGTGTGGCAGATGTACAGTAAGCTAGAGCAGAGGTGGGTTCGTATTTTACAAGCTAAGTATTTGGATAGTGGGGAAAAGGAAAGGATCCTAATGGCAGAAGACCCCCTGAGAGGATCCGCTCTATGGAATTTTATGGTGAGCTGCAAGAGCCTGATTACGAATCATCTTTCTTGGCGGATTGGAGATGGGTGAAAGGCATGCTTCTGGCAAGACTCTTGGGATGGGTGACCATCGCTGGATTCCCAGGCTCCCCAGCAGATAAAGATCAAGACTACTCAGCTCCGGGGTTCAAAGGTGAGCGATTTCCTATCACCAGATATGCCAGTTTTGGGCCAGCGTTGGAACTGGAAGGATCCCAGTGAGTTAAATTTGGGGGAGGTGGATGAACAGCTACTGAGGAATATCCTGAATAGTAGAAAGGTTTCGGGCTCTAGAGATGAGGATGAGATAGTTTGGAATGGTGCCAAAAGTGGCAATTACTCTGTTAAGTTGGGATTTACTCTTTTGGAGGCTGAGGGTAGGGCGAAGGAATGGGAAGCCAAGCTATGATGGAACAATGTTTTTTTACCAAAGGCGGGAGCCTTCTCCTGGCTAGCTGGCAATAGGCGGATTTTGTCAAGAGACCATCTCAAAAAAATGGGGTTTGTAGGCCCCTTCTACTGCGTGCTCTGTGAAAAAGAGGAGGAAGATGTGGACCACCTTCTGTTTAATTGCGAATTCGCCCAGGAAGCATGGTGTTTTGGGTTGCAAAGACTGAATTGGAAGGGTCTAATGATAGGGAACTTGAGCGACTGACTGGAGTCTTGGCCAGTTTTGGGTAAGTCATCAATCTTTGCTAACATTTGGAAGATTTTACCTTCTACTGTTTTATGGGAACTATGGAAAGAATGGAACCGTAGAGTGTTTGATGGAAAAGAGAAAAATAGGGATCGCTTTCTGATTAGATTGGAGAAGGCAATCTCGGAACTGGTCACTAATGTTGCTTCTCAAGTGAACTTAGCAAAGACTCCTTTCACCCCGTTTGATGCTGGAGTTTTGGTGAACTGGCCTTTGATCAAATTTAGACCTACTAATGGGCTTTTGAGGGAAAATCCTCAGAGGATGGGTGAAGTAAGACAGGAGTGGGTCCTACCAGATAAGGGTTGGATCAAGGTCAATTTTGATGGCGCCTCAAGGGGAAATCCAGGGGTCTTTGGTGTTGGAGTAGTTGCCCGAGATTCTTGTGGCAACATTCTAGCCCTAGGAGCTAAAAGATTGGTGGATGGATCAAACAATGATGCAGAGTGCCAAGTGGCTTTAGAAGCTATTCTTATGGCTAAGAAATTGGGAGTGAAAAAACTCCATCTGGAAGGCGACTCTCAGATTGTGGTGAATGGGATAGCTATAGGTCGTATGGGGGCGTGGAATTTAGACAAACATGTTCGAAGAATGAAACATCTTCTGGTTGGCTTTGAAGACTATAAGGTGACTCATGTTCTCAGAGAAGCTAATGTGGAGGCTGATAAGCTTTCAAATGTGGGGGCGAATGGTTCTTTGGAAAAAAATTTTAGAATATTTGAGGACTTTCAAACTATTAGTTCTCATTATTTTGGTTGAATTGCTTTTATTAAGGGAAGTGAACCCGAGTTGTTCTTGATGTGGTTGATTGACACTGGACTTGTGGGAAATTATGGCCCTCGTAGATTGTGATCTACGATTTAGTTGCAAGTGGCCTTGGCGGCTTTGGAGTGAAGATGGAGGCCATTGGTGAGTTGTCTTGTTGATGATGCATTGTTTGAGGCGATTCGTGTGGTGCATTCATGCCATGTGATGGTGGTGGCTTTTTTAAAGGCCTTGGTCTTTGTTTCCCTGGCATTTCATGGTCGTTGGTTTCTCGCTTTGGTTGTGTGTGTAGGTTTTAGTGAAGAGGTGAGACAGAATGGAGGCAAATTTTTCCTTGACAACGGATGGTCAAATGCCAGCATTTCGCAAGTTGATCTCGAGCAAGAGGCTGATGAATGTCTTCAGGGTGGATGGGGAGGAGTTTTGGATGGTAGTGTGGTTGATGGTCGGGGAGGAATTTCTCAAATATGACTGTCGGCCTCGAACCAACCTCGACATCTCATCATTGTTTGTCGCCCTGGCTTTGTCGGTGGGAAAGTCGATAGAGGAGGTGTTGCGGGTGGCAGCTTTGGTGTTGTGTCCAAAGTGGGTGGGAGGTTTAAATGATGTGGTGGCTCGAGCTATTGTTGGGAAAGGGCTGAAGATGATGGAAGATCCATGGCGGAGGATTAGAGTAGAAGCGGGGGAGCTGCAGCCGTTTGTTATCTGGTCGGCTTCTCGACTTGTTGAAAACTAGCTTGAGAATGCACGGAAGGGTTGGAGGGATGTTGTGCAATATGTGTGAGGTTTGGGGCTGACTGAGCGATGGAAGATACACGGGAAGAAGACCCCAATTTGGTCTGAAGCTCCATTGGGCGAGGATGGGAGGCCTATGACTCACCATCAGATTCCATGGAAGCAAGTGAAGGTGGGGGAGCGCGAGTCGCTGCGTGGTGGCAGGTCGGGAACATTGCCAGGTGGAGGAGGTGAGGTGCAGGATGCAGGGCCCACCAGGGGCATTCCAAACTTTTCTAGGGAAGAGGCTTTGGGATGGTTTTGATAGATGGGTCTCTAGGGTGGGTCGGTTTTTCGATGGCATTTATGTATGTATGGCTGGTTTTGAAATGGTTGGTTATGTAGGTCTGGTGTCATTTTTTTTGGGTTATGTTGGTTTTGTAAGGGCGAGACCCCATGTAATGGCAGGAAGTGTGTCTGCATTTTGGATGTAAATCTTCCCTATTTCAAGCAATATATAATCCTGGTTATCGATAATATATATATATATATATATATATATATATATATATATATATATATATTTTCTAAATAAACATATAAATTTTAATAATTATTTTTTATCTCAAAATATAGATAATAAAACCAATTATAAGGATTTCATTTAGTTTAAGTGAAATTAAATACAAATATTTCTATTAAAAAAATAAACCTAATTATTATATGTATTCTTTATAATTATATTTTATATATTTTTTGAAATTATTCTATTTTTTAATAATTTTTTAAAATCATTATTATTTTAATCATTTTAATATATACAAATAAATTTAATAAATTTTAGTAATAAATTTAAATATTTTTTATTAAGTTATTTAAAAAATGTCTATTTTCACTTTTATAATTATTAATAATTATTTTATTAAAAAAAAAATACTTAATATTACATAAATATAAAAAATAATATAATATTATACTACAAATTAGTAATTATATTTGAGATCAATTTAATTATTATAATTATAATTATATAAATTTTTAAAATTAAATTAGGATTATGCTTTTAAGAAAAATATATATTTTCACTATTAAATATGTATTATATTATAATTATTATGTTGAAGCATTCCCTATATGAATTGAACCACCTAATTATTGAAATCAATGGTTTAAAATTGGGGAGAAGAATGAAAACTATAAAATTAATCGCTTAAATTTATATTAATTTTAAAAAAGAGATCTTTATAATAAAAAATAAAAAATATACATTTTAATATTATTTGTTAGGAGTTAATTATTCATTAAGTTTAAAATTTATTTTAATTATTCATGTCTTTTTAATTAAAAATTATTATAATTTAATCTAAAATTATTTGTCTTATTAAAATTTTAATTATGATAGAATAATTATATTTTGAATTAAAATCTTTCTTTTCTTACTATTTTCTTTTAATACTATCTTCTTTTATTAGATATTCTATTGTTTATTTATTTATTATAATTCTTCCTCTTCTTCTTTTAAGGGTTGATTTTTAATTAAGTTAAAATTGTATTCTAATTATTTGTGTTATTAAATAGAATTACAAATAATAATTAAAAGATATTAGAATTTATACATTTTGTCTTATTTAAATTTTATTTATTATAGAATAATTATATTTGAATTGTATTCTAATTTATATATAATAACAAAAAATTCAACTTAACACCTAAATTAAATGTTTAGAGCGAGAGAGAAAGAAAGAGTAACTTATGTTGATGGTAGCATGTCATTTTATTATTATCTCTATGTCCATTTCTCTCCTTTATCTATATCTCCTTACCTCTCTCTCTCTCTCTCTCTCTCTCTCTCTCTCTCTCTCTCTCTACTTATATATCATCTCTCACCCTCTCCCACCCTCTCTATTTTTTAAGAGATCTTCCATCCTCTTTATATCTATTTCTATAGATCTTTTACTCACACACATTTTGTCTTACTCCCTCCTTATCTTTATATCTATATATATCTCACTCACACAAACACACACTCCAACCTATTTCTCCCTCTGTATCTCTATTCTATCTCACCATCTCTAGATATATGCACTCTATAGTGCCCTTCCCTGATTATCTTTTCCTTTTGTGCTTCAATAGACAATTTTGTCATAGCATAGACTATATTGTGATGCTTCGATTAGACTATTGTGGATTTACATGTGATTTAGATTCTTTATCATGGATTTTGGATATATTATATTACATTTGACATTACTATTTCATGTGGATGATGGCATTATGGATTGTTATATGGGTTATTTTGATGGTAGGTGCTTATTTGATGACTCACATGTACTCATTCTATGTGTTGTTTATACTCTCTTACGATGATTTGAGGATATTTTATGATGTACTAACCCCAATTCATGATGTGAGATTGATTATGATATTGCTTGATTGTTTGTGAGTGTCCTCTACTGTCTTCGTGATAGGGACAATGTCGCATCACTCATTGCGAAAAGGATGTGCCATTGCAATTCTCTATCACTTGCCCGTATTATATATTATATATGGTGTATCGTGGCTTTGTGGATGCAGGATTTGCAAGTACCAGACATCGACTACACCTGGCTTCACAAGTCTAAGCATGTCATATCCCAATGGCAAGTTGATCGGAGATGACATGAAACCCATTCTACACTCTAGGTTTAAGATTGATTGTCCTTGTCAATGTTGTGTGAGTTGTCGTTCAGTGTTGAGTGATCTCTTGGGTGCCTTTTTTATGGTATGCTTGGAGTGTTGTATGTATTGATTGGTTTAATTATTAATTTATTAAGTAATTTATATAGTTTAATAATGTTAAATTAAATTAATAAATTACATAATTTATAATAATAAAAGAAATAAATATAGTTGGCAATAATAAAATAGATAAATATTTGGTAAATGATTTTATAGTCATTGGATGTTATTATTTATTATTTATGGGCTTTTGGAATAATTATTGATATTATTATTAATATTGTCTTGTAATAATAAGGCTTAGGTATTTAATTAATTAAATAGTCTTTGATTATATTTTATAGTGGCTTTAATTTATGGCCCTTGGTTTATTATGTTTAATTATTTGTTGGGCATTATTTTATTTTATTTTTTTGTTTTTTTAATCGATAAAAGGCTGAGGCCAAAGAATTTTATTAATTTTAAAAATACATAGATTTATATTTACACCTCCATTTGGTGTGGGCACCGGTAGGAAAGAATGGAGGGAAGAAAACCTCCGGTCTAGCCCAGATCCCTCAAGGATTAGAAAAAATTAAGAATGTGATACAAAATGGAGATACAAGATCACAAAGGGAACTTGTCCAAAATAATGAAGATTGTATGTAGAAATCCTCTGTGTAAAGTTGAGAATCAGATTGCCCATCTCTTGGGGTGATGTTGCCATTTGTGGGCGACAGTTCTTGCTATTCCTGAAACACAGGGTTTAGCATGCTCTGCTCCTTATGCTACACAAAATCTTGAGAAAATATCTCACCAGAATGTTAGGAAAAGGAAAACCAAATAGGTCAACTTATATAATATATCATACCTGCCTGGATGGTCACCCTGTTAGGATACACAGCTCAAAATATTAGTCTCAAAAAAATCTCCAGAAACATAATGCGAGAGTGATTACCCATCGAAGACCGTAAACTCAATAAATATTAACGAGGCAAAATCCATAAATATTCCTGCAAAGAGATTGCGGGGAGCTATCATCTTAAAGAATATGGTTCGAGAGCCTTCCAGGCCCTAATTGAGTGTCATGGGAAAGCTTTAAGTGAGATAAAATTTTATCAGGTCGACCCTTAATCTAATAATATGATGCTGGAGATCACTGGGAAAAGCATTATTTTTCATCAATAGAAGGTATATTGAAGAAACCAAAGGAGATTTCATCGATGAAGCAAGGCTGCTGAAGAAACTACGGTATTGGTAGGACATGTAAATAATTCACCGAAGAAGATAGTTCTACCAAAATGATGAGATCGAAGAAATTGGTGTAGGTTTCATCAATAGGAATTTTTTAGAAAAGAAGGTTGTCGAAGAGATACTAAAGTTATTGGCCGACAGTGACAGTTTCATCGAAAGACAAAAGGTTGATAAAACATAAGATATTTTCATTGATAACATGCCATCGGTAAAAGCAAAAGGTCGAAGGAAGATATTCTTCTTTCACCGACATAAGGAATTTCATTGATGCCAATGCCAAAGCCGAATAATGAGGAACCATTATCTATAAACTTAAAGGTCGATAAGATGGTTGTGAAACGCAACGACAAAAGGATTCCTATCAAAAATAGGGTCTCAATGAACTGATGGAGCATTACATCGACACGAACATGTAAGGTAAAGATTTCGATGAAAATGAGGAGATCGATGAAACCACAAGGCTCATTGATGATAATGATGGTTTCATCGAAACAAAGGTAACGTCGATGAAACATGACATTTTAAAGGAAGATAAAGTGATGCCACCAAAGTATATGACTTTAAGAAATTATGAAAATGAGAAAAGGCATATATACCTTCAGATAAATGAAGAGATGGATAAAAAAGGATTTAAGCCAATATTCAAGGATGAAAGATCAGTAAACTTCAAGAGACTAATAAGAATATATATATACATATATATATACATGTATATATAGATACATGTATACATGTATATATACATGTATACATGTATATATACATGTATACATGTATATATACATGTATACATGTATATATACATAGATACATGTATATATAGATACATGTATATATACATGTATCTATGTATATATACATGTATACATGTATATATACATGTATACATGTATATATACATGTATCTATGTATATATACATGTATACATGTATATATACATGTATAGATACATGTATATATATATACATGTATAGATACATGTATATATACATGTATATATATATAGATACATGTATAGATACATGTATATATACATGTATATATATATATAGATACATGTATAGATACATGTATATATAGAGACATGTATATATACATGTATCTATATATATATATAAATGTATATATATAAATATGAATATATATGACTATATATATATACCTATAAATGTGAATCAAGGATCTAACTTAATATAGGTGTTAAGATAGATATATATGTGGATATATATATATCTATATGTGTATCTATGAAATGCCTATATATCTGTAAAGAGAAAATTATTACATGCGTTGAGTGTGCTTGTCTGTCCCAGATAATTCATGAAAGGGTCCTGGGCTGCAAGAATGTGAGATAAAACTTGCATATATGTGTGTGTGTGTGTGTGTGTGTGTGAGAGAGAGAGAGAGAGAGAGAGAGAGAGAGAGAGAGAGAGAGAGAGAGAGAGAGAGAGAGAGAGAGAGAGAGAGAGATTTCATTGATGAAGCAAGGTTGCTGAAGAAACTACGATATCAGTAGGACATGTAAATAATTCACTGAAGAAGATAGTTCTACCGAAATGATGAGATCGAAGAAACTGGGGAAGATTTCATATATAGGAATTTTTGAGAAAAGAAGGTTGTCAAAGAGATACTAAAGTTATTGGCCGACAGTGACAGTTGCATCGAAAGACAAAAGGTTGATAAAACATAAGAGATTTTCATCAATAACATGCCATCGGTAAAAACAAAAGGTCGAAGGAAGATATTCTTCTTTCACCAACATAAGGAATTTCATCGATGCCAATGCCAAAGCTGAATAATGAGGAACCATAATCGATAAACTTAAAGATCGATAAGACGGTTGTGAAATGCAGCGACAAAAGGATTCCTATCAAAAATAGGGTTTCGATGAACCGATGAAGCATTACATCGACACGAACACGTAAGGTAAAGATTTTGATGAAAATGAGGAGATCGATGAAACCATAAGGCTCTTTGACGATAACGATGGTTTCATCAAAACAAAGGTAACATCGATGAAACATGACATTTTAAAGGAAGATAAAGTGATGCCAAAAAGGCATATATACCAATTATGAAAATGAGAAAAGGCATATATACCTTCAGATAAATGAAGAGATGGATAAAAAAGGATTTAAGCCGATATTAAAGGATGAAAGATCAGTAAACTTCAAGAAACTAATAAGAATATATATATATATATAATAATAAAAATATAAATATATCAAAAAATAAATATATACAAGCATATATATAAATGTATATATAAATATGAATATATATGACTATATATATATATATATGTGTGAATCAAGGATCTACCTTAATATAGGTGTTAAGATAGATATATATATGGATATATATATATCTATATGTGTATATATGAAATGCCTATATATCTGTAAAGAAAAAATTATTACATGCGTTGAGAGTGCTTGTCTGTCCCAGATAATTCATGAAAGGGTCTTGGGCTGCAAGAATGTGAGATAAAACTTGCATATATATATGTGTGTGTGTGTGTGTGTGTGTGAGAGAGAGAGAGAGATTTCGTCGATGAAGCAAGGCTGCTGAAGAAACTACAGTATCAGTAGGGCATGTAAATAATTCACCGAAGAAGATAGTTCTACCGAAATGATGCGATCGAAGAAACTAGAGAAGGTTTCATCAATAGGAATTTTTGAGAAAAGAAGGTTGTCGAAGAGATACTAAAGTTATTG